>NW_017731447.1:290127-294805 GCF_001890085.2 Hipposideros armiger
CCACACTTTCTTCATAGATTTGGTGACGTTAGGGACAGTGTGATCCTGAAGATTGGTTTGAAAATCATTGATTTTTAGCTCTCAAACTCCTTTTGAAGACTGCCAGTTTGGGGCCCACATGTCTTAAACTTGTATTGTATTGATAATGCAGGAGGGGTCGCTAACTGGGCAACATGATATGAATTTTCATGGCTGAGCTAGCGGCAGCCATGGTGAGGGGCCTTGGCAATCACATAGGGCTCATAAGGAGATGCCCTGCTGCCGATGTGCTAGGAGGGATCCTCTGATCCTTTCCAAGCTCTTGACCTTCTGTTCTCAGGTAGATAAGACATGTACACACACGTGCGTGACTGTGTGCCCCCTTGTGCATACACACACATACACACTCACAGGATAGACATGCACGTGTGCCTCACCCCTACGGATACCTGTGTGCACCCATGCATGCACTTAGGAGCCAGACCCACCTCTTTGCACTCAAGCCTGAGGTTCATCCCCTCTGTGCTCTGCCCTCTTGGACTGAGCCCCACCTCCCTCGTGTTCTGTCTGGGAAATTAGCATCACACTATCTAATCAGGTTACCTCTGACTCGCCCACTCTGGCTTCAAGATGATGACAGAGTAGAGCTATTTAGCTGTCAAATGCTCTGACTATTGCCCAGATGGACGGTGCCTCAGACATCAGAGTGGTTTCTTTCTCCTCCGTGTGTGTGTGTGTGTGGGGGGGGTAATGAGTCTCCCAGTTGCTTTTTTTAAGTGCTTCTTGCATCTGCCTTTAATTCTAATGCCTCTTGCCTGCTGACCTTGCTTCCTAGCAGTCAGCCTAAGTGTGATTCCCATAATTAGCTTAGTGATAATTTAATCTCTCTGCTTTAAATTTGGTTTTGAGGGACTTGGGTCTGGGGACAAGGGAAAGGGGACCTTTGTACCTTTCTTGACCTTTGTTTTTGTCTGTACACTTTCTCAGTCCAGGGCAGGAGCCAGAGGGGAGCAGCGAGGTTGGGGTTGGGGTGAGAGAGGCCCATGGCATCATGGGTAGATTCTGGACAGGAAGCTAAAAGGAAGTTCTCTCTATATCCTTCCTTAAAGGGACTTCCCTTTCTTTGTCCCCATTTCTCCCCCAAAGTAGGCAGGCATGTGAATGTGGGTACACAAGGCACTTGAAGATGCTCAGGTGAAGAGCAGCCTGAGAATGGGAAAGCAGTATCCATCCTCAGTGGTCATGGCAACCATTCTCCTAAGCTGGAGGAAGGCGAGAAGGAGCAAAGGGAACCATTGAATGCCGCCCTGCTGCCTCCCTCCTCCAAACCTAGGCATCCCTGTAGTTTTCATAACCAAGTGTCTGCCCAAGTCTGAACCTGGGGTTGCCCACGCCTCTAAACTGTTAAGAACCAGACCTGCTGTTACACGAATAGTTGGAACCGACAGCTGGAAAATCTTGGCTCTGTAGCGGGCTGCACTTCCGATTGTGGACAACTTGTTTATCCACACATATTTCACCTTTGGAGCAAGGAGCGTATTAACGTATGCACACTCCATCTCCCTTATGCATGAGCTGGGGATAATAGGACTTCACATCTGTAGAACACTCCTTGATTCAGCAGGAAGAAAAAAAACCTAATAAAAATGAAGAAGATGGAGAGGATTGTATGACTTTCTGTGCTTAGTAAGCTTCAAAGATGAGTCTTCAAACTCCATGGATGTAAACGCCCACGTGAACCTAGGCAGGGAGTGCGGAAGGTCTCCAGAGGTGGGGGTGTTTCTGGGGGGGAACACTCAGATGCTCCAAAAAGATGCACTAACCAGTCCTGGTGGGACTTCACTGTGTGTACAAGTGTGTGCGTACATGCTCGAGATGTCTTTGGGAGAACTCTAGGAAACCCGGTGAGAAAGACGAGAGATGTGATTCAGCCGGGCCACCCTCTGCCACTCACACAGCTTCCACTACATGTGAGGTGCCGTACCTGGGGTGAGTAACCTGGGTGAGGAAAAGGGGGCGCAGGCAGAGCACACTCAGCTCTGAGAAGCTTGGGTTCCCTCCTACCACCTCCTACAGCCTGCAAACAAGGTCTTTGATTTACGAGCTAACTTTTAATTAAAAGGACAGCAGGAAAAAACTCATTTCGCCTCTACAGGATAAATGGTTCACAATATGAACTCCTTTTGTTTCTTCCCCAAATGCCCCAGTGTTGTAGGAGTGGGTGCATGTGTGTGTGCATTGTGTGTGCATGTGTGTGTGCATTGTGTGTGCATATGGGGGTGTAATGGGACGTTGGCCCAGTGCTCTGGGTCGGATCCCACTAAGGATCGTCTGCTCTGTCCTCCTCCTGTGTAGCCCTGACACCTGCTTCTACCTGGGTTGCAATCTCTCTTTGCAGCTTTTCCTAACATCTTTACTTAGAGAGATGCTATCAGTGCTGTTCTAAGTTGCCTGTAGAACTTGCCTGCCTTCAACCACAATGATATGTGTGCTGTCTTTGGCGGAAGAGATTTTGTTCCAGTGGTCACCCCAAATTCTCAGTGCATTTGATTTATTTCGCTGACAGCTCCTCATTGAATCCCATTGGCATTTCCCAGTATGGAATTTACTGGACTCTCAGCCCTCGTTCTCCTGGAGTTGATCTCCTCTAATCTGACTGAATCTGACATGGAACTAACACCCACCCCCATCATGTGCTCAGATGTAAACCTGGCCTTTCTTATGAGACAACATTTAGTCATCATCACTGTCCATCATCTGTAACAGTGTGATATGGGCCTGTCTTTTCTGTGGGTCCAATCGTCTGGAAGTGCCCATGTTTATTTGATAGTTAGAAATGTATTTCTTTTTATTGGAGAGGTGTCAAGTCCATTCTTAGTATTTTCATACCTCTCTCCACAGGAAGTTTTATGGGGTCCTGTCCATTGTCTACAGAAGCAGGAGCCAGGGGTCCTTATCACAGCCAAGGACCCGCTGGCCACTGCCCTCCTGTGACTTTGGGGCAGCATGGAACGAACCACTGCGACCTGTTTCCTCCAAAGCATGAAAGAGGATCTGACCATAAAACATACTGGAAAACCTCAGGGGAAGTGACCAGCAAAAGCCTCTAGCTAAGATAAGCCAGAAAACCAATTGCAAGGCCACGGAGAGGTGGCTTGAGCCAGTGGCAAGAATTTGGATTTGCACTTGGTGACAAATTCTCATCCTTCTCTGCCACTGAGTCACTTTGAGGGACAAGTGCCAATCACCCCCCCCCCCTTTCGCAGGGCCTCGATCTTATTTGCAATAAACAACAGAGGGAATGAGATCAGCCCTCCCCTACCTCCCCACCTTCTGCCTGCTGCTGCATTTATAAATACTCTGTCACGTAATGTCCTAGCATAAGCACGAGGGGAGGTTCGCAGGGACATAAGCATCACCTCCCAACTAGAATGTTTGTTAACTGCTCGCCACTTATTTCACACTAAGCATGTTGGTATCTGTGGGCTTGCCTTAAAAACACCAGCTCACCATACCTGAGGTCTCTGGGAACTTACCCAGCCTGCTACCTGCTGCCACACCCAGGCCATCACCTGCACCTGCCCCTCTTTGGCGAGCTGAGGGAAGGACCCCTGTGCCTCCACCTATGTTATGGGACCAATAGTGACGTCCATTTTCCAACTTGTCAAAGTGATGTTGCCCAGAGCGCTCTGAGGCCCTGGGGCTGTTCTGCACAATGAGATCACTGGTACTAAATTTGTCTTTGCTGACAGCCCAGAACTGGGTTCCAGGGCCCCTGACAGGCTTGGGAGGGAGCTGGCTAGTGGAGAGTCCGAATATGCCCCAGCCCCTGCCACCTCTGCTGGCTGTCGAGAGGGGCTTTCTTCTCCTCTGACAATGTTCACCTCTCTCCTTTCAGCGTCCCAGGTCTCCTGTTCTAAAGGTTTGCTTTTGTCCCCATCAACCCACCGTGGTCCTGGCAGCTTACAGGACCAGCATAAAAACCAGGTTAGCAAGTATGCCCAGGCTGGGTGAGAAATGCCTGCCATCTTCTGGTTTGTTCTCGTGTGCGGACAGGGGGCTTGCATCGCAAGCACCGATGGCGTTTTGCAAGTCCACCTCTGGGGATGTGGGGTTGGGCCCCGCAGCCTGAAAGAGCCCCGGGCTTGGGGTCTCTCATCTGACAAATGAGCTTGGAACATCAAGAGTCCCAGGAACAAAAACAAGACTTGGAGGGACTATTAAGGAAGCAGGGTCATTTGAAACTGGAGGAGGGGACAGGAGCCTGCTCTCCTGGCCATGGGGCTGGGACAAGGTGAGCCATAGAAGTCACAGTGAGGTCACAAGGTTCCCTGCTGGAGGACTCAGCCAGCAGCACCTTCAGAGAGGTCAACCCTGGAGGGGTGAAGGGAGCAGCAGCAGACGCCTCCCCAGGACCCAGCTGTGTATCAATTTCCTGTCACTGCTGTGCCAGGTGACCACAAACTCACGTGAAAACAACACACATGTATCATCTGGTAGTTGTGTAGGTCAGAGGTCCAATGCTGGTGTCACTGGGCTAAAATCAAGACGCAGGCAGCGCTGCCTTCTTTCCTGGATGTTCTGGGGGAGAATCTGTTTCCTTGTCTTTTCCCACTTCCAGAGGCTGCCCGCCTTCCTTCCTTCGATCGGGGTCCCTTTCTTCATTTCCAAAGCCTTGCATCTCTCGGACCTTTCTTCT
>NW_017731447.1:295350-316066 GCF_001890085.2 Hipposideros armiger
TGTTTAGTCAGTCAGGGGGCGAGAGGATGGAAGATGAGAAAAAGTGAGCAGTTTCTATGCGCTGGGTCCTTTGTTACCATAAAGACTTTTTCTTCCCCCCCCCCCCCCGTGTGCATTTCAGAGTTTAATTAGGCTTCCCCACCAACTATCCAGCTTTTCTTAGGGATGAGGTTGGGGCATATGGGGAGTTTGAAGCTCTAGGGAAGAAACACTTGGTACTAACATCTTGAGTAGCCTTCCGTGCTGGAAGCTTCTAAGCATTCCAGGACCTGTATTCTGAGCCTCAGAGAGAGTGGGCCTTTCCTGTCACTGCCTGTAGAAATCCGTGGACTCTCCCACACTCATCTCTACTTACAGGATTGATCTCAACTGGGCTTGTGAAAAAGAACAGCTGATGTGTTATATAATTCCTTTTCTTTTCAAATGTGTGTGTAACAGCACGTACATAAATATAGTGTGTGTGTGTGTGTGGGGGGGAGATTGTTCCTGGAAAGGCCGAGGAGGGCCTGTCTGCCATTTTTGATGACTTATTCTAGAACATTCCTCTGCCTTTTTTATGTTGATCCCCTTCTCCGACTTCTGCAGAAAGAGAGAGAGAAGCCACAGGGCAGCAGGCATAGAGAGGGACAGTGGGGGCATTGTGTGGGCTTTTGACAGCCTGTTCTAGTTTGTTACCATAAGGCCAGGACTTCCCCGTCTGACCTCAGCTCTTTGGATTGTCGAGATGAGAATTTTTTTTCCCTTCAGAGTTCACTGGGATTGAGTGCGCACACTAATAACACGATCAGGAGGAACGATTTGTGTAGAATATGTGTGGTGTATGTCTCACCATCACTTTACAAAATGACAAATGGGGACAGCTTCTAAATATTGTGAATTATAAGTTTTCCAAAATACCATATGTGCATGTATCCATCGTTGAAAGCATTATGGTTCGACTGTAAAGACATTTCTTTCTCTGTCGTCATTAGTACTTCCCACTTATCTTAGGCCCAGTTGATACCAGACTAGGGTTTCCTGCCATTTTTTTCCAGAGAGTTAAGAACTAGGAGGGGCTCTTCCAGCGTGGCCGTACCAAGATTAATTGGGGAGCACACCCAGGTCTACCTGGGAACCAGCCAGTGAGCCAGCTGCAGTCTGGGTGCGTAAGTGTGTTACAAAGGTGTGAGAGCCATGTGTAATTACCTCTGATGGCGTTAGAGGGGACAGGTGTTTCATTAAGTTTGAGAGATTTGGAACATTTTAACTACGCCATGGTGGGAGGTTGGCATTCCGAAGTGAGCTGGCAACGACCCCACTGCCAAGAAGCTGTATTTCTCAGCAGCGCTGTCATCCAGGGATGGCATATGTCCCCACTTGGACACCACTGTCCTGCGTGATAGGATCACTGGAAACGTCAGAAAGGCTCTGAGACAGCACACTTCCACACCTCCTGTGGGAATGCTCTCTTGGGCCATCATGGGAAGAGGCTGGAGGTCTGGGTCCCTGCTTCACTGCTTTTCCATTTTGTGGTTTGGGCAGTTACCTTGGCCTCCCTGTGTGTTCATTTCCCCACTGTTTATTGAAGACCAGAAAATGTGCTTGTGAAGCAAACCTGTCCTCGGGGAGAGCAGCCGGCAAGTGAACCAGTTTTCAGAGCCTGGGATCGGTGGGTGGAGTTGGCTGAAGCGGAGGAGTAACAAGGCCAAGGTCTTTCCCATGCTCCCTGCAGTGGGACAGCAAACAGCCATGGCCGGTGGCCTCAGGCAGAACCCTGAGCTCTTGCCTAATGGGTCACCTTGGCCACAAGCATGTGTGACTGAATTAGCTCTGGAAAAATAACGCGAGCCCATGGCCTGATCATTGTAGGTCAGTGAACCTCACACCTCTTTTAGCCCCAAGACCAGCCACTCTGCAGCGCTGTGGGGGTGGCCTTGGGGGAGGGGTGGGCGCAGGAGGGCTGGGAATCCTTCCCTTGTTTGGTTATTTGATGAATCAAGAGACAAGTGAGCAGGCAGAAAAATCAGGGCTTGTGGGATTTCAACCCCCTTCCCCACCAAGAACTTCTCAGCCTGTCTTGTAGCTTTTCCATGTGTGAAGTAAGTAGTGGGTGGTTTCACCTGACAAGGCTGTTTAGGGAGTCACGAATGATGCTGATGGCCAGTTAAAAGGTGGTGACAGTGCAAGTTTCTCTAAGAGGCTTAAACACATTCCAGGCAGGGGACTCCCCCCACCCCCCAGCCCCCAGAAGACTCCTGCTAATTGCTCCGAAAGTCGGGAATCTGTGAACAGGCAACTTGCCTCCATGGTCATATTTATGTAGGCTTCTTGATAACTGGCTTGGCAATTTCACGTTAATCTCCTAAAATAGAACAGAGGGGGCACTTAGAAAATATTTACAAAATTTCAAAAGGAGGGCATCAGAAGCATCAGGAAAAGAAAAGATGGAAGAGATGGACATGGGGCAGATGGCCCCCGAGAAGATTGCTGTTGGGGCGCTGTCATGTCCTGCTGCCACCTTGGGAGCCCCACTTACCCACCCCATGCTCCTCAGTTGTGGGGCTGAACCCAGTGGGGCTCACTGCAGAAGGGACTTACCCGGGACATCTCTGGCCAACGTTTATCTCATGCTTGTTCAGTGTGAGCATTGCTCTGGGTGATGTCCATCTATGAATGCATCGAATCCTCAGAACGGCCCTACAAAGCAGATTGCTCATTACTGCCAAGGACACTTGAGGAAACTGAGGCAGAGAGAGGCTAAATAGCTAATCCAAGACTGTCTGATTGAAGCCACGGAGGCAGGATCCCAAAGTAGGTCCCAGCTTCCAAGCCCATGCTTGTTAGTCTCTGGCTGAGACAAGTATAGTCGTTTGTGATGCCTGAAGCCTCCCAGAAATGTGAGCTATTACCCTCCACTTTGTATTTGTCCCTGAACTGACGCAGGCCCCCCTCTTTTGCATTCTCCTTGGGTAGCCAAGCAGTGATGGATGACTCCTGCTTGCCTAGCTGGTTAACGGCTTCAAGCTTTTCCATGTCTCGGGAGGGTCCTACTTACTGACCTCCTGAGGTTTCCCAGGCTAAGCTCAGGCCCCCTGGGCCACGTGGGCACCTGGAACAGTGGCCTATTTTTGCCCATGTGCTTTCTACACCCTTTGAGGGGATGCTCTCTAGCTTACTGAACTTTCTCTTTTTCCAAAAATGTGCATTTTAAAAGAAGCAGGCTTATGGGTGCTCTTGCAGTGTCCCTCTCCTCCAGCTCCCCAGGGAGAAGCTTTATCCTCTCGGCCATTCTGCTTTTGTTCCTTCCCCCTAAACTTTTGCCCATGGCCCTTCCAGGCCTGTGGTCACACTTTGCTCACCTGGGCTCCTCCAGCCTGACCTGACATTCCTGGCACCACAGCACATGGGAGGGGAAGAAGGGCTTGTGAATAGAACAATTCCTTGTCCACAGGCACAGGGCCACCAGCCTGAAGCAATTCCAGAGGGTGTTACAGTTGGACCACATCTACCTGTGAAGAAAACATGGTCATTATTTGGGTCATAGAAGAGGCCCTTTGGTGACTTCGGTTTAGCCCAGGAACCAAACCCTCTTTCTCTAGACTTCAATCATGATTCTTACAAACCTCTAAAGAAAAGATTTTGAAACATGTTAGACAGAGAACTTTTTCTTCAAACGAAATCTTACATGGAAATCAAACATAAACCCAATAAAAATCAGGTCAGATTGAAGTTGACGGATGGGTCAGGTAAGAGGAAGTGGGCGGTGGTTTCAGAGCTCCCCTCCCCGTCTTCCCAATGGCCCCCAAGACTCCCAGACACGTCCTGGAGCTCAGGGAGCCCTACCAAGTTCAACTGGAAGTCCCCACCCGACACAATTGTGAGTGGCCTAGACTGAACCATGACATCATCCCGGTATATGGGCTGTGTGTCCTGTGTGGTTGGGGTGAGGTCTGGAGAACTGTTTGCAAGCCTGGGTACAAGGGAATAAACAGAGAGAGGGGGACCTTCCATGGTCTCATCATTACATCCTCACAGTCAGTGTCACCAGGGCTCCCCAGGACTACATCCGGCTCTAAGTGATGGCCAGTTCCCAGGAAATTTCTAGGGTGTGACTGGGCATTCCCTCTCTTAGCCAAATGACTCAGAACTGTGAAGAGAACGGCTTCTGGCCAGGCCACCTTTGTCTTCAGGATGAGATGTTTCCATCTGAGAAACATCCTTGAAGATAGGTGCTGGCCCATGGTGTCGACTGAGCATGCGCAATAGAATACCTGTGCTACTGGTGTTCCTTTAACCTGCTGAGAAGGGTGGGGGCCTAACTCACGACAATTTTCCTTTTGGTAATCAATCCAGGTTGCATTGGCCAGTGTCACCTGCATCCCTACTGCCACCAGACCCTTAGGGACCTCCTCTAACATTTGAATCGCACGTTATAATTTGCAAAGCCCTTTCATATGTGACTGCATTTAAATGGCACACCCACCTGTGAAGTAGGGGCTGAGAATATCGATTCTCCTCTGACAGGTAAGGCATCAGCTGAGAAAAGTTACCTGACTCAGCAAAGTCACACATCTAGTTTGTGGTGGGGTGGGGACTCAACAATCAAATTTCTGATTCTGAGTCCAATGCCATTTTCACTAACCCACGGGGGCCTCAGTTGGCACATCTGGCAGCTTAGGTCACGAGAAGAGCAAGATGAAGACAGGCCCTTAATTCTAGCGGGTTCTCTGCAGTCCCTTCCTAAATCTCCCATAACATTTCTGCTTGTCTCACCCTCCTTCCTAGTAGGTGAGCTAGAGCTGGGCTCTTCAGCGCATATTCCCATTGTTATTTTTCCCATCTCAGCACCACGTGCATTGCTATTTTTATCCTGTACTAGAAACTATTAAGTGGGGGAGAAATGTTAATTGGTATTATTACAGCAAACTGTGTCCTAGTAACATTGCAATTCAGAGGTAAACTCCCCTCCCCTCCCCTGCCTTTTCAGCGAAGATAGGGATTTTATTCGTCTGGCTGGCAGCCAGCACACGTTTCTTCGGCTGGTGCTGGGCCTGTGGGGAACCGTATCCAGGACTCTGACATATATGGGACAGCCCGCTGGCCTCCATTCCATGGTTCGTTTGTAAGGGAAGGATGTGGGGGTGGCTGGCGTTGCGAGGAATCTGGGTCTGTTTTAGCCCCTGAAACTAGACTGGAGGGATAGTGTGTCTGCCCAGGAAGCTCTCATGGGGTGCGGCTCGCAGGGTCTTTGTGAAAAAAACCTGGGGCATGTGTATTCATGGTCCAGCTGAAAGTAACAGACAGCAGCCCTCACGGTTGTGTCCTCCTAAGCCAGAGCGAAGAATGAACAGATTAGAGAATAATAGCAATGAAGTCAGACAAGTTTTGCTGAACTTCCAGGGAAAAAAAAAGAAAAAGAAAAGAAAGGGGATGCAACACACTGGCTGTCCAACTGGCTCCCTGGTTTCAAATCCTGACAGCTTTCTTTTCCTGCTGTGTGACCTCAAGCAAGCCTCTCATCCTCTCGTGGCCTCGGTTGCCTCATCCGAAAAATGGGGTGAGTAATATCTGTCTCTCTGGGCTGTCGTGAGGATGAAGGCACATTGCCCAAAGCACAAAGTAAGGACTATGGAAAGTAAAGCTGTGACGGTGAACTTTTTCTCAGGTGTCCTGAGGATTCTGAGGGCTAAGAGGGTGCAGGATGCAGCGACAAATGGAAAATCTAGGTTCCCACCTGGTGGTGTCTGCTGACTGCTTGAACTCAAACCATAGCAGACAATATCTTCCAAATCCTCTCTGTCCCCCTTCTCTACCTACCATGGGAAGCACAATCAGTTTGATGGCACCCCAGAACTTTCATTTTTATAATGCTTATTGCTTTTTAAAAATGATTATGGCACTATACAAAGGGTGCCAAAAAATGTATACATATTTTAAGAAAAGAAAAAAACTACTAATTGTAATTATATATACCAATAACAAAAGATGAATACAAGTCACGCCTGACTTCTGCAATGACAAGAGGTGCTCAGAGTGATTACTGTCAGCGTCCAGACACTTCTGATTATGGCAAACTACTGCTTGAGTGTACATAACATCTCTTAAAATATGGATACATTGTTTTGGCACCCACGGTATACATTGTTTATAGAAAATACAGAAAAAGAATAAACAGCAAAGTAAAAGTCACCTGAAATCCTACCACTTTCAGAAAATTATTATTGATACATGAGTGTATTCCTGTGTCTCTTTCCTATAAGCATGTACTTTAAATATATACACAGTTGAGATAATAATAACATATATAGTATGTATATTTTCTATCATGCCTTTTCCCCACTTTTCATTGTGTACATTTTTTCATGTGATGAAACATCCTTCAAACGTGGGATTTTTAATGGCAGCCTAATATTTCATAATGCAATCCTTGCTCTTTTGTTCTTTATCTTTAAGCTTTCTTGTTTTCTTTTAAACACAATGACTTTGTTTCCTTTTTTATCTACTGTTAATTTTTGCTCCACAAGTTGGAGTTTCTCTTTTTTTCCTCCCTCTGGTGACTTGGAAAGTATTCATCCTATTTTAACTTAATAGCGGTTACCCTGAAGTTTTTAAAACCATATTGAAACCCATCAGCATCAAAGTTAAGAATTAAACAGTACAGTCTTAGGTCCTTCCCCTCATTCCACTTTTCAATATTTGTTCATATGACCTAGGATTTGAGACATTCATATTTTTATATCATGATAATTTCAGTATTCATTCATTCCTTTCAAATCTTGTTTTTGCCATCTCTACTATTTTCTTATAATTAAAATTATACTCAGTGTGTAGACAATTCTAACAGCTTATCATTGCTCACAAACCTGTTACATTGTGAATTCCTCACCTGCCAGTACTTAATTTTAATTTGTCTCTTGGTAGATCAGCATGTAATTTTAAGACACTCCTTTTTTTTTTTTTTCCATGAAGGGAATACTGGTAATGTAATTTTTAAGCCCCTGAATGCCTGAAAGCGTTGTTCTGTTGACCTCATATGTGAATGACAACTTAGTTGAGTACGTTTTCCTCCAAGTCATTGAACTTACTCCATCGTCTCTGAGCCGTAAATGTAGAACAGAAGCTTAAGGCCAATAGGATCCTGTCTCCTTTGTGGGTTATCTTTTCCTTTTACCTGTCTGAAGGTTTATAGGATTTTCTCTAGATAGCAAAAAAGTTTATCCAGGTGTGTATACGTGTTGATTTCATTTCTTTTGCATTGTATTTAAATATGCTTTTTCAGTCTGCAGCCTCAAGTGTTCAACTCAGAAAGATTTATCATCATCATCATCATATTTCTGCTCTGTGTTGTTTTCTCCTTGGAAAATTCATTGCATGTATACATTGAGTCCCCTGGTTTTTTGGTCTAGGTCACATATTTTTTTTTTCTTACTATTGTTCAATTGTGGGAAAGCTTTTCAAGTATATCTTTACTTCTTTAACTTTATATATATTTTTTTCAGTATGCTTTCTGCCGCTTACTGCTTTCAGTGAGGGTTTCTTCAGCCAGTTATGTAAACTTACCTGACTCCAGGTCCTTCCTTCTAGATCAGTCCTGGAGGACAGACTACCGCGGAACTTTGAACCTGGTCCCACCCGCCCTTTACATACCGTCTGCTGCTTTGGGAGCTCAGCTGAGCAGTTGTGAAAGAGACCCTGTGGCCCTCAAAGCCACTAATATTTACTGTCTGGTCTTTTCAAGGAAAAGTTTGCTGACCCTTGTTCTAGATACTATTGACTTTGATTTTGCAGATAAAAGTCCTCTTGGATTTTACTAGAGAAAAAATAAGAAAATTTCCCAAATTTCTGAAGCTGATGTTGAATAATATTGTATGTCAACTACAATTATATATACATATAGTCTCAGGATGTGGAGTAGAGTGTGGGAATGGAGCCAATGGAATTGTAATAGATAAGCATGATATCGGGGGTGGGAGGGCAGTAGATGGGGAAGGGGGTTTGTTACTTTGTGAGGGTGAAAAGGATAACTATTGCATTGTTCTGTACACCTGAAACTAATAATAAAAAGAATAAAAATAAAAATAAAAGTAACCTGTAGGCAAAAAAATGAATGTAAAAATAAAAATAAAGTAACCCTAACCGGCAAAAAAAAGAACAATGAAACAAATTATGGTAACTCATAAAACAGAATATTGTACGATCATTTAAATTATCATACAAATAATTTTAATGACTTGCTCACAACATAATCTTGCAAAATAAACAGCATACAAAGAGTTATAAATGGAATGAGCAAAAAAAAAATTTCCCAAATATTCTTTCTCTTTTTTTCCTTATAGTAAATCTGTCTTATTAGAAAGATACTTCCTCTGAGTCTTCATCTTTTTTATTTTTAGTTTTTGGGACTATAACATCCTTTCTGCTTATTTTTTTTCTGTTTGTTCAGCCTTCCAAAGACAGGTTGTTGTACAGGGAGATATGGTGAGCTTATGAAAATGGTGTGGGCTCTGTTCTAAAATGTTTATAGATTTCCAATACCTCTCTCTCTCTCTCAAAGGGTACGTGTGTGTGTTTCACTGAAAACCCAAATGTACCCTCATAGTGAGTGATATGTGAGATTAGCAGAGGGTAGAATTCATTCTTACCACTTTATGCAGTAAAGGAAGGGAAGAGAAACAGATGCACACAGAGGCTGTGATGATGTCCTCTCAATTTTGAAGGGCCCAGTCCTATTTCTCAGCTGGCAGCCCCACCTCCGGTTGGCCTGACCTGACTGGGTTTCCACCTTGGTGAAACCTCACCCAGGGTCCTTTGGCACCTGCAACTCTGGGAAGGCTGTGACTCTGTCACTGGCGGGGGGGGGTCTTGATAGAACCCCAGGAGGGCGGGGTGGCCATGCAGCTAATTTTTTCCATGTAGCTGTATTTGAAAATATTTGGAAAATTTATGATTTGCATTCTTTTTTACGTTGCACCTGAACTGGATGTGGCCATCAGTATTCTTGCCATTGACGGCCATCCTGTAATCCCCACACCTGGACTTTCAGAACCAGAGGTGAGGATGCCTACCTGCCCAAAGCTGCACTCCTCGCTGAATATAAACACTGTATGCAAGCAGTGCCCCTTCGCTATGTGTGTTCCCACAGGCTAGCAGGGTGATTGTACTACATGCGTGTGTAAGTGTGATTGCCAGAGGGGGGAGGGGGCAGAGGAGGAGGAAGGTGTGGGCACATTTCTTTGTACAAATGTAGATTTGAAAATCAGGCATTTTGCAATTTAGTCAGTTCTAATTACCCGTACATCAGAAAGAAGATTTGGTGCAGATCGTGGACGCCGGCAGATCATTTTGAAGTTACTCCCACTTTGTTTTGAGGATACCTTAAGTGCAGAGGGGCCTCCCCTTTCACGTCAGCCTGCCCCAGCCCCCGCAGGTGTTCCTGTGGTCTGGACTTCCATGGGCTGCTGTTAAAACAAGCCCAGGACCCCTGACGTGCTGACCTTCAGCCTGATGGTCTCAGGGAGCAGGGATATGAAGAACTGAAAATGCTTGAGCGGAGTAAGCCCCCCACCAAACTGCAGGACTGGACCCCCATCCATCTTCTTTTCTGGACATCGCAAACACCCTTTTGGGCTTCCCCTGAAAGAATGTCACAAAATCAAACACACTCCAGCCCGTGTCCTGCCCTTCCATCTGTGCCTGGCACTCCTCTCTGTACTGCCAAGGAAATACGACCGTTCCATTTTCCATTTACTGCCATTCAGTTTGCTCCCAGCTTCTCTTGAATGATAGATTATGACCAAGGAGGTTAAATTTCAAATAAGAAAAGAAAGACTCTTTTCCCATACAAAGACTTGTGTTGGTGTTAACACTAGCATGTTATTTAAGTTCCTGCCCTGTGCTTTATTTTTTATTTAGTGTCTGTGTGTGTGTGTGTGTGTGTGTGTGTGCGCAATTTTTTTATTAGAGGCTCTATCCAAGAAAATTGTGTGCTCAAGGGCATTGGTCCCCAGAGTTGCTGTCTTTGTTCAGACAGGCAGCCCAGAGGGTCAGAAAGCTTCCCAGCTGGAAGGGAGCAGGAGGCAGGTGGCGGCTGGGCTACGCTCTCTGGTTTGGTCTTGCCGCGTAAGTGGTCTCACCTAGGCCCATGTGGATGGATGGATTTAAGCTTACTAAGCTGCATATTTCAGGGTTGTAATTGCTACCCGTGGCCCCACAACATTAGAGACATGAAGGGAAAATGAGGGCTTTGCATGTTCCCAGGAGGTAATTATGGTAATAGGCAGACCCTGTGTGCTGCGCTGGTCCCTCCCGGCACTTAGCCCAGCTCACCATCTCCAGCTGCTGTGGGAGCCGACGGGCTTGGCAGAGGAACTCCTTCCCAACTTGGGTTTCTCTGGTGATATTTTTTTTGTTTAATGAGCCTATGTATACAGAAAAGTGTATATACATATATACCTTGGTGAGTGTTCGCATGCTGAGATCCTCCATGTAACCTGAACCCAAATCAAGAAATAGAGCATTCCCTATTCCCTAGAAGCCTACACCTTCCCCCTTCAGGTCCCTCCCCTCACCCTCCCAAGGGCAGCCCCCTTCCGGACCTCTCACGGCTTAGATTAAGTTCTCCACTCTCATACTTTATAGACACGGAATCACGCAGCACAAACCCTTGTGTCTCATTCCTTTTGCTGCACTTTATGTCTATGAGATTGATCCATATCACCACATATAGTTGCACTTGGTCCATTCTTGCGTTTGTATAGCATCCCATTGGGTGACGATGCTAAAAGTTATTTTTCTGTTTTATTGCTGATGAACACTTGAATGGTTGCCGGTCTTTGCCTTTTATGAATAGTGCTGCTCTTAACACCCCTGTGTATGTCTTCTGGAGGCTATATTTTCACATTCCTACTACAAATACACCTAGAAGTGAAATTGCATGTATTCAGTGTTAGCAGAAATTGCCAAATATATAGATTAGATATTTTTTAACGGGCTTTTTAGTTGTGGGAGGCAGGTTAACACCCTCACCAGAAAATAGCAGAAAGAGGGTATCTTTTCTTTTTAGACAGCACAAAGTAGTGGGTTTTAGAGAGAGAGAGAGACCTGGGAATATTAGTTCAACAAGTATTTATCGAGTGCCCGTTGTTCTAAGTGACAAGGTGTGTTAGTTTCCTATGGCTGCTGTAACAAATTACCATAAAATTCATGGTTTTAAACAACACAAACACATTTTCTTATAGTTCTGGAAGTCAAAAGTCCAAAACAGGTCTCGTGGGGTCGAAACCAAGGTATCAGCAACGCTGCGATCCCACAAGCTCTACAGGGAAATCCATTTCCTTGCATTTCCCAGCTTCTAGAGCTCTAATTTTGGGGCTCATGGGTCCCTACTCCATCTTCAAGGCCAGCAGGGTAGCATCTTTGAATCTCTCTGGTCTGTCTCCATGTGGCCTTCTCCTCTGTGTAGTAAAGTCGCCCTTTACCAACCTCTTATAAGGAGACTTGTGGTTGCACTTAGGACAGTCTTCCTCATCTCAAGATTCTTAACTTAATTGCACCTGCAAATAAGGTAAGATGCACAGGCTCCCGAGATGAGGGCCTGGATCTTTGGGAAGTATTAGTTAGCCTACCACACCAGGAGGTACCATCCCCTCTTGATTTTCACCATGTCACCCACAGAACCTGCTTTCATCCTGCATCGCAAAGTTGCCCCGTTGTGCTGCTACTCTCTGTGGCTCTTGGTACATCATGGTAAAGGTCGATGGATGAGACCAGAGAAGTGTCTTTCAAAGATGACAAGATTTGTTTCAGTAAGCTATAACTTGCTTCTAGTGGTAATAAAGACCCTCAAATGGAGAGGAAGAAAAATATCAAAATACAAAGCACCCTGAGTGCAATGTGGGATCTTGGATTGGATCCTGGAGCAGACAAGGACCATGAGTGGAGAAACTGGTGAAGTCTGAATATAAGCCTATAGCTAAGTTAATTTTGTTTTAGCAATCATGCCATGGTTATGCAAGATGTTAATGTTAGGGAAAACTAGGTGAAAGATATACAGGGGCTCTCTATATTAGCTTTCTAACTCATCTATAAATCTAAAATTACTTCAAAATAGAAAGTTAGCAAAAAATGCAACCCATTCAAGTACCAGTGGAAAAACTCCAAATGTCATCTCTTTATGTGGCATGGAAGACAGGGTCCAGTGTTGGCAGAATGAATTTAGAAGATCCAAAAGGTAATGACAAGGTTCAAATATATATATTTGTTCAGACGGCCATATATATATATATATATATATATATATATATATATATATAGCCATGAAAGTATAAATGGAGATTGGTGACTTGTGAGACAAATAGGATGGTGTTTATTGTCTTGCTGGGAACATATGGGTCACCTCCAGATCCCCGCAAGACCTCCCAGGGGAGCTGGCGCTGAAGCGGAGGGTGGTCCTTGGGTGTGAATGGGGAGGGAGTCCGGCCCTTCACCCTCTCTGATTGATTCATCAACTCCTCCCCAGTCCTCCCCGCCCCTCCCTCTTTCTGGCCCCATCACAGGGCTCAGTCTGTTAAGTGCTCCCCAGCGGCCAGCCGGCTCACAGCTGACTTGTTATCTTCCCGTCACACACTTATCTGGGCACGGTTAGAGCTCCCTAATAAAATTTGTCACTGACTTTAATCCCATCACTGTCCAGACCCGCTTGATTAGCTCCTCGGGTTGTTTTGGCTTTGCTTGCCCCTCCAGCCTCTTCCGAGGAAATTGGTAGAAATAGAAGTTCAGAGAGAGCTCTGGGCCCTGTAGAGAGAGAAGAGAGAAGCTAAGCGGGACCACCACATACTTCTACAGTAATTAGAGACAAATGTCTTAGGCTCCCTCCCGCCTCCAGCCAGCCCCCTTTCAGGCCCATCAGGGACATAAGCAGGAACGGGGGACACCTTCTCTTGTCCATGTGGTGAGCCGGTCTTTTGTCCATTCTCCTGACAACCTCACATGCCCCCCCCTCGGTCTCCTGAGATGGGGAGTGGGGGTGATGACAGGTCCTGGCAGGGGAGTGGAGCCTTTCAGTAGGATCACTCGGAGTCATGTGCCCACACCCCCACATTGGCTGTGGAATATCTGGGCCCCATTCCCCCCCGCTTCCCTTTGTCAGGCCCCATGAAGTGTCCTGGCACGCTTCTGTGATGGTAGAACTCCCGTCACAGCTGCATGCCTGATGTACAGCTTTGAAGCCCAGAATGAGAGTATGTGGAGAGTGCATAAGAGGAATTCTCTAAGGAGCACTTTCATTCAGAAATACTGTGGGTGCCCCCAACAGACATAGGGACAGTGCCTGGTATGTCACCCTACAACGTGCATGTGTGTGAGTGCATTGCGGTTAGCTGCGTCTCCAAGTGTAAATGCAAGCAGCCCCCTCCGTGTGTGTGTGTGTGTGTGTGTGTGTGTGTGTGTGTGTGTGTGTGGTGTATACGTGGGCGCACTATCCTGTGAGCTGGCCTTTCCTCCCTTCTCTTCCTGTTCTGCTTTGCTGCACAGCTGCTCTCTGCCTCCCTCTCATCCCCTCAGCGCCATCCTGAGCCAGATGCCTCTCCCAGTTCCTGGAGAGGAACCTGTTCCCGGTAAACACTCGTGTCATCTCAGCTCTATAGTTCTCCTTCCTCAGCCATCAGGGCTTCGTGCTCTCTCTTCGGGCACCTGCCAAGAAGGAGGCAAATACCAGAACGGCCGGAGATGCTGCTTCAGGTACCTGCTGTGTATGTGCAGACAGAGCCCAGGTGAGGCTGCAGGTGGGTGGGCGGCCCGAAGGCAGACACCCGGTGCTGCCGCTCAGAGCTGCCTGTCTCCCTGCAGTCCTGCCGCCTCTTCAGTCAGGAGGTGGCGCCTCTGCAGCCTCCAGTCCCAGCCCGGGGCAGGGATGCCTAGAACCTGCCCTGATGGCCAGAGGCAGCCCCAGCGAGGGTGCTGCGGGAGCCGTGGGAAGGTGGACAGCTCACAGTGGGGTCAGGAAGGGGCTGCCCTAACAAAGTCCTATAGGCTGGTGGGCTCAAACCACAGACATGTATTGTCTCACGGGTCTGCAGACTAGAAGCTCAAGATCAAGGTATCGGCAGGGTTGGTTCCTCCAGAACCCTCTTTCCTCAGCTTCTACATGGCCATCTTCTCCCTGTCTTCACAATGGCCTTTCCTCTACACCTGTCTGTGTCCAAATTTCCTTTTCTCATCAGGGGTCGACTCTAATGACCTCATTTTAACTTAATCACCCCTTTAAAGACCCTCTCTCTGCATACAGTCACATTTCAAGCCACTGGGGTTAGGTTTTCAACATATAAATTTTAGAGGGTCACTGTACAGCCCATGACACATTCACCCTGCCTCGTCCATTTTCCAGTCGGTTTTTGGTTAGAGCCAGGGAGTGCCCCTCATAGGACCCTACCTCCTTCCCCGGCATGGGTGAGGAAGCAGCTTTAGGATTTGTTACTTGCAAAGTAGCTACAAAGAACACGAAGGGTTATTTTAATTTTTTGGCTATTTTTTTTTTAATACTCATAGGATAAGGAGATGGCAATGCCATGAAGTGGCACAAACAAGAACTTTGGGATAAGACGTAATAGTTTGGCCTTGATCAAATTAGTTCACCTCTCTGAACATGAACAAGGATTGGGGGGGCTGCCGTGAGGATGAGGTGAGATGTGTATAGGACGCCGAGTGCAGTGCCTGGCCCGGAGTGGGTGCTCAAACCCACTGGGTCCCTTTACTTCCGATATGGTACTGATGCTGTTCTCATTTCTGCCGACAGTAAAATATGGGGATGGCAGACACTCTGAACCCAATGGGCTACTTGGCAAGTAGCTGCTGTCCACTCAAGGGAGGTGGGACCCGCCGGACCTCGCCGAGAACTCAGTGCAAACCCACGTCTACTCTTCCAGAGTAAACCACCCTCAAATGTCATTTCTGCCGATGGTGGGTCAGAGACAAAAATCTCTGTATACAGATGGTTCGATAGTCATTGAAAGCGATGCCCAGTCTCAAGGGGGGCTCTGAACACAAAATGTGGAAACACTTTATTGTGGGCAAAGGATGGAACCAAACACTGGAGTCTTCTTTTCCCTGCAGGGGTGGTTTTCAAACTTGAACGTGAATCAGAATCACCTGGCGGGGAGGGGGGTTGTCAAAACACAGTTTGCTGGGCTCCACCCTCAGAGTGTCTTATTCAGTAGACCCAGGGTGGGACCTGAGAAGTTGTATTTCTAGAACGCTCCCAAGTGATGCGGATACCACTGGTCCAGGGACCACGCTTGGAGAAGCACTGCCACCCAGAATTAGTCCCTGTATAGGGCCTGTATCCCCTTTTTTCTCCAGCCTGTCCTGTCTTTGTTGTGTGCCTGATCTGATTTCTCTGCTCTCATCCGAGGTAAAGGGCAGGTATGTCGAAACGTCTCCACCCTTTCCCCGATTTACATAGGATTTTCACCAGTTCGTGAGCGACTGTTTCCCCTGGCCCTTATCCTGCTCTCCTGTTCCCCTTCCCCCCGCTTTTCACATGTGGGCCTCCAGGCATTTCACCATGATGGACGAGCAGCTCCCTCACCAAAGCCTGAGCTGACCCCAATTAGGAGGAGGCAGATGCAAAGAGACTATCTTTTCCATCACCATCCTCATCTTCTGTACCCCCATGTGCCTCTCTCCCAACACGTCAATTCCCTGGCCCCAATTCCCTAATCATTTTGCCAGAGTAAATAATTGCTGGTGTGTGGTGACCCAAGGTCATAGCCAATGGAGGAATGTAATTAGGGCCTGCATTTCCCACCATCGTGGCAGCTGTCTGCCAGCTGATCCTGTGTCTCCGATCCCTTGTGCTGATGCTCATCTCCTCCCCACCCTCCCCCTTCTGAGACCAGAAAGCTTGGGTTGGAAGGTTGGAACAGGACAGTTATGCCTGAGCAGACGCCAATATTGCCTTTCTTGGAGTCTTTCCCCACTAGAAGCGAGAGGGCAGAATATCCTTTTACAGGGAGCTGGGAACATGGCCCTCCCACGTCTCACCCTAAACTTCAGAGCATGCGAGTGTCTCTAGAGACTATGTCCGCGAGAGATTGGAGACTAGAAACTTGCCCTGCGTCATGTCTCTTTGGACTCGCCCACACCACGTGGTCGCCATTGCTTTCCCAGGGTTAGGCCGCCATATTTCCTTTTTACCTTGCCTTCGCAGCCCTGCTAGTTTGTACTTTGCTAGAGATGGGCCTGCTGAAAGCTCCCGGGGTTGAGAAGGTCTGAGTGACTTGGAATGTGTCATGGTGGGTGGGATGCTAATGTTCCAGCCTTGCCTTTCATTCCTGCCTCTTTCATCGCTTGCTGCTGGACTGATGTTCCTTTCTCATAAATGCGTGGTGTCAGGATGCCTTGCTGGGGGAGATGATGACAGGTAGCTGCTTTTGAGTTCTTTCGGAAATGCTCCCCCTGGTCAAAGCAGGGGAGGAACACATCTTCTCGCCTTTACTAAGTCAGAAGTAAGACGAAAATAAACCTGTGACTGCTCCAAGAGAAAAGGCCAAGATTCTGTTGCGTGTCCTTCCCACAGGCGTTTTTTAGAAATCGGGAGAGGACTCTTGGGGAAGGAAGAGGGAAGCAAGCAGGATGTAGTATTTTGGTGTGTGATGCTTTGAGCCATATTTTGCAAGAATGTGCAGGCTAAGCCTGGGGGAGCTGAAGCTTGCTTGATTTAAGAAAAGGAGACTCATTGGCTCTCATCTCTAAGAAAGTCATTGCCACAGTCAAGTTGCACAGCCCCCTCTGGGCCTGTGCTGACTGAGGCAGCTGAGGAGACAAGCTTGGCCTCTCTTAGAGGGGCTGGTACGGCGTCTCCTTCCAGAGTCCCACTGGGTCCAGGAACCAAGCTCTCGCCTCTTTCTCCTAGAAAACTCTCCACAGGCAGGGATGTGTCCTTAACTGCTTGTCCTACGGCCTTTGCCCCACTGGGTACCTCAGGCATAACTAACAACAAAATACAAGGGGTCCCACACAGAAAAAGTTGCTTTCTTGCTGGAGACCGGTGCAAGGGAGCCCTCTTTACAATTTTGATTTGGGAGCTGGCCTCTATGCTGCTTAATATCTGTTTTTATGTCTCTTCCTGTGCGTTGGCAAATTTCCCCAACTCTCTGTGGACTGGAGCTGTCTGCCCTATTGGATGCTCCTGCTCAAACACCTCCTTAGTTGCTCAGCACGTCTGTGCTTGTTGGTAGAGGTGAGGCTGAGCAGGAAGACAGTGGCTTCTGCCTCCAACTGCCTTCCCAGGTCACCCTCAGAACCCTCAGCACAGGGGTACAGGGACAAGGGAGTCCAAAGCCAGACCTCAGCAGGACTTGGAGTAGCATCTGGCTGTGCTCCTCAGTGCTCCCCAGGTGAGGACTTCTGGACCAGCGTGGCAGAGGAGCCCCAATTCCGGGTGGTCTCAGCTTACTGCACCTGGTCTCCCAGTGTCCTTCCATACGTGGTCTCTTACAGGTATAGGTGTCAGTGGCCATTTAAAAAGAAAGGGTGTGTATGTTGGGGGTAGAGGCCTACCCTGAATTAGTCACTAAGACATTTGGGTTTGTACAACCCATACCTTGAGTATGTGGATACCAAGGAGAGTGTGACCTGGGAAGTTTTCTCAGGCTGGAATCATCTTTTTGAGGCCTTTAAGCATTGGGTGGTTGAGCCTTCAAAGATTTGGTCCCGGTCTGGGGTGTCGAGCCATGAAGCAAGAGGCCTAGGAATGGACTTACCCACCTGAGTCTCCAACTTGCCCAGAGCAGCTCCCAGCCAGAGTGGAACAGAGTCCTGCCTCGTAGCCATGCAGAGATTGTGCTCCGGGAGAATTTCAGGGAGAGGGCTGAGATTGGCTCCTGCAGGCTGAGCAGCTTCCTCAGCTCCGAGGGGAGGGGAGGATGAGGCCCTGGCTTTTCTCACCTCCCTAATCAACTCTTGTCCCTGCAGCCACCCTGGGGGTGGAAGGAGTGACTCTCCTCTGCAGCCAAATGATGGGAAGCATTGGGGAAGGGGAATGAAGTGAACACGACCACTTGCTGCTGATAGAACAGGAGAAAAGCTAATTGGCTTTTAGAGCTCCGCCATTAGCTGTGGAGGCGGTGTGTCACAGTCGTTTATGATATCAGTCCTCCAGGTGTCAGCCCACGACAGACACAGAGCTACTCGCTCGTCTTGCCTCTGTCTATGGGAAGACCTACTTGCTCCCCAGAGGAGCACCGTCTTCCCTTTTGATGTGAACTCATAGCCGAAGAGAAGTAGTAGGCCGGGGTTTTGAGACGGTTGTTCCTGAGATCTACCAAAGAAGCATTATAGAGCAGTGTTATGTAGCTGCTTTGAGTAGCAGAGAGAGCGCCAGCCTCCTGGAATGTCCAATCCCATCTCTCCTAGTAACTTGCTATGCCTCTTACACAGCCTCTATGCATGCCAATGTGTGATTCTGTAACGTGGAGGGATCCCATGAAAGAGTTCTCTTCCTTCCTGGAGGAGGGAAGGGATTTGAGAGATGAAAAACAGGAGCTGGTATCCAGGAAGGAAATGGACAAGGAGGCTGAGAGGCATTTTATCCAGTGTCCTGAATCTGGAGTCATTGGCCTGGGCCCCGCTAGCTGGGCTTTTGGAGGCTTAGGAACTCTGTGGAGTCGTCATAAAAACAATGGATGAGTGAGCATTTTCAGAATGTTTGAGAAGAGTCTCAGAGAGGTCTTGGCTCCTGCAAAGGGGACACACACGGGCAGCTTTGGGTGGGAGCAGCCTGGACTTCAGCCACTAGATTGGGGATGATGGGTCTCCCCTTAGAGGCAGCACCCAGGGCAGTACTCTTGACCTCTCATCCAGGGACCTGGTGCAGCCTTGCTTCTAATTCTGGGGGGAAGCTGTAGGGAATCAGAGAAGCATGATGAATGGAGGTGGCCATGTATGATAGGAATCAGAGGACAGGTTGCCCAGTGAGGTACATCTGCCTCCTCACCCCTTTGTGGGAGCAGAGCTAGGGCTGTGAGACCAGATGTGTTCTATATCTCCCTGGGTGCTGGTTTCTCTGTAGGGGATCCACCGTGGGGACAGCCCTGATCAGGAAGGAGGTTTGGGGGAGGTGGCGCCTCGTAATTTCTGAGCCATTTCATATGCAGACCCAGCAGTACCTGCTTTGTTGTCTGAGTGTGACTGGACTTTGGGTGGCCCTGATTTGGGGGTGTTCCAGGTGCATAATTGAACATTGTTAGGGACCAAGTGGCCAGCTTACTAAAAGCCACAATCTCAAGCCATACAGCTCTAAATGAGAGGCCAGGAGCCTGGAAAACTATGGAGAAGGAAGATAGTTACCTGAAAAAAATGGGAATGAGACAGAACAAGAGTCATGACGAACTCAAGTGAAGTTACAAGGTCAAGCTTATGTCTAACCATGTGTCTCTCTATCTTACCAGCAGCTAACTTTCACCTTGTTCAGAAAAAGGGATTTGAAAAGCTTTGACCTCTGAAAATCAGCCAGTGGTTCACCACCAATTCAATTCAATTCGGTTCCATTCAAAGCAGTTCAACAAATTAACCAAATATTTGTCAATTGCCTATTGTGTTTTCAGTACTTTAACAGGCTCTGTCAAGGCACAGTTTCTGCTTTTGATGATCTTATCAATTAACCAGGGAGAATAAACATTTATACGAGGACTAGCTGGAGAGAACCACAGCTGGGCTGTGGATAAATGTGCATCTAGGATTCAGTCTCTGGTCAAGAGTTCTTTGCTGGTTCTTTCCTACCTCTAACTCATAGTCCCTGAGAATTGATAGAATCCAGAGTCCCATCTGTCTCTTCAACTTGCCCCATCTCAGGTTTGAGAATATGACCAGTAATTGTTTTCCTCAGGGAAGAAGTAACATACAGATGCACAGGGAATGAGGTCGTGTCTGGTTAGGACAGGAAAAGAAGGGATGATTGATAGATGAGAGGGTGCTCTCTCCAAGAGGTTAAAGACTGGATTTATTGGCTTGCCTTTATCTCTTCCACTTTCTATGCCTTCTGCCTCTCCCTAGGCTGACCACATGAGTGGGCACTGTCTTCAATAAACCCCCAGTTCTCTGGGAAAGAAACAACCGCTCTGATTGATACCATATGCCGATTTCTATGATGTAAATATTACCACCATGGTGAGCTTAAGCTGGTTTAACCAGATTACAGAATTCCTAAAAATTTAACAATCAGCTATCCTGAGCTGGCAACAGCTGGCTGCAGCATACCACTGGGAGTCCTCTCCCTTTTGAGCTGGTCATCCATGACAATTTCACAAACCACTGGGTCCAGATCTGATTGGCAGAGTGGTGGCCCCACCCACTGGCTGCATCCATTGGGAATGAGAAGTCCAAGGAAGAAAATGTAGCCCTATTTGGTACCTGATGATCCCACATAATTATCAGAGATAGAAACTGGATGTTGACAGAGCTCTGTGTATTTGTTTGGGTTCTTAAACTTATGAGAGAAGCCTTTTTTTTTTGAGATTTGCTGTGTGACCTGTACAGAAGACTGGCTAAGGTGACCTCTGAGGATTATTAAATTCATTTTCAGAAAGCTTATAACTATATGAAGCCTCTGATGGGTTAAGGATTAGAGATCCTCTGTTTACAAGATGGTATCCCGGTCACCTTTCCACCCCTTTTGATGCTCATCTTCCTCACATCTTCAAATCCACTTTGCTCCAGGGTAATCCCCTTCCTCAACCACGAG
>NW_017731447.1:317516-341311 GCF_001890085.2 Hipposideros armiger
ACCTATTGGGGAGATGTCAGCTCAGCTTTCAGAGCCAGGCAAATGACCCCCTTCATCAAGGAGAACTCGTAAGTTTTTGCCCTTTAACTGTGGCCTTGATTTGACCACATTGTTATGTGGGCCTGAGAAGCTGTGTCAATT
Source organism: Hipposideros armiger (assembly GCF_001890085.2). Taxonomy (NCBI): domain Eukaryota; kingdom Metazoa; phylum Chordata; class Mammalia; order Chiroptera; family Hipposideridae; genus Hipposideros; species Hipposideros armiger. The sequence goes on from NW_017731447.1 coordinate 317,658, forward strand.
GTACCTGGAGGCAGAACCTCTGAGGGAGGGCACAGGGAGAGCTCAGCAGAGTCCCCAGGGAGGCCTTCCCAACATCCTCCAGTGCTGCTCAGAGCACTCCATCCCGTGGGAAGGGGTCCCCAGAACCTCTGAGGAGATCCCAGAACCTCTTTTTCATATTTCTTCCTTTTTTTCCTTCTGACATTTGAACTGGTCTGGCCATGGAATCGGGCAAGATTTATCAAAACATGAATTTTCCCTCTTTTTACAACTTGACAAATTTTCAAAGCATGTTGGGTGTAAAAAATACCATCACCTATCCAGAAGTGAATGTCATGATTATGTAGGGGTGAGTGTATGCTATAGACTGAATGTTTGTGTCTCCCCCCCCCCAAAATTCTTAAGTTGAAAACCTAATCCCCAATGTGATGGTATGTGGAGGTGGGACCTTCAAGGAGGGTGATGAGGCCACGAGGGTGGGGCCCACATGAATGGGATTAGTGCCCTTATTAAAAAGGCTTCAGAGAGCTCTTACCTCTATCGCCATGTGAGTTCACAGCTAGAAGAAGGCCATCGATGAACCAGAAAACCGGCTCTCACCAGACAGTGAATCTGCCTTGATCTTGGACTTCCCAGCCTCCAGAGCTGTGAGAAATATATTTCTGGTTTTTATAATCCACTCGGTTTATGGTACTTTGTTACAGCAGCCCAAATGGACTAAGATAATGCAGTAATTTCTGATTCGCACCATGGATATAAATCCCTTAGCTACTGTAATCTCTTGCATCAGTAGACAACTAGGTGCACCTGTGGGTCTGTGAGGGGCATTCTGTGGACACGACCCACAGGGGACCGAGGAGAGCTGAATGAGTGGCTACCAAGGCAGGCATGCCCACGCCGTCGCCATGAGGAGAGGGCTCTGAAGACTGGAGAGAGAAAATCAAGATGGCGTGCGAAGTGAGTTAGCCCAGGCAAAACTCTTCTCATCCTCTTCAGAAACAATATAGTAGAAGGAGCAGGTGGCAGGTAGATGTGGCATGGTGGGTTGCTTGACAAGATCAGGAAGTTAATGAGAACCAGGCTTAAAGAGACGCCCCTTAATGGGTCCAGTGGTGCTGGTTTTCACTGTGTAGGAGTAGGAATGGCAGCTGTCTTGTTCTTCCGTACTTCTAGGGAAATGACTTAGCATGGATGCTTGACAGGTAGTGGACAGCTGAGTCCTCAATGTGGGGAGGCAGAGGGTGTGTGTGGTTGCACACCCTCACTAAAACCCTGCAGTCCCTCCCACCACACACCAAAGCAAACGTTAACACAGAGGTGTACCAAGCTGCCTGGCGTCCCTGGCACTCACTTTTCTTTACTAGATGCCACCTGTCATTCTCAAAGGATGCTCAAAGTGCAGCAAATGGTCCTCTTTGTCAAGAAGGGAGTTAATTCCTGATAACTCCTGAGCAAAAGGGCATCGCTAGGAGGGTGAGAAGGTGAATGTTTGGTATGATTTCCACATTTGAAGGAGAAAAGCATGTGGGGGAGAGAAAGTCCAAACAGAATGTTCAGATTCTGGAAAAGAACATTAACGAAGGCTGAAACTTAGCAAGATAAGGCTCTTAAGTTCATCTACGCATTTTAGATCTGGCTCAGTTTGTAAGCAGGGCGTCTGGGGAGAAAGAACCCCTGCCGGTCATCAAGATGGGATGTAGCCCCACTGACGCCTGTTTCAGTGTTTATACTGAATGATACTGCAGGAGTCGGACAGGTCCGTGGCCCTCCACTGCTCATGGACAGGATTGGTCTATTATTGTGTTTCCTGGAATGGAACCCACATTTTTTGAAAAAGAAGCTATGCCAGAGATGTTTTAATCTGAGAGAGCTGACAATTTAGAAAACGAAGGGGGAACCCTGGAAAGGCTACATGCCAGCCTTTGGAAATTTTCTCTGCAGAATCCTTCAATGACAATATTTTCCCTTCCATGTAATAAAGAAAGGATACAGACACGAGGTTAATTAAGAGGGAGATGTGTCTAAAGGAAGGCTGTGTACAGAACAATCCGGGGGGAACGCGGCCATGACCACCAGCGGCCTCGTCGTCTCCATCCTTGGTGTTTATCGACTGAGCACACACAGGCAAACAGGCTACGGGCCCACTGGCAGCTGGAAATTGATTCTAGAAACATCCAGGCTGAGAGGGCGTAGAAGTCACGGTCATGAAACCATCAGTTTCTCTTACCATTCAGAGGGAAGAAATAATAAATCCACAGAGTGTCGGCAGAACTGGGCTCTGCGAAGAAACTCGCCCAGCAGACTTTAACTCCAGGCAGCATGACTCCTTTTCTGAAGCCTTGAGACTTTATATCATGATCGAGGGGGAGCCCAGGAGACAGGACATTTCCCCCACAGAGGACATGGTGTAAAAAAGTTGATTACATTTGCTTTGCTGGATGAAAATGGCCCTAAAGCAAGGAGAGGCTCTAAGCATTGGCAAAGGAGTATCTTCCCATTGGGCAAAACTTCCTGCTCTTCCACAGGACGTGAGGGTGCTGGGTTCTTGAAGATGCCAGAGGTATGAAATGTGGTGTAGAGGCTGACTGTCCCCAGGACCTCAGGCCTCAAGTGGCTGGCCCCCTCGGTGATGAGGCCTGGGGTGGTGGTAAGGGGCACAGCTACGTCAGCACAGGCTCAGCCAGTCGGAAGTGACACTATTTGTAAACAACCATAGGACCCTCCTAGCACCATCAGCTGAATATCATCACAGTGCAGGGGTTTNAAGGATTGAGGAGGAGTGTGCACCCATGAACTAGATATGGGAACAGAGTCCAGGGGGCACTGGGTCTTGGCACCTGAGAGCCGGGAAGGAGGGGAAGAGGCCCAGTTCAGGTTCTCCAGGCGATGTGCTATTCCATGCTAGGCTCCAGTGGGAGGAGCCTGGCTATCCAGCTGAAACTCTCCAAGGGGAAATCAACCAGAAATATCAGTCAGGCAATGGAGCAGGGCCAGGAAAACCAATGGTAAATTCCAGATGCCAAGAGAGCAGGAGAGGGGGAGGTAGAAGGACAAAATGAGAGCATTTGTTTGCAATTCTAATATAACATACCAACAGATCCCTGGGCGAAGATACCTAATGAAAATGCACATGATGGATGTGGGTGGGTGGAGAGAGGAAGGGAGGGATGGAAAGTCCAGGCACAGGGCTTGCTGAGGAATTCAAAGGTATTTGTGTCCACTGCAGCCAAGGGCCAGAGTGCCCAGACGAGCTAGTCTTGGGCTGGAATCCGAAATCTGCAACCTACTCATAACATGGCCTTGGACCAGTTACCTCACCTCCCTGTTTCTTTTCCTTCTCTGTAAATCGGAGCCGTTAGGGATACCAGTTTTGTGAGGATAAAGTGATCTAGCCAGGATAGTAGATGCTTGTTCTATGGAAACAGCTATTATTTTATATTCTTGTTTAAAACACCCATCATAGTGCCTAGTGCATAAAGGTAATTTCCTCTTCCCCTTGGGGTACATCGAAGGCTAAGGGAAAAGGAGAGGTTGGGGCTCAGAAGTCATTTTTCAGGCCATGTCAAGGCCTTTCCCAGGTTTCCTCTCAGAGCCCCTCAGGTAAGATCAACAAATCCTACTCTTCTCTAATTCTCCTTTCAAATCTTCTTCTAGCTGTGCGATGCGGGGAAGATATTTAATGGTGCAGGGTCTGGCTTTCCTCACGTGTGAAGTGACGGTAATGGTGTTTAGCTTACTGAACTGTTGAGGGGTTGAAATGAGAAGCATCATGGGAATGTCTGTTGTTCTTACCTCACCTTTACTGACACATATGGAGTGCAGATTCTGGTCTGAGCATGCTGCATGCAGTGTCTCTTTTAGCCATGAACAACTGTCAGGAGTTAGTACTATGGTTCATGGATGGTTCTGAGATGAAGAGTCTGACCTGTTATGCCCAGGACCACACCTGTCCANAATGTGGTAGAGTTGGGAGATACATTTATACATATATATGTATAAAATCATGTCATTTTTGCTTTTCATATTATACATATAAAATATATACATAATATCATATGTAAAAAAAAAAGGCATGAAATAAACTCCAAAAGCATCATTACTACCTGAAAAGGTAGAGCTCGGTAGAATGAGCCCCCAGACGTGTCACCATTCCACAGCCTTGGGCTCTACAGGCAGTGTCCTGTGCTTCTGAGCATGTGTCCCTAGCTCAGGGACGTTAGTGGGAGGTAAGGGAATTTGGTTGTTCTTGTCGATTGAATTCAGTGAGCACTTATAGACGATATATTCTAGTCCTGGCGCTGTGCTTAGTGAAAGAATTCACCATGGCCCGGGGAGCTCCCAGCCCGACTCCCAGCTGAGTCTTCCAACGTACTGTAGAAGGAAGCATCTTGTCCAAGATTTCATAACAAGTTCAGCGGCAAAGCCAAGTTTAGAAATCCCTTTCAGAATTTGTGTTTTGTTGCAATACAGGTGAGATGCAGTCTCATGGGGCAGAAGCTACCTGGTGGGGGGTGGGGGGGGGTCATCTGGGACTGAGCCAGGAGATGTGCATTGTAGCTCTAACCCTGAGGGGAACTCATGCTGTGAAATTAGGTCATAACATTGTGGTTTAACCTGGAAGGGACCCAGGGTCCACTATTCCTATGATATAGTTGAGGAAGCCGGGTCTTCAATGTCCTAAGTCTTAGATTTTCCCAAGCACAAAACAGAGAAAAATGGGACGCTTACCTTCCTCACCTTGCATGGATTTTAGGAAGTAAAATGTGATAAGAGCTGTCAGAATGTTTTGGAACAAATAAGCAGTACGTAGCTCTCTTCCGCTAGAAGCAAGTGTCATCTGCTTGTCAGCCTTCCTCGCTCTCCTTCTCTCTGTACCAGGTACCCACGTGAAACTCTGTCCGCCCAGCAGGATCGCTGCAAAGAGAGCCAGATACATATTTTTTAAAAACATTCTACTTAGGGGCAAATATCCCGTGGCAGCAGCAGCTAGGCCCCGATCTCCGTATCGTTGGCTCTTTCCACAAACAAGTGCCTGATAATCGCCCGCCGTGGGGAAATATTTGATTTATTCTAAGAGGTTCATTGGAGGGCCTTTAAAAAAGGAAACTGTGTAAAAACATTTGCTCACAGCTTTAGGGACAGGGAGGAGGGCGCAGAAAGAATTATGACCGCACACTCTTGGAATTGTTATCACATTAAACCTGTGTTCCATGAGTGGACAGATTTTCCGATGCAGCTGGGTTTCTTGCCTCTGGACAGTGAAATTGCTATCCTCTGCCACAGAATAAATTACCTGTCAGGCTCTTTTAAGCAGTTTCAGGATGGTTAGTTTGAAGACAGCCGCACACGCCGGGGAAGCCAGGCAGGGCCTGGGGTGGGGAGAGGTGTGTTTTTAAAAGTCGCCGGTCGTGTGTCATGGTGTTATTTGCTGTGTCATGTTGATCTGGTGCGATCTGACAGCTGCATGTGAAAGGCAGCCGCCTCAAAGAATTGCAAACTGCCTTCCAGGTGTTTGTCTGTGCAACATGTGTCTGTGTAAGGTGGTGGAGAAGGTAAAGCAGGGCTTCCTTTCGAACACCAGGGCCCCGGCACTTCCCGGCAGGCTGAAGCTCAAAACTTTTATGGTGTTCATTGGGAGGACATGAAAGGATATCACTGATGCCTACAAATGAAAGTGTGTTCTATGGCAGCAATGCACAAACCCCGCACAGACCCGCGCACATGCGTGTACACGCACACGCATGCTCACACACACGCACGCTCGCTCGCATGCATGGTAAGTTTTGTCCAGTTAGCTAGAGAGGATCATGTTATCCTAATCTCACCAAGGTTCAGAAAGCAGCACACTGCTCATTTGGCAGCATTAGGACATTTTCTGGGGGTCAGGAACCCTGATAATATCCCAGTCATCAGGGCCTGGAGGGCCACAGGTAAAAAGGCGACCATGTAAAAACATTTGCTAGTGGCGTTAGGGAAGGGGAGGAGACAGGGCAAAGAATTACAACCGTGAAATTTGGTTGATGCACCTCTGAGTTCAGGGCTTGTCCTTTTAACCAGTGGTTTGCAAATATTGTGGTTCTAAAAGCTGTCTGAGCCACAGAAAATGCCCCTCCTCCCACAAACATCCCTAGCAAATGTGTCCCCTAAGGTGAATAGGAAATGTAGTCATGCGTTGATATATGCATATGCATGGATTTATGCATATGTATGTATGTATGCATATATGCATATGTGTGTATATGCATATGGAATGTAGATGTGTGTGTATTATATGGATACCAAATGCATGACTTATTCATGTGTTCTAAAGTACGACGGTCACACATTCTGAGAGACATGTCAGCAGGCAGCATGGAGAATCTTTAGAAGCTGCCAGGGATGACTTCTTTCTTCAGGGCTGGTCTCCTTGATTGCCGAGCCCCAGAAAGGTTAGCCTTCTACATCTATGGGTCATATGTCTACCCAGGTACCTGCCAGCTGAGCTTCGAGTGTCAGGGCAGCTGAATCTGGCAGAGACTATTTTCAATGCCTTGCTTCCCTCCAGGCCAGAGATAAAAGAAGAACAGCAGTTCATGAATGATACCAGGGAGGCCAAATGAACCAGGGATGGTTACCATCCCTGCCGGTAGGAGAGCACATTGTACATGGTGAAGATGAAGGTTAATGATTGCTGCCTGGGATGGAGGGTGTAAAATGGACATGCCACTCCATGGCAGTGCTGGCTGAGGAATCAATTCGTCCACATGTTTCACAGAGTCATGGCACCTTAAACCTCAGCCACCATCATCCTGTAAAAGTGTTTCGACTTAACTACCCAGCAGTGGCCAGTGGATTTGGAGCAAAGCTTTTTGTTTACATGTGCTGACGATCAGTCATAAGGAAGATAGAAGAAGAAAACACAACATTAGACCAAAAATGGAATTGTCAATATTAAGCACATCTAAAACTATGCAGAATTGGACTTTAAAAAAGTATATATCTATTGAGTTGTTCATATGTGCTGGGCATTGAGATGAGCCAGGCCAATTGCTGGCATATGGCAAATATGGACTATTGCCACAGTCTGATATCAGAGTCCTGGTTTTACCTTTATACTATATGACACTTTAAAATGTCTATTGCACTGATATTGAGATCACCTGGCTAGAATTATCATCCTATGCTAATACTCATTATGTGGCTGAGAAGTCAGCAGATCCATGTTTAGCTGGGTAATGTGAACATCAGCTCTGTTGCAAATAATAACATCGTGTGTCCAACAACCCCTATTTCTGCGGTGTCATTTTAGACCTTTGATGATTAGGGGCTGAAAAATAATAAAATCAATGGGTGTTTATTTAGCCTCCACTCCACACCAGGCTCTGTGCCCAGTGCTCTATCCATGGATCATATCATAAAAGCAGCCCTATGAAAGAGTCACTCAATATTGCCTACATCTCATAGATGAGGAAACTGAAGCCCCAAGTGATCACAATTTAACTAGTCTGTGTTCGTCACCACCCTTTAACCTCAAGTTACTCAACATGTGCTTTTGGCATGTTGTGCGCAAACCCACACACATGCTTTCACATCGGCAAGGAGTGCTGAGACTTTCCTGCAGAGAGCGTACCAAAGATGAGCTTCTCCAAGCTGTGGCCTCTCCCCCTGGAGGGCCCAGGTCAGGGAGGACTCCTTCTCAGGAGATGAGCATCGTTCTCCCACCACCGGCACCACACAATGAACGGAGCTCACGCCACTGACCTTTGGTTTGCCTCCCAAGCCTTCCCCCCACCAAGCCCTTGGCTTCATCTCGGCTCTTGCCAACTCCACCTAGCATTCCTTCCCCTCATCTTCAATTCCCTTTCTCGGAGGGATGGCGGTTTCCATCTGATGTGAGAGTCAGTGACCTTGGTTCTTTAGACTACCCTCTCTAATCACACGGGCCCTGCTGCCTGCTGACACCTCACAGGGCGACAGGAATAGCTCTGTCAGTGGGTGTGCACACGCCATCGCGGTCACCGCCTCTGGGTTTTTCTGTATTTTCAGGCTGTGTACACGTAGGGGCGTGGGTCTCTGTTTCCTTTGCAAGGGGGAAGGTGAGAATGGGAGGGGCCTGGGAGTCAGTCAGGGACAGTGGACGCTTGTAGTGGGGGTGCAGATCTGACAGCTTTTTTTGGCCTCAGATGTAGCTCTCCTTCCATTTGATTTGTGATCCCATGGTGCGCCGTCACATGGGTGCCCCCCTGACTCTTGTACCCACACCCACCACCACCAAGCATTGTGACTTTATTTGTGAGAACGTGTCCATCTATGTGAATGCACACACACACCATGGCCACGTCCCTTCCTGCTAGATTTCTGTCCCTCAGGAGTCAATTTCATCAGGCCCTTTAGTGATCAGAGCCCAGGACCCTGAGGGGAGAGGCGGTGAGCTGCTTCCTGGCTGTTGGCAAAGATCTAGACTTTTCGGAATTTGGTTTTTTATGCTCGGTACCCAGGCCGTTGTGCTTCTGGGGCGTCTCTTATGAGAACAAGACGGACACCCAGTACTAGTTGGTGGGTCACCTAAACTGAATTCTCTTCTCCACGGTGTCAGCTAAGCAGACTTTTTCATCGGAGGACTCAGGGAACCCAGGGAGGGGGACCCTGGAGGGAAACTCCCTGGCATGTTCTCCCACATCCATGACGTTGGGTCCGAAGTCAAGACGGTGTATGATTCCTGAACAAGTGACACTGGTGTGAAGTGAAGCACCTGGGGCCACTGCAGCCAGGAAGCCCAGTAAAATTCAAGGCAGACGATTCCACACGGCTCCTGCAGGGGTGGCATCCAAGCGGCCCATGTCCTCAGTCCTGGGATGCCCGACTTCATCTGTGGGCCATGGTGGCTGTGAAGTCAGCACACAGGACCACATCCCAGCTTGAGGGGCAGGGTGGAGATGGTCATAGGCCACTCCTGTTCAATGACCTTTTCACTAATTTCTGTCCAAGGCTGATTTTAGGTTTCCCAATGTCTCATGGGTTGTCAGCCATCAACTGAAATTCAGGGGTTCGATTCTCCTTGTAGCAACTTAGACAAGGCAGGTTTGAATGGGAATTTTCCTCTGGGACTCTCTGAGAATTGGCAATTGGAGGAAAGATAGCCTTGCTTTGACTGGGATTTTCCACTACCCCCCCAGTTCCTTCTGCAGTATTTCCACTTGCAGCTTGGGTGCAGGTGGAGAGTTGGAATTTCTAAAGCCGATGTGTCGTGTCCCCATTGCTCATAATCTATGGGGCAGGCTTTCCCCTGTGCCCCCCTGCCCTGGCTCCAGGATAGCCAGGTGAAGTAATTATCCTAGACAGCTGCACGGGGCTCACTGCCGTGGCCTTACCTCATCAGCCCCCTGTTTCTCTCTCTAGCTGCTTAAAATATAAACCAGACCCCTGTTCCCCCTAGACGGACTCCCTTCAGAGCAGGACAGAGCGTGGTGTGTCATATGTCATCTGATTTGCAGCGTGTCTGGGTGATTGCCAGATGGGCAAGGGGCAGGGAGAGGCAGCTCTGAGCGCGCAGAGGGAAGAGAATTTGGGTTTCTGGGGACAGGCTCCAGGCTGACACCGGACCCCGCGGGTGACTTTGACAAGTGGTTTGCCTCCAAGGCCCCATCTGTGTGGATTGGAGGAAAACCTGGAAGTCACCAGTCATTTTCTGGGAACTTGAGGAGTCTGGAGTCTGTGCATGGAGTTCCTAAGCCATAAACCCTTCACCGCAGCATAGCCCTAGAGACGGTACTTATCATTGTTCTCTCCATCCCCAACTCGCTGAACAATGGTTGGAAGCCGCTGGCGCCTCGTTCCTGCTGGGCACTGACCCTGGCCTTTTCCTCCCAGGGGTCATCCTTGGACTGGAGCTTAGAGCTTTTTAAGAGACGAGAGAGGAGAAAGCATTCCGAGGCGTAGGAAAGGGAGCAGGTACAGGCTCAGTCGATGTGCCCACAGGTAGCCATATTGGCATGTTGGCCGGCAGACGTCACGTGTCACATGCATGCTCAGGGGCTCTCCAGGGCAAAGATAAACATCCTCTGATGCACACAGACAGACAACTCCCACACTTCCACCAGGCTGCACCCCGACTCTGAGTCTTCCTTCCACTTTCCACTCTCTTCAGCACCCCCTCATCTTCCTTCTCCTCCCCAACAGGCCTCACCCTTTAAGCCCTGGCCTATCTTCCCCTCATAGGAGAGTGTGGTAATCGGAGGGTGTTAGTGGTCCCCCAGTCCGGGGAGGAGCCGCGTCCCAGTGGAGGCCACCATGGAGCAGGGCTGAAGGCTCCATCCACAGTGCTGATTAGAACAGCCTGCGGTTTGCGCAACTGTAACAGGGAGCAGTTGTCATGGAAACTGGCTCTTGATGTTGTCCAGATTTCAGAATCTCTCCCCTCTCCCCACCTTGGTTATTTTCCTTCCTTCCTTGTTTTTCCCCCCGAGGCTATTGCTCCTCGTTTGACAGGAGTCTGTGAGCCCACAATTGAGCGGCGACTGTGGATCTCAGCCAGTCTCCACCATGCGGCTGCCCTTCCAAGTGAGGACATGGCCTTGCTGTGTGGCCAGGAAGCCTGAGGCGAGGCACATGCACCTCCTGCTCAAAATCTCGAAGATACGGGCTGGTGCGTCCGGATGCCAGAAGCAGAGGCTGAGACCAGAAGCAGAGGCTGAGGCTCTCCACAGTGCCCTTTGTGCATGGAGAGGGGTTGGGGAGAGACGGGGGGGGGCTGGGGAGCTGGGGCTCCATTCTGCTTGCTCCCCAGTCGAGGCCCCAGAGCAAAGCAGCTGAGAGGAGGAGATAGACTTGGGCTGCTCATCCCAGGTGAGAAATCAGAGCAGGGACTATTGTTTCCAGAAATGCAGGTGAGCTCCAACTGCACAAGAGACTCGTCTTCTCGCTCCCCGTAGACCTGCACTAGTCAAGGTCAGGCTCATGTAGCCAAACGTGGTCCAAACCAAGCATGCCATTCTGACTGAACGTAGCATCATTCATGGGCCATGGGCCTCAGTGTCCCCAAACTCAGCAAAATGGGGGTTATGTCCCTTGACCTGACAACATCCACCCCAAGAATGTCATCAGGTTAAAAAGAGACAGCAGATGGCAAGCTCTTTGGAAAGGAGCAAGTCTTACGTAACGGAAAGAAGCCACTGCTGTTAGGAATCTACTGCGAGATAGATTTGGAACAGCAGAATTTAGGAAGAGCCCCAGACGGACGTGTGTCTTGGAGAACCTAAGCTTCTAGGTTTGAGTTTTGCTAAATTTCTGGGAGAGACACTGCACAGTGCCTACAGCCTGTTTGCCCCTTTCTCCTCCCTCCTTGCCTCCCACCATGGGCAGCTGCCACAGACATGGCAGAGATGCCAACAAGCTGGATAATGTGGGCTGGGTACCCCAGTGTGGGTACCCAATGTGGCCAGAAAGTCATGGACCTGGGGGATGGGTGCAAACTGTGGCCAAAAGAGAGGGCCAAATCTGATGCCAATGAGGGTGCTGGGGAGGGCAAGAGGGAGGTGGAAGCAACAGGTCAGACGCTCAGGAGATATAGAAACAGAAGGGGAGGGGAGACCAAGGGTGGACAATGTCCTGGGGTCAGGTGAGTCTGTGTGGTGGTGGGCGAGTCTGCCTGGGTTACAGACCCAGGTGGGACAGCTATGCAGTGATTGTGCTAGAAGGTGCTAAACAAGCATTTTGTTGATTGGTTGACACTGGAACCCCTAGGGGTTTGGGTCCTCATCATTTCTTCTGTGTATCCTTAGCCTGGGCTCTAGCATGTTGGGCATTTGTTTCTAATTTTTCTACTTTGCCTTCTCAACTGAGCCTAATGAGGGTATGCAGGGAACTTCACGATATGGCCATTCTTTTTACAATGCAGGGAGATGCTAGATGAGCTGTTAAGAAGGCAGAGACGGCCTGAGTCCTTCTGCCTCCTTTCTCAGGAGGCCTGGGGTATCCCAGGTGGGTACACAGGCTTGCGGGCCTCTCCTTCCATGGTAAAACATGCCTCTCTAAGTTAGGAAAACGGTAAAAAATAACGTGGTGCCCAGCTGATTCTGTTTGAGAACAGAGAGGAAGTTTCAGACATCAGCTGGCCACGCTCTTCTTTCAGTGGTGTTCATGCTGTCTCCAAAGAGAAATGAACGTGGCATATAAAACTCAGAAAAACATCCTAGTTAGAACGATTCTGCCCGTGGTCACATGCTTTCTCTCCCAGGGTGTGTTCTATTTGTTGTTCTTTTTACCGCCAGCCACATGCTTAACACTAACTAGCAAGGCGGGCACCAAAACCTTGGTTGGAGTTTAGGATGGAAGGTATTCAGGATGTGTCTCGTCCACCCCAGGGACCCCAAAGGCATGTTTTTAGCATCGCTTTGGTTGCTATAAAAGGGTGACATCAAACCCGTTGCTGTAGTAACACAGCTAACATCACAGAGCTGTCAGAAGTGATGAATGATTTTCACAGTCACAAAAGATTGATTTTGTTTTTTTCAAAATTTTTACTCTGGGGAGGGAAAGTTCATCATATTTTGGAGATCAGATATAAGTTTGCCAACCCAGTCAGATGCTTCAATCTTGTCCTTTTTGTCCCTGTTGCCTATTTGGTACTGGTATCAACCAGAACTTGAGAGAACTTCATATATAAGAGCAACCAACCAAATGATCAGCCTGTACAGGGCTATGATGGCAATGCATCGAAGAGACATGGTAATTCTAAGAGTGTATTATAATTCTTTGCAGAATACTATGGGGAAGAAAAAAATGAAAAACACTGAAAGGGACTGAGAAGACCCGATTTGAATTTCAGCAATGCCATGTCTAGCTGTGTGACTCTGGACAAATTGCTTAATCTTTCAGGCAGACCTCATCTTTAAGAGGAGTGAAATGAGGGTAGTTCCTGGGGATCTTGTGAGAACTGATTGAGAGAATATATGTAGGAAGTACTATCCACATGCTGATTGCTATAAACAACCTTCTCCCCTTGTGAACAGCTCCCCACAGCCTCCATTTCTTACCCCATCCCTCATTTTCTCCATCTGTTAAATAGATGGAGCACTTCAGTCCTGCCCCATCCCACCCCCCCAACATACACACTTCCTCCCCATATCTCCCCCATGTTAGTGAAGAAAGAATAATAGACATGAAAAGCTTTGAGTTCCTTGAAACCAAAGAATGGGATAAACACCCTATATTGATTATGATGATTCTATCTGGGACTAGAAAAATATGATTGCCTGGTTGCCAGTAGCAACCAGATGGAAATGCAGGAGTATGGAGAGGTTCCCTGCAAACAGAGTATGTTTCTTCTCTGATTTTTAAATCCCTGTTTCTACTCCCTTGGTCTGGTGTTCCTGCTCTTGGGAGACCTGGTCTGTGGTAAAATGGTATCTGAAGAGGGTTGCAAAGAGGTCCAAGGGCATGTTGGGGAATGCCATGAGTAGGGCTGGTGGGTCTTTCTTCAGAGTCATGTTTCCCTTCAGATGTGGAGATGGGAAACCCAGCTGATTGGCAGGCAGAGGGGGTGGGCACAACCTGGACCAGGGAAGAGAGGAGCCTGGACCATGTGGGGAAACACAGAGCCCCCAAAGGAGAATCAGGGGCCATCTGAGTGTAAGTGGGGTAGATAGAGCCTCCACAGAGACCCTGGGGGGAGTGTGGCAAGGCTGTGGGCTTGGTTACAGCCACTTCCTCCTCCCAGGTCCGAGGCAGGCATCGATTAAGAGACGAGCGGCCCCATCCTCATCTCAGATGGTAAACAGAACCTCCATGGCGTCACCGAAGTCCAGATTCCTCTGCTTTTATGCCCAAGGTCCCCGGTGCTGGGCTACAGTCTGTACTGAACACACATTATCTCATGTACCCTCATTTAACTGCTGTCCTTGTTTACGGAGTCACGTGGCCAGGGAGGGGCAGCATCAAGGTCGAGCTCATGGCTGCCTGCATGCAAAGCCTGTACCCTTTCTGCCATGATGCTGATTATTTTTCTGGCAGGTCAGAGACCTGACAAATAGCTGATTACCAACCTTGAACATGAGGGATCCTGAAAGAGAGCCTTCGAGAGTTAGGGAATACCTGGACTTGCCTGCTGCTCAGAGGCCTTGGCGTGAACCCCTTGTGACTCCCCTGTGTTCTAAGAAAGAAGACATTTGGCCTCTGGGTTAGGACTTCCTTCCTGCCTCCCTCCCTCCACCCGTGCTGGGGCTGTGAGTTTTCTGTAGAGCACATTGACTTTCTGGATGAAGGGCCTGTGTAGACTTCTACATTTTTGGTCACTGGCTGCCACTAGCTGATGCTGGAAAGTGATTGGGAGGGTATATGTCCACTAAGGATGTGGCGAGGGTCCCGCCCTCCAGGGTTTAGAGGTGAGAAAGGAGGCAGGTGGAGTTTGTAGAATGCTGTTGGCCACCCACCTTTCTGTGAAAAAGAAGCTGTACTGGCCCCAATGTGACTCCTACCCAATGAGCACAATTTTCCTGCTCATCCTGTAGCAGTTATCACAGCACTCAAAGACTGTTTTTACTAGTTATGAATTTACCTAGCATGTAAAGTTATTCTGGTATAAAAGTAACAATAATAGCTCATGTTTCTTGAGTACTATAAGCACATCACATGTATAACCTCACCTAAACTTCACAAGGACCCTCTGAGGTTGTTACTCCATTTCACAGATGGGGAAACTGAGTCCCAGAGAGGCTCAACCATTTACGGTGACTAAGTGCTGGGGCTGGATGTGAGCCCTGCTTATCTGACCCCAAGGTCTATACTCATAACCACTGTCCACTTTACAAGTCTCACATTTTCTCAGACCTCTCTTCTGCTCCCCGCAGTGGAGGGGCCCAACCTCTCTGCTTCTGTCCTAGTTCAGGGCTTTCTTAAATGGACTCCGTGCTTACTCCAGTCCTTAGGTACTCTGCTGACATAGTAATTTTCCTCATCTCATTGCCATCCAACCACCTCTCTCTGTTCAGAACACTCAATGCCTCCTACCACCTACACAAGTTTAAACTCCTTTTGCCTGACATGCTGGGTCCTCATGATCTAGATCAAGCTTAGCTCTGAGCTCCTAGCACTCAGTTATTCCGCTAGCTGCATGCATAAATCAGCAGGCTAAACTCACAGCGTTCTTACAGACACCATCATGCCTGAGGCCTTTGCTGCTTATTCCTTCTGGCTGGAATGTCTTCTCTCCTCTCTTTCTAGGCTCCAACCGTGTGTGCCCAAATCCCACCCATCTTGTCAGGCTTAGCTCAACTGCCTCCATGATCATTTGGGCCTTTGTTGATTTCCTCAGCTGGGCACAAAGTCTCCCTCCTTTGAACTTGCATAGGATTTGATCTGTCTTTCTAATGCCACTAACTGTTTTCGTCTTGCACATACATTCATTTACTCATTCGTTCACCCCAGCTGGGTGCAGGGGACGAAAGAGGAACAGGTCCCAGCCCTCGAGGTACTAACTGCGTGGAGACTTGGAGTCCGTATGTGTCTGATATCCTGCGCCTGACTGTCATCTGGCATGGTGCCAGAGTAGGCATTCGACACAACACATTTGTTTTGAACGAATGAAGATGCTTGTACTTCCTGATGCTAAAAGAAGAGGCACTAGGAAGACATGGTGCCCAGTTGGGTTGTCCTGCATAGAACGCCAGGAGGTCGGTCCTTTATCGCCTTATGTACCGCAAGACCCTCTGCCTTGTCTAGAGAGGGGCAAATTGGGACACAGCTTCTCTTCCATTCTCTTTTGGGGAGGGATAGCTTGCCTGGCTGGGGAACATGTCCAGCTCGCTCCTGGGGCCCAGGTGCTCACAGATGGCAGGGATGTCTTGAGCATGCCTCGTAGGGCGATTTCCTGAGGGCTTCCTGTGGTTGGTGGCAGCCTGGCCTAGCATGACAATGTGACCCGGCAAAGACCACTGAGGCTTTCCAAATGCTGTGTGGAGTCCATGCGGTCCTGTTTAAGCTCTGGGTGTGCAACAATCGGAGAAACACAAAGCCTTCAGCAACGTGCTGGAGCAGGGTCGGCGACTGTCATCCACGGGCCACAGCGGGCCCGCCAGCTTTTTTTGTACATACAGCCCATGAGCCAAGGATGGTTCTTACATTTTGAAAGAGTTGGAAAAAAATATCCGAAGAAGAGGACTATTTCATGGCATGTGAAAATGATGTGAAATGCACATTTCAGTGTCCATAAATGATGGTTTGCTGGAACTCAGCCATGCCCGTTTGTTTATATCTTGTCTGTGGCTGTCTTCTTGCTTCGACAGCACTGAGTAGTGACAACACAGATCATATAGCTCACAAAGGCTAAATATTTACAGGATAAGGTAGGGAGCCTCATGTTAGAGGACAAAGTTCTTCCTATACTCATCCTTTTTGCTCAACAATAAAGTATACTTGCCAGCTCTCCCAGTGCATAGGGCCCGTCAGCTGGTGGTCTGGGATCAAAGGCCAGTGTTAAGGGACCTGGAAAGGGACAAAGCATTGGCTGGGGCTTTGGAATACTGAGTTCTGTGTGGCTTAGGGCAAGACTGTTTCTTCTCTGGTCTTTGTTCTTCATGAGTTTGGGCTGCATAGTCTCTAAGGCTCTGTCTTCCGCCCAGGTGGGCATGACCATCTGGTCTACCTGTTCTGCCGCATGGGCTGTGCTACATGAGGATGGCTCTGGGCCTCCCAGACTCTTCTCCTGAGGCTTTGGTCTGGGGAACAGCGAGGGGCCAGGCTCGGCTAGCAGGTGGACACAGAAGCTCTTTTGCTCCTGACCCCCAGGGTCCCAGCCCTTGCACCCTCATGCCCTCAGGCTTACCAGGAACGCTGTCTTTTTCCTTGCATTGATCCTTGTTTGGACTCAGTTCAGGCTTTTTTTTTTTTTGAAGCGCCTGAGATCTAGGCAGACTGTAATTATGTAATTCTTCCTTGTTATGTTTTCTCATTGTTCTAGGAGCTGTTTCCTAAACTGATTGGAAACAATTGCAGACAAGGAATGGAGTGGGAGGTAGACGAGGACCTGGCAGTTGGCCAGACTGGGCTGTTGCGGCAGACCTGCTTCTGAGCAGGGTGGGGAAGGAGAGGGCCACCCCTCACAGCTCTTGCACCTGAGTGGTGGGGGCGGCAAGAAGAAAGACTCACTGAGGTGTTAGGAGCTTTGGTTTAATCATTCACAAATAAGAAATCTCCCTCCTGCTCCCAGGCCCCACAGGCCTGGCTGTTTTTTTTCTTTCTCCAAGGTCTCTGTGACGTTGGTAGGGCTCCCTGGGGGTTTCTGCCAGTGGCCAACAGAGAGCAGGGTTCTTCCCTCCTGGCGTCAAATTATTTGTGCTTTCTTGACAGAAAAAAAACAAAAAACAAAAGCGGCATAAACTCTTCAGCCATCTATCACCCCCAGAAATCCAGGGAGGGCCAGCGGAGGGAGAACAAGGGTGCTTCTTGCTGATTTGGGCCTGAGCAGGTGAAATGGGGCTCCTGGTAGTATTATGTTCCTGGGAGGGCAGCAAAAGTGCTACCTTCCTGGGGCCAGTTCCCCAGGAAAGGGACCAAAGTAAGCGTTCCTTGGCACATCCCTGCTTTTAGAAATGTATTCCCTGGTTAGACAGTTCTTTGTTCTCCATGGAACCAGGCAGGGGACGGTACATGCACGGCGCATGATGGGGGCCACGCAGGGCCATCTCTGTGACCTCGGCTCTTCCTTGAGGCACACTTTGGCTTCACTGTCTGTGACGGTGAGGCCTTCCCCTCCCCCCATTCCTCTTCTCACCTACTCTGCAGAAACGATATGAGACACTTGTACTAAAAGCACCGAGTTTCTTAGAAAGGGAAGAAGAGATGGACTCAGTGGTGGTCGGGGGAAGGCCCACCTTTCCTGTTGCTTGATGATACTTTTAACATTCACAGAATCCCCTCTGAGGTTGGGGAGACTATCATTCCTGGTTTCCTTTTGAGAAAACATTGGAGAAAGAAGGATGAAATTGAGTTCCACAAACATGTATGAAGCACCTAGTGTGTGACAGGTACTAGAGGAGGCATGGAGTCAGAGCCCTTCTCCAAGGACCTTGACTTTCCAAATTCACACAGTTGTTCACATCATGCTTCAAACCAAGTAGACCTGACCCCAAGCTCCGTTCACCAGACTGGTCCGGCCAGAGGCCACACTGTTTGCCTGTAAGATTCAGCCCAGGGTCACTTATTGGGGTGGGGGTGGGGCTGGGGCGGGGGTCTGAGGAACTGTCACTGATGAGTCTGGAGGGAGGGTGCAGGCTGTCCATTCTGCCAGGTATCTCTCGCTACCCCTTCTTTTCCAGCCTCTGGAACCAAAGAGGGCGGGAAAGGGGACTGCGAGATGTGCCTGTGGAGTGCTGAGGACCCAAAGGTTCCTTACTTCCCCTTGGTCCTCCACCCAGGGCACCCAGGCCCACTGGCCATTTTTAAGGCCTTGAACCCTTCTGGCCCCACACTATTCCTGCCTCAACAAGCCACCTAGGGTATGTCCATCTGGTACCCCATTTCTTTTAGGGGTTAATATCTGCAGTGAGGGATGGAGCAAAGCCCCTGAGGTATTTTGTGATCCAGAAACTGTTTCCTCTGACCCAGCAGAACATACAGCATTGCAGCACCTCACACAGTTGCCTTCCTCTGGTGCTGCCTCAATCTTCTGGATTGCTCAAATCTCCTGCTGCGTTTAAAGCTTGTGATTTCCTATGGTGGGACATCAAGGGCTCACTGACCGGTGTCGGGGCACAGCCTGCTCCTGATCCCCATTTCTTGTTCAGTCAGCTGAAGTCGACCCCAAGGGGGTGAGCATGAGTGGCTCCAGCCCTGGCGTGTGGCCCTGGAGTGTGACGCTGGTCAGCATTTCTCAGCCTTGTTTTTTTTTCTTCATTATCACCCTCTTCCTTTAGGAGAAAACACTAAACTAAACTTAAATTCTTTTGAATGAGAAGTTATGCCAAGGTATGAGAATTTGTCAGGTAGGGTTGAGCTTTGGATATTATTAGATTAGATATTACAAACCATTGTGGTATCTGAAAAATTTTTTTTTTTTGGCCTCCAATTTTTACCCTCTTGGGGGCTCTATTGCCCCCATTGCGAATGCATGCTGTGGCTTTCCAAGACATTCTCCAAACTATGTGTCATTTCTCTGCAGTGTGCCTCGAGATATAAAAACAAGGGTCTTACTGAACGAAGACTATGGTGTCAAGGACTGAGTCAGACACACACATTTGTGCTAAATCTGCTACTGGAGTGAATGCTTTCCCATTGCTGCTTCTCACTTTTCTGTTTGTAAAACTCAAACATCTGCTTCTGCCCCCTCAACCAACTTAGGAGGCCAATCTAGGGTCAGGCAAGCATGACCCTGGCCACACGTGGGGTCAGAGGTCAGGCAGGACAACATTACCTCCCTGGTCTCCCCTTAGCTTCTCCCCGCAACCCAGCCCGAGGAGGGGTGCTCCTTTGGTAGCTCTCTCTCCTGATGTGTCACTATAGGGTGTTGAGGGGCTGGTGAGCGGCTGGCAGGTGGAGTCCTCAGGATGATGGGGGCCACCACGTGCTAACTCTGCACCCCTTCTCCTGCTTGTCCTTCCTTCTTTACGCACCCCCATTTGTACATGGATTTCCCTCTGGGGCCGGGGGACGGGGCTTTCTGCCCTTTGCCCATGAGCCCCAAACCCCACTGTGCTGCCTTCCTCCTAAACGGGGCACCTCACAGCCTCAGGCCTGCACTTGATGAAGTGCTTTCTCAGTTTCAGGACCAGGAAGTTGGGGGCCACGGAGCCCCGTGAGCCTGGCCAAAAGCTGAAGGGCTGCAGAAGCCCCCGTTGGCCTCCCGTTTGGAACAGGCTGAGGGAGTCACACGTTCACGGCAGCCCAGGTCCCACCCCAGTCCCACAGAGGCAGGGTTTTAATGGGAAGCTCAAATGAGAAACAGGCTCCTCGAACCTGGCTGGGACTCCTGTCTCAGTTTCCCTCTGGCTCGGCTCGCTTTGTTCTCTAACCTTTATCGCCTTGTGTTGCTGCCTGGCTGGGTGTCGGCCTGCAGGCCAGCCCCTCATTCCGCTTTAAGGCAGGTACCCCTGACCCAGGCAGGACTAGAGGTGAGGATGGAGGGAGGGGAAGGGAAGGAAGAGTCAGGAGAGGCCCCTCAATTCCGTTCTTCAGAAATTAACCCTTCCGTGGCCCAAGGAGATCAGCCAGCCATTTCCCTCCCCTTCCCACCAAGGTCATAAAATCCATTTCTAACTTTTACCAATTCTCTTGTTAGTACCAGAAACACACAATTAGCTTTAAAAGTGTCTCCAAGCTGTGGCCAGTTAGAAATTTATGACTTTTTTTTTTAAAGCTTTCTTTTAAAGTGGCTAATTAGGTGTATTTCTCCAATGGTAATTTTGAAAATGCTAATTGGTCTGCACTCTGGAAGGAGGAGGGAAAACTTTCCCCCCTTTATTATCTTGGCTCTGGGGAGACATAGAAGAAACGGACAAGCCTGAGCAGTCAGTTCAGCCTCCAAGGACAGGGGCCAGGCGCCGGCCCTTTTATGGATTTAGCAGCGAGGAGGGGGCCGGGGAGAATGGTTCTCTGTGTTCCAGATGGTTTCCTCAGAAGGGATGTGACACAGCGCATCTGGTGAGGGCAGCGAGGGGAGAAGGTGCAATGGTGGCTCCCCCACCAGGGTCCAGGGGTGCCCAGACACCCAGCCCTAGGGTGGGCTGGAGAGCAGCCTTCCCAGACGCTTTCAAGGAGGATGGATGGGTGGGAGAGGCTGCATGGAGGGCTCACCCCAGCCAGGACGCTGCCCTAGCCCAGAACTTGACAGCTGACCAACCACACACTGGCAGAATAGGCTATTTGGGGGAGGTGGTTTATCTCACGGACAAGTCCAAGTTGAACCTCAAGGGGGCAGAGTCCATGGTGTAGCGTGTCCTCCTGTTGGAGCAGGGGCAAGTCACAAGGGACCCTGGGGCAGGAACTGCACGGGCCTGAGGAACGCCACCAACCTCCTGACTTGCTGGGCTGGGTGGGGTTATACAGAACTTGGGTCCCCTCTGGAGGGGCGGACAAAGACCTCAGCTTGACTGGGGTTTCTCTAGAGGTAGTGGCCCCTAACCTCCTCCTAGCTGGGAAGTTCATGGCTCCCCAGCTGGGATCCCCCTTCCATCCCTCCAACCACAGCCTGTCTTGGGACTTGGGTGTTGGCAGTGGGTTTCTTGGATCTGCCTTTTCTCAAAAGAAGCTCAGAGATGGGGCAAAATGCAACCCCAGAAAGCCAAGGCAGCCCAGCAGAAGCAATGTGTGAATCCACAATCTTATATTTCCAAAGTGTGGGGCTGGTGAGCCTGGAAGAGTGTATCAGGGCTCCTCCCCTGTAGCTGGGAAGTTCACAGCTGAAGAGGCGGAGGCTTGGGCTCCCTCCCTTGCATTTCTTGCCTGTTCTCTTTGGGACAGCCAAAGTGGAGGCATCAACAGGTGCCCAGGCAGACCCCGGCTCCTGGCTAGAAGCAAAGGGTGCGCTTGGGAGATGCTCTGGGATGGCATAGCCCTGGAGGGCAGGGGGGGGGTTGCCCCACCTGGCATCAGGGTGCCTAGTGAGTGGTGCATCTCCTGGAGAGCTGCCAAGGTTTCCCCCTCTGCCCAGACGCTGGTGGCTCTGCCATCCCCGTGTGTTGCTATGCGAATAACATGATTATGAAGACACAGGACAGGGATACACATAATGCATTTTGCAGCAGAGAGCAGGCAGGAAGGCCAGTCACAGTCAGACATTTTGTTATCAGATCATTTCATGGAGGAGTAGGATTCTTTAAAACCCTGTGCTGTTGTCGGAGGGAGGAGAGATGAACAACTGGACAAATGATCCAGTTTTGTTTTTCAACATTAGCGTTTAACAAGGATTTCTCACAGCTCACCTTCTCCCCATTTGGCATTATTCTCACCTCTAGGAAAGTCAGATGGAAATGTAACTAGGATTCTAGTCTCTAGGAATCTGTGTGACCACTTCCCTGCTCTGCGCACAGACTCAGTTTACCTGTCAGTAAAACAGGAGGTGGACGCCCCTCCATTATGTCTGCAGCAGCAGGACGGATGGGTTAGGATGGGTAGAGCAGGGCCTGAATCCTAGCTTCACACTCCCCCGCTGGGTGAGCTGGGGCGAATCCCTTCACCTCATAAGCTCTGGTCTGTTGGGGAAAATCAAAAGAAATCGTGCACAAATGGTGCAAAGTGGAAATACAGACTTGAGATCATTGTTATAAACGTGAAGGGAGATGACAGATGCCGAGTATCTAGCTCAGTGCTGGGGATGTGGAGCTCTCCATCGGGCAGCTGTCTTCTTATTCCTAACCCTGCTTCGATAACTCCATGGTGTTTATATGGGAGCAGGCTAGAGAGGACGAATGTAGCTCTGGAGTCTCATAATGAATTCTGAGAGCCACCCCAATGAGCTGGAAGGATAGGGATGATAAATGTTCTTCATTTGAACCCACCTCCTGATCCATTCTGCTTTCCCCACCTCTTGGAGAGGCCTGGCTCCTTCAGCTATAGGAGGGCTGGCTTGAGGGTCTCACCTTCAGAAGTGTCCTCAGGTGCTGGCCCTCCTCACTCATCCATCTTCTGGGGTGTCCAGAGCTACTTAACCTTTCTGATCCTCTGTCCAATGGGGTAATAATGTCCACTTTGCAGGGTCATTATGAGGATTCAGAGAGCTGATGTATGGCTAGGAGCTCCTGGAACAGGGCTGGGGTCTTGGAAAGCACTCAGTGAATGCTACTTCCCTTCCCTTTGTGAAGCCAACAGCCAATAAATTGGCAACTGAACATTAGACTGAGCACATCACTAATTAGCTTGAGCCATTAAGGAGACAGAAAGGGAACGAGAGGCGGGCTATTAGATAGAACCAACATGAATCTACCTCCAAATGGGTTTCTGATGGACAATCAGGATGGTCCTTATTAGAATGACTGCTTGGGAGTGTGGAAACTCACAGATTTTGGAGGCAGACAAACCTGGTTTTGATCTCAGCTTTGTAATAGATCACCTGTTTGACTCTGGGCAAATTACATATTCTCTCTGTGCTTTCTTATGTGTGTCCATATATAGGAAGGATTAAATGTCATGGTGGGTGTAGAATATCTGGCAGCACATGGTAAACCCCCACTGTTCATTTTCTCTGTGTCCTCCTCTCTGAGGTAGGCAATCAGCTTGGCCCAGATAAGGTACCCACTGTTCTGTAGTAAGTGAAAGTCTTTGAATCGCACACTGCACATCCCTGCCTGGCCAGGGGTACTGGAGTCACTAGTTCATCTTGTCTCCCAGCCCCTCAATGGGGCTTGGCATTGGTGAGGACTCAAAGCATTCGGTGACCCACTGGGTGCATTAGTTCTCAAAGTCTTAGCATGTGTCTCTCACCACAGGTGTCTGTTTGACAATGGCTTCCCCGTGAAGGTTCAGAGACCTTTGAAGGCTTTGCCTCACCGTGGGCAATATTTTAGAGGCAGTATCTGTTCTGCGTCACAGAGGAAGAGGCTGAGGGATAGGGAAAGACAAAGCCTTTTTCCAGGCCACGGAAAGGCCATGGTGTAGTTGACACCTGATTCCCAGGCCCTAGCCATGGAACTTTTTGTAGTAACTCCATTGGTGTCTCAAAAAAGAGGTTTTGGAATTCTCCTGGGGCCAATGGAGGGGGGGAGGCTGGG
>NW_017731447.1:341341-354750 GCF_001890085.2 Hipposideros armiger
GAGATTGCCTAAGTTCATTTGAGATCCTAGGAACCAGACTGTGACCCTGAAAATCATTAACTGGGCTAAGAATTATTATCATTTTGAGCCCTATGTTCTAAGCTTTGTGTTAGATATTGTTCATCTTTCATCTCATTTCATTTGATAACCCTCATTATACGTAAGGTAGAGATTTCCGTTTCATAGTTGAAGCCCTGGTCAAAACCTCTAGCTAATAAAGCGAAGAAGCAGCTAAGATTGAAATCCATGGATGTCAGCCTCGAATAAAGCCCGCTCCCTCTCCTGACACCACACTAAATAAGACAGAGAGGATGAACAGGACTGGGGAGCGTTTTAAGGACTGAGTAATGGTGAGGAGATGGCATGAAATCCAGTTGTGACATCACTAGGGGGGAATATGAACCTTTTGCTTGAACTTTGTCCCATGTTAAATCTGAGAAAGGCCCATTTATGCATTTACTTCCTAGAAAAACTTGGGGCCCACCTTTTAAAAGTTAGTGTTCTCTTCTTCAACTTTAAGAAGGAAATTCTGACACAGGCTATGCCATGGACGAACCTTGAGGATGTTATTCTAGGTGAAATTAGCCAGTCATGAAAAGACAGATATTGTATGATTCCATTTAACTGATACCTACAGCAGTGAATTCATAGAGACAGAAAGCAGATTGATAGTTGCCAGGGGCTGAGGAGAGAAAGGAGTGGGGAGTTGTTTAATGGGTACAGAGTCACAGTTCTAGATGCAAAGAGTTTTGGAGCTGGGTTGCACAATAATGTGAATGTGCTTAATATTGTTGAACTGTACACTTAAACGTGGCGAAGATGATGCATTTTATGTTCTGTGTAGCTTCTCATAATTTTAAAACGTGAGTGTTCTCATTCCTATTCAAGTACTTGGAAGTGAAGAGCCTTTTGTTAAGCTGGGGCATCTGGGGTGGTTTTAGGTTAGCTGCTGGGGCTGTGGATGACCAAAGCCTGAGTGAGTGTAGGAACTGACGAGCCCCCAGGAATGAGCCCTGGAGCAGAAGCACACGTGAGCCGAGCAAAGGCTTGGGAAGAGCACAGGCTTTCCTGCCCTCCACTGGACTAGCAGCTTCTAGAACTTACTGGCTCAGTCTCATGGAGAGGCTAGGAAGTAACATTTCAGGCAGTGTGAGAAACCCCGTGACTCAGAAAACACATTTCCTCTGAGGAAATCGTTCTAGGGGAAGAGGGACTATTAAATATGTGAGAACTCAGATTCTAAAACAGAAGCACAAATCAATGAGCTTGACCTTGACTCCTGGGCAGGGGTTGTGGGGGCTGCCTATACCCCAAGCTATCGTAGATGCCAAACCCGTGGGAGAAAGAGTGTCAGCACGCCACAAGCATTGGCTGATATGTGTGGGATATGGGTTGACAAACTACAGCCCACAGACCAAATCCGAATCCACCCCTGATTTTGGTATAACCCATGCGCTAAGAATGGCTTTAACATAAATTAATGGTTTTTAGAAAAGCAAAAGACAAATACTATTTCATGACATGTAAAAATTACATGCAATCTGAATTTTAGTGTGCATAAGTAAAGTTTTATTGGAACACAGCCACACTTGTTTGTTTTGCCCCCGGCAGCTTTCGTGCTGCTCCAGCAAAGTTGAGAAGTGGTGACAGAGACTGTGGTCTGCAAAGCCGGAACTATTTCTTTTCTGGCCTTTACAGAAAGGTTTGCTGACCCCAGTCTAGTCCAGTATTTTTTCAAACCGTAGGTCACAAACCCTGAGTCACTCATGAGTCAGCTTAGTGGAAAATGATCAGCATTAAACATATAAATAAATAAATAAATAAATAAATAAATAAATAAATAAATAGACAGAAAACACCAGAGTACATCACTTGTTGTACAGTGATGTTCCTCCTTCAAGATTTTTCTCTTCCCTTAAGTTTTTATTGCAGTTAAATGTGCATGTGTATACTCAAGCATCATGTGAACTATTTTTCTTATTTATGGGTCTTGTAAAAAGTGTTGGAAAGCTTCTGGTCTTGGTAACCCTAGGAAATGTACTGTTGTTCACCGGATACCTGGGATAGAATTTGGATGCACGCCTCTCTGCTACCTCGGCTCAGGGCTCCGTGGTTGTCTGTTTCTGCAGCCCAGGCTCACGCTGAGCTGGTGGGTACAGGGTTCTCAGCAACATTTCTGTCCCCAAGAGCACATTGTTGCTAGCAATGGCTGATGTTTGACCCCAGGTAGGGCTGTCCCCTTGTTTCTGCCCAATTTCCTCCCACTTAAAGAGGGAGGGCAGTTTCCCAGAGGGCAATGAATGAGCAATGTTCATTCGCTCTCGGGCAGAAAGAGCAAAACAAGCAAAGTCCAGGACCAAGGACACAGAGCTCCCTTCCTGACCCCCTTGATTGGCAGCCGATACAGAGCGATGAAGGGCTGCTCTTGTGCAAGGTGACAAGAGGCAAGAGCCGGGACGCCTTTGTGTTTATAAACATGTTGCCAAAAGTGTCACAGTTATAATTGAAAAACATCAATAGCGATCAATGGGAACAAATCACTGGCCCTGCCATTTAGAAGGAACAGAAATCCAGGCATGGAGGAAGTGAAGGGGAAGAATCTATAGAGGGTGGAAACACTGTTACAACCCTCCCCCTTGCCTACTCCCCTCCCCTGCACCCTCCCTTACTTTGTCCTTTGTCCCTGTCCCTCTGTAACTCTATTCGCTCATCACTGCCAATTTTTCAATAGAAGAAAAACCCTTGATTTGCACAAGAGCATTTGCCTTGGTCTTAGGAGCAGAGTCAGAACAGGACGAGCTGCTTTCCTCTTCCTTTCCCCCATTGTGCCCAGTGTGTCTGTCGAATTTCAAATAGTGAGTCAGTGAACAAGTGCTTAGCCAAGCTTCACAGTCTCAAAGCCACTAATCATAGGCTTCCTCCATGAAGGCCTTCAACAACCAGGTAACAAAGGTCATGATGATACGATGTGCTTTGTTTGAAGCCGACTATTCCAGGCCTTCGAAGCTAAGCTGGATTGGGTCCATCTTGGTTTCGAAACTATGGGCAGCTCCAGGGAGGCGTGTTCAGCAGGAGGGTTTGACCCTCACATCATGGTGGAAAGCAGATTGCTCTGTCCTCTAAATCAGGAGCAACTGATAGGTAGGGATTCTAAGAATTTGCAGTGAATGTGCCAAAGTGGTCCTAGGAACTTGTGTGGACATCTAAGGTGGAAAACCTTGGGGGCAGAATGAATAAACCTTGATGGACAGTGAGGAAAGAGAACCCTTCTTAGGGTCAGGTCACTGGAGAAAAAAGGGTGTGATCTTGATAAGATAAGATGAAAGATAAGACATGATAAGATAAGATACTGACAACAGCAGCAGGATGGCTTGGTGCTGGTTACAGGGCTTCAGAGAAGCACAGGGGGACTCAGGTTCCCAGAAGGCAGAGTTGCCTGGGTATTTGGCTATGGATGGTCAATAAGATTCTTTCAATGTGCAGAACCTCTCTCATCCTAAATCACCTCTAACAATCTTAAACATGAGGAACAATGGATTAAGGGAATTTTATCCAAATAAACCAAAGTAACCAAGGAAGAGAGTTTAGAGAATGAGTATCAGGCAGTTACAGAGGAAGCAGTGTCACCACAGAACTGAAGAGGGTAGATAGGGGACCCAGCAAGAAAGAGAACAGGGACCCAAGGACCAAGGATCAAACCAGCTTTCTGTGGATGAAACACTAGCACACTGGGTATGAGCTAGAATCACAGGTTTAGTGAGGATTCATTCATTCATATCTCTCTCTCTCTCTCTCTCTCTCTCTCTCTCTCTCTCTCTCTCCCTCTCATTTATTCATTTGCCCATTGTATTGGTTGTTTATTATAGGCCAGGCATTTTTCTGTACATTGGGAAGTCCAGTTTAAAAGATAACAAAAGTAAAATCTCTGCCCTCGAGGAATTTGTGAGCTAAAAACATTACCTCATGCCTGATCTATGAGACAAAGTCTATATCCTGAGATTTCTCACTTTGTCTCAAAATGATTTCATCATTTAAATGGCTGAATATGTAGTTTGAGGGGATGTCTTGGAGCAGGGGTTTAGGAAGAGGCCCAGAAGGCCCAGGCAGAGACCCTCTGAGGAGGGGAGCAAACCTGGTTCTTTAGGCAGCAGACAAAATGATGCACAAGGCCTTCAGATGGGGAGCACCCTCTGCTATTTCACCTCTGGCTGTCAGGGGCTCCCCCATAGCCCTGGTCCATAAGTGAGATGACAGGAGGGTGGATTGGCCTTGCACAATGAGAGAGGTAATGATCTTCGAGGCCAGAAGGGAAGCAGAGGTTCCTGTAGAGTGGTCACAAACTAAGCCTACGAGAGAGTCTGTAGATTTCTAGTCTGCACGCAAAACAGCGTCTGGCAACATTCCTTTGCAGAGATTCGACCTCTGCTTTGTCCTGGTAGCATTGGTAGGATACCCCCACTCTTTAATATTGGGCTGTGAATCGCAGTGGAATTTGTTCTACATTCTGAGATATTGTTCCCTTTTCATGGTTTGTGGAGAAGCACCTATGCATGTGTGAATAGGAGTGTGGGGGTGGGGGGAATATGGCACCAGTTGTGGTTAAAGGACTTTTAGACACCATCCATTCATCCATCCATCTAACCAACCAACCAGCCAACCAACCAACCAACCATTCATCCATTGGTTTACTTGAGAAGCATTTACTGACTGCCCACAATATGCCCTAGTCCATACCCTAGGGACAGAATTGGGAGCAGAGTCCCCCTTGGTTGCTTTCCAAGCCCCAGTTTTGCCATTTATCTTTTCAATGGCTGCTCTTTTACAAAGGTCCAGTGTCTCATCTTTGAATAGCCTTGTGCTGTCACCAGAAGGGAAGATGCAACAATAGTGGTAATGAGAGTTATTGCTCCCAAGCAAAGCTTACCTGTTAGGAGGGAGAAATCATGATGAGAATCGCCTCTGGGTACACAGCTCAAGAGGGACCAAGCATGAGGACAGTGGGAAGGACGGAGGGTGACAGGCTGGGCGGGATGGGAAGAGCCCTGGACTTAACTGACTGTGTGACCCAGGGCAAGTGACTTCCATAGTGGTTACCAGTGTCATTTCTCATAGGAAGGGGTTGAACATTTGAATCCTTCTGTGACATTGAGTGAAGTTTCACTTGTTCATGACACCAACCTATTGATCTGTGTTTTGCTCCCCCCACACACACACTGTCTTCTCTTTTTGTCACCCCAGGCCTTTTCCTTTTCAGAACTGACCAGCTCATAAATCAATGCAGTCCTTCCTCCAGCTGTTTTTCCTGCAGGGCTTCCATCTGGCCAATGTCCCACATCATCCTCTAGCCCAGCACTGTCCAATCGAGCTTTCGGCGATGATGATGATGATGATGGCAGTATTCATATCTACACCTGTCATCATGGCAGCTGCTGGCCACACTGACTATCGCACACCTGAAATATGGCTAGCGTGACTGAGGAACTGGACTTTCAATTATATTTAATTTTAACTTAACACATGTATCTAATAACTACTTTAGAGGGTAACATAGCTCTAACCTCTTCCCAACATTCTTTGGTCATTATTGTCTTTATCTATTTATTTCTCCTTAGACCATTATTTAAGAGCCTGGTAACTGTAGTCACACTTCCTTAGCTCGAATTCTCCACAACCTCTCACTAGCTGTGGAGCGTTGGGCTAATTTCTTAACTTGTCCAAGCTTCAGGTTCATGTGTGTAGAATAAGGGTGCTGATTGTGCTGCCTGCCAGGATTGTTGTGGGTATTCGCCGAGATAATGGATGGGGAGTATTTAGCACCATGCCTGGCACTTAGTAAATGTTAGCTGAGAAGGAGGAGGAAGAGGAGGAAAAGAGAGAGGATATAAGTCCATCTTTTCTTTTCCATTAGAGCAAAGCCTTGAGGACTAAGTCTATCTAATCTTTAGTTATTACTATTTAGCATATGGAGACAATACCATACTGTCTCCCTGGGCTCACATGAGTATCCTTTTTATTCGATTTCTTTCTCTTTCCCCAGCTCTGAGCTCTGAGCTCTGCAGCAGGTCAGATACAAACCTCTTAATAGTGCCTACCCTGATGTGAGCTGAGTGACTGTCACCACACACACACACACACACACACACACACACACACACACACATTGACACACACACGCATGCATGCACACATACGCACACACATGCACGCACACACATGCACACACTTACTACAAAGCAGATGGACCCGGTATTTCATTCCTTTAGACGCATCTGTGTCTCCTGTCTCTGGCTCCTCCTCCTCTGGGTGATGGGGAGCAGGGTGATGACCCCATTAATTCCAGGCAGGCCCTTGTTGCTCTGCAGGTCTCCATCTCTCATCAGGCCTCCCCTCTGGCCAACTCCATGTCCCATGTGACATCTCTCAATGCTGCCCCAGGAATCAGATGTCTAAATAGCAAATGAAAGATTAATGCCGGTGGCCAAGATTGGGGTGTGAATAATTTAAAGGGCAGAATGAGAGCCAGCTCCGCTTACCAACAGGGCTGCCTGGGCAGAGGTCAGGGAGAGGGGAAGGGCCACCGTCAGGCCAAGGACAGGAGGTTGTGGGTTCTAATGAGTTGATCAGGGAGAGGATTTGTCATCATTGGTGTTGGGAAGAATTTGTAGTCACAACCGGGAAAATGGGTCCTTTGGTATTTTTATCCATACAAGGGATTGTGGGGGGGAGGGTTTCATAAGGAGCATCGGCCGTCTTCCAAGGTGGCACACCACGTTTCCATGGACATTGTAATGCCAGGGACCACCCACTAGATGAGCCTTCTGCCACCCTTAGGATGGCTCCTCTCACCAGTTGTCTCTGTTCTTGTTGCCACCTTGAACCTGTTGGGCTACTGGAATCCACATGACTGGGATATTTGCTGGAATGCCTCCTGGGGATATGGGATTTGAACTGAGGAGGGAAGAAAGGAGGTGTTTATGAATTGAGCAGCTATTTTATAGTCAGTGTGGCTCTTGTCCAGGCAGGAAACCTCTGTGTGAATATGTTCTTGTTTTCCTACCATCTTGGTCACATCTCCGCGACCCCAGCCTCCTGGTAGGCTCACCACACTTTCTCCTCTGATGGTTTGGGGTTTCATAAACATTCTCCCCTCCGGAAGTCTTTAGCAGTGCAGCGAGAAAGTTACATGATGGATTCTCTCCATCACTTAATTGAAGCCATAAAAAATGAAAAGAGAGCTTCCAATAAACCAAACCATTACTCACTGGAGGGTAGAGAGGGGAATCCCAGAACCGGGTCCTGGAAGGCGCAGCTGGGAAGCCCTCCAGCTAACTGTCTATTATGATTATTAATCGCAACAGCAACGGGGTTTATCTGCGCGGAGCTTCTTAATGAACTTGGACTCGTGTCCTTACAAGGTTGTAGCCATTATAGCAACCAGGGCCTTTCCGTTTCAAATCCCTAAAGGCTTAGTTGACCAGGATGGATGTCTAAGTGGGTGCATTTATCCTAGTACTCCCCCAAATTATGAGATGTGTATAGTTATGTGTAGGCCTGAACAGTGGAAGGGAGAAAGCTACATCTGCTGTGATTGGGAGATCCAGGAGGTGATCAGAAAAGTGATAGCAAAGCTGGTGGATGGGTGTAGCTATTTCCGTGTGCCTGATTAATGGTTATATGTTGTGGTAGTGAGCGTTTGGTTTGTGGGTGGTTGATATGGGAGTGGGAAGGAGGTGTGTTAATGGTAGTGAGTATGTATACTTTTTTTCTTTTTAAGATTTTATTGGGGAATTGGGGGAAAGAACAGCTGGGGAATCAGGGAATCAGAGAAGCCACCATCCCAGCCGTGGAGGACTCTGCTCCACCGGCCCATGTTGGCACCATGATCACTGCACTCCTCCCGGCCAAGGCAGATCTGCCACCGGCCATTCGACGGCCACTCATAGTAGCTTACAGAAGCCCACAGCAGCCTCACTGCAGCCCCACTGCAGCCCACAGTGCCTCCAGCGACTCACAGCAGCCCAGATCCAGGTTGAGCTGTTGTTCACCATCTTAGCTGCAGAGGGTGCAGTGTCACTGGCCCTCATGTGGGATCCAAACAGGTGGCCCTGCTGCTCAGAGCTCATGCTCTCATGCTCCCAAGCCAACTCTCAACCAACTGAGCCACTTGGCCGGCCCCATGAGTATATATACTTTAAAATAGCATCATCTCTATGAGGAGCCCATACCATTTGGGTTTCCAGGTGCGTTACAAGTAGGAAGACCCTATACATTGTTGTCCAAACTAGAAGAGTTTTGCAAGTAAAAGGGGACATTATTAATATGTGCCTAGACCACTTTCATAAACCAGACGATTCCTGGCCGCCACAAATAGGTAGTAACTGCACTTATAAGGCACCGTCGGATTGCTTAGGTGTGTTTTCCATTGTGCTTGGCTTCTAGTTGAGCTTCTGTTGAAGTTGAGTCTGTCAGAGTTGGAACTTAGATGAAAGCAGAGGGCTGTCTTGCTGGTGGCATAAACATCGCTGGCCTCTGCCCCATGGCTGCCCCATGGTGGGAACAGCAACCCCATCGACCTGTCCTCAGGCTTGTGTGCCAGTTGCATGCATGTCCTGGTTCTGTGCCCATGTCCTGATACTTGTGGGACTGTGGCACCCACTCAAGGAGCCCTGAGTCTCTTGAGATGGAAGGTGCAGCCAGTGAACCTGAGGGCTGCAGCCTTACTGCTTTGGGAGGGAATGAACCGACCCCCACCCAGGGAACCCTCAGAGTCAAAGTCAGGGTCTGCTGTGTGTGGCTCCAAGGTCATAGTGCAATGAGCCAGGAGCCAGCTCTGTTCTACGGTGGCTGAACCCGCCCTTGACATGGCTCGGGCCTCAGTTTACCTCTACAAGAAAGTCAGGGAAAGACAGTATCCACTAACATGAGTATGAATGTTTGAGGCAGCATTTGGAATGAGCTGTGTAAGAGAAACATACCTTCTTTTTCTGTTTCCCTCCTTCCTTCTCTCCCCGTTCAGCCCTGCAATTCTTTCATGTATTAGATGACTTTGCCCCTAAAGACCTTTGTTCCCTGGAGTCACTAGTTTCTCCATATCAGCAATAGTTTGCTGCCCTGATGGTACCCCTGAGGTGTGGGAGGGAAGGAAAGGGGAGACCTACCCAAATCTCTGCAGGCATCTTCCCCACAGGGAGCTCCCTCCCCGGTGCCCCCCGTTTTCTTTCCATCTGGCCTGAGATCAACAGTAGGCAGCGTGCTCCTAGGATGACACCTAAAAGAATCCTGCCCGGGCTGCTTGCTCCAGAGGAACCTCTCGCCCACCTTCTCCCTGAAAACCAAGAACACCCCATGCCGCAAGCAACTAGATATAAACAGAAACGAATCCATCTGCAAAACCTCAACATGTCACCTGATCCTTATCAGTGCCTCATAATTGCCTCCAAGGAAGATCTTATTATATTAAAAAAGCAATTGCCCTCGATGCTGGTAACACGAATAGATTTTGTGTGATACTTAGACCGGATTTAGCTTTCCGCACAAGATGCCTTTCCTTTCCTTCTGCCCATTCATCTTGGCACAAGCCTCCCGCAATTTTAGCTTTCTGCAGGCTCTCTCGTCATAAAACGATAAGCTCCGTGAGGGTGTCTGTCTTGTTGAATATTGTATCGCCAGTAGAGGAAGAGCGCCTGGTGTGCATCAGGCATGCGATTACATCCTGCCATCCATCCATCCATCCAACCATGCATCCAATTCATTCTTTCACTTGTTCATTCATTCATTCATTCATTCATTCATTCAACAGATGGAGCTAAGGTCTAGAGGGGGAGATGATAAAAACCAAACAATTATAAAACAATAACAAGTTGTTATAAGGGCTTTGAAAGAAACAAATAGGGTGTTGAAATAGAGGATAATCAGGTTGGGCAGGGAGGTCTCCTTCAGCTGGAAGGCAGTAATACCCTCTATGAGACCTAACGGATGACTAGGTGCCAGACATGCGCACAGGTGGACGGAAAAGCTTTCTCAGCATAGGGAGCAGCTCTGCCTGGGCTTGTGAGGGAGGGAAAGGCCTGAGCGCCTTTGAGAGCCTGGGAAACGCTCCCTGTAGCTACAACATTGTGAAAGGGGATGTTTTATTGAGCGTGGAGAGGTAGGGAGGGGCTAGACTATTTCAGAAATGGCTGGGGCAGTCAAGGTACTCAGGGATGATCGGTGGGTGGAATCTGGGATCTTTCGTTCTCCAAGCATAAAGATCTACATGATCCAGAGATGAAGCCACTAGAAAGTCGGTGGTGTGGAAACAAGATGTGAAAGTGGTGAGGCACGTCATTTGAATTTGAACAAGGGGTGCTGGGCAGGGGGTTTGGATGCCAGAATTTCTGGGCCTTCTTCTCTGCTCATACTTTGATTGACACATCATTTGCTTGCCTCTTCTGTTGCCTATGTTTCTAAAGATGATATCACTGTAAATAGGGCACCTGGACTCATATGGCTTTTGCTCAGATTGCAACAGAACTTGAAATCAGGGCCGAACTAAAGCCTTGTGACAAGACCCAGGTTTCAAAAACAACCACAACCGTCACAATGACAGTAACAGCACATGCTCACCTTCTGGGCCCTTTGATGGAAGTCAATTGAAAGCAGTATCAATTTGAGCTAGATTTGGTGGTGAGGGCCAAGCCCGTAAAAGGTCCGTTGTCAGTTATGGTCTCGTCAATTAAGCATCAGAACTGGTTGTTGATGTGGATTTCAGGGCTGAGGCCCAAGAAGGGTGGAGAGGTGCCAGCGCACAATCCGTTGGGTGGGAGTTGCTTCCCAGAGACCGGGGGAGTGTAACCTGTGCGAAGACTGGCTGGGCTCCACGAGAGCTGGGCCTTCATCTGCAGCGAGAGGAGTGATGGGAGAGTCGCTTAGACAAGGGAGGCAACGCCTTCATTTGAAGTGAAATGTCCCCCTTTCTCTGCCAGATCTGAGTACCTTCAAGTGAAAACAGATGAGCACAAGCCCGTTTCGCTCATTTTCTCTCTGTTTTTAAACATTTCCTTGCCTTAAGACCCCCTGTGTTCCTTTAATCCATGACAGCCAGATCATATCACGGGCAAACATAATTGGGATGACGGCCAAGGCACCAGACTTTTTCTTCATGAAGCTGCAGGGGCCTGGGGTTTGCCTCCTGGGCTGCTCTCTCCTGGGGCTCACTCACACCTGAGGTTCGGCAAGGATGCTAGCCTTCAGCGAGGGGATGGACAGACGGGTGGATGGACATTCAGAAAGGGAAAGATCTGGAGTCCAGGAGGTCCCTGGCACCTTCAATACCTCCTGATGGAGACTAGTAAGAGTATAAAATATGGCGGCCTTTTTCCCACCAGGGTCTGGTGGTGGCGGTGGTGTGTGTGGGGGGAGTGCTTGGGGGAAGGTAGCCCAGAAAGACAAAGGCTTTATCATCAAAAGGCAGCACTTTGATATCTCCCCTGCGCCCCCCTCTCTACACCCCCCCCCATGCAACCAATCCCTCTGGTCTCCTCATTAACCTGTCTCCCACTTACGGATAACAAAATGCCATCCTGCCAGAGCACTTTTCCACTGATTGGAATGGAGGTGGCAATCCTACGATTCTCCTATGGAGGGGAAAGGGCTAGGCTGGGGGTCTGTTCCCAGCTGCTCATATGACCTGAGACCACCTGCTCAGCCTCTCTGCGCTTCCTCTCCCCTCAGACAGAGGCGGGAAAAGTATCTCCACTTCCTTCTGCCTTCTGAAGGCTCCCTATGGGAAAGGTGCTTGCTGCTCAGCAGTGCTTGCAGAGCTCAGGAGGCTGGAACTGTGATGCTTCTGTGATACTGTGGCGTTGACTCACTCAGAACCTGCAACCCAGTCTGTAAGGAGAAAATGCGAACCCTGCAAATACAGCAGGGGGCGCCAGGCAGATGGACACAGCCCCCCTTTTCCCACCTGTTTGCCCAATACCGCTACCACCCTCCTCTGTTCCCCAAGCAGTAGGGACAGCTTGGTGATCCAATCCAAACGTGTCTTTATCACTTTTAAACCACCCTAGTTATCTCATGCAGTCTCCCCAAAGAATGTACAGTCTGAGTGTCTGTCAATCCAATGGGATCAGTTTATGAAGAGAGAGCAGGAGAGGTGAGATTCAAAACATTTTGGCACCAAGGGCATCAAGCCTAATGCTGGGTCAAGGTCCCAGAGGTCCCCTGCTGGGCCAGGCATTAACCCTTCAGGGTTAATGGGTCTTATAGGGTCCTTGCGGGGTGACCTAAGAAAAGAGCCAAGACTACCTGGGCAATGGGGGAGGCGTCAGAAGGCCATGGCTACTTACTAACCAATGTGGGACTATTTCACTATTTGAACTTCCATCCTTCCTGGTGCATACTGACTGACTATCGTGGCTAGGAGCAAGTCATGGTTTCTCCAGGTTATGGGAGAGATGGCTAAGGTCGAGGGGAGCAATACGGTCCCATGTAATTATCCAGTTGTGGAATTCCACCTGGGAAGAGAGCGGAGTGATCCATTCACCTTTCACCCAGGGTGGAAGCTAGTTCAGTACGTGGAGTCTTCATTTCTCCTCCCCTGTGAACCCTGTGCTGTGGACCTAACAAGCGGGGAACCCTGTGCTGTGGACCTAACAAGCGGGGAGTGGGCCAGAACTTCAAGGGGTGACAGATAATGCCACTGAGGAAACAAGACTCAGAAACATGAGACAGTCACACAATTTGTGAAGACGTTCCCCCATGCTCAAAACATAAACGTGTGGAGCTTGGTCATGGGGAGATGTCTGGAGATTGGAGCTGCCTGGGGAGGCGGTAGGGTGTGAGATTTGTCCCCCTGTCCCCGTGTGGGTCATCGCGCCGTGCCGCCCAGGCCCTAGGAAATCGGCTACAGCGGGGTGGAGAGTCCGTGCTGAGGACCCGCCTCCGCCCACCTCGGTCCCTGGCTTCACAGCGCAGCTGCCAGCGACCCCCTTCTTTTGGATGTTTGGCTCGAGATGTCCAAACCCAAGGACATCATGTCAGCACGTTTCTCCACTGACTGTAAAAGAACAGCTGCATCTTCCAGAAGACCCTTCCAAGTCCACCGCTTGTTAGGATGATTATAGTATTTTACTTGTGAGATAGTTCGCCTCTTGGGCCCTTTTTTGAGATTCCATTCTCAAATGCAGAGGGATGATATTTTGAGACACAGAATGGTAGAGCAGAATGGGCTTTAGAGATCACGTGATCCTATACTCTCCTCATAGAGATGAGGGCAGAGAGGTGGGGAGGGGTGCCAGGTGGGGGAAGGGGGGAGGCAAGCAGGCAAAATGACCATGTACCTTCCCTGAGGTCACCTGCAGAGGTGGTGGCAGAGATGTGACTGGACCTTCATCTCTATAATGTCCTTTTTTGTTCAAAGTTAGAAA
>NW_017731447.1:355470-375911 GCF_001890085.2 Hipposideros armiger
GTGTGTGTGTGTGTGTGTGTGTGTGTGTGTGTATGTGATTCTCTTTCTGGCCGGTTCAGTGAAACCTTATAATGCAAGTAATTTCTCACTTGTTGTAAACGCTTCATAAACATAATTTTAAACATGTGCTTAATATTCTATCACGTGATCATATCATAATTTACCCACTGTTGTACTGTTTTATATTTAAGTTACTTCTCATAGTTTCAAAGTATGAAGAATGCTAACATAAAAATGATTGTGCGTAAAGGCTTCGCTTTTCTTTTTTAAAAAGTCCCTGTGTTTCTGACTATTTCCTTTGGCGAGAGTCCCAGAAGTGGTGTCTCTAGGTCAGAGGGTACAAGCACATTAAAGACCGGCTATCTATTACTAAATTGTTTTCCAAAAGTATTGTTCTAATTTATGTTCCCACTAGAAAGCTATGAAATTTTATTAAGTCTTTGCTAATGTGGTCGACAGTCCTCATTTCCGATATGAAAAATCTCGGTGTTCTAAGTTCAAGTGTGGCTGTGAGGGAGCAGACACTGTGGTATGAATAAACAGTTTCAGTGACCATTTTCGAAAATTCAACAAAGCCCTGGATCTACCCTAGAAAGCAAAGCATTGGTGCCGTTTAGCCCAGCTGGCTAGGACCAGCACCCCAAAGTGGTGCCTGCACCCCGGACCAGGAGAGATATATTGACATAACCCCAGGAATAAGAAAAACAAAAACAAAAACAAAGCAGATTGGTCCCCGGGGGGCATGCATGTGCAGATGTATGTGTGCATGTGCGTGTGTGTGTGTGTGTGTGTGTGTGTGTGTGTGTGTATGTGTGGCAAACCCCAGTGGCTGGATCAATGGACTCATAAACACATGCTTCACAATAGAAAATGGGACTGGCGCACCGTCCTGTGGAAATCACCGGGGTGGCTCATTTGGCCTCTCTGATGATCCGTGTCAGTCCATCTCAGCCCTGCTGTTCAGAGGCCCTCCCAGGCCCAGAGGTGGGCTGTCCCAGCAAGGGTCAGGCCATTTCAGCCAGGCTGCGGGAGAAGGCCAGCTGAGATAATGAGCTCCTGCTCATCACGGGGAGGTCTGGCAGGCAGGGGCCGCGCAGAACAAATGAGGGTGTCAATATCCGTCTCTCCAGACCCACCACTCCAGAGCTGTCAGTGTGGTTATTTCTAGAACCCCCTCACCCCCACCCTTCACTAAGAAACATGAGGACACTGGGATGATCAGTCCTTACGGAAGTAGCTCTCCCACGTGGGCTTGCTTTTCGTATCTTTAGAAAAGGGGGCCTAGCAGGTTGGGTTTTCCCTCTCAAAATCATCACCCTCTCCGTTTCATTTCTCTTGGGACACACTCAGTCTTCTCTGCTAATGCATAGATGGGTGAACCCAAGAGTATTAGAGACTTGGCCCTTTTTAACTTTCGTTTGTGAACTTTCATGGGATGCTGGGGTCTGGGAGATGGCTTGTCTGGATTCCAACCCTGACCCCAGTAATCTGTTGACTCCAGGCCAGTCACCAACCTCCCGAGGTCATGTTCTTCTCACCCGTAAAACAGGAATCTGGATCAGGTGGACTCTGGGGTTTTCTTTTAGGTTTCACAAATGTGTGCTATGATAAGAAACCAAGTATGCCTTTAAAAGAAGGGATATTTTGGCAAGAAGGAGACACTGCTCTGAATCCAAGAGGCCAGAGGAGCAGTAGTTCCTCTAAATCGTGTGCTCAGGAGGCTCCTGGGTCAAACAGCAGAAAGAAAAGTTCAAGGTCACTAATGGGTGCGTTAGAAAGGGCCTGGGCTAGCGCACGCCTAGAAATCTTTGCAGTGAGGTGAAAAACCTTCATGAAAGTGGTTCAGTAGCTGACTGCCATTTTTAGGAAGTTCTTGGAGAGTGTGAGCGACTTACCCAATACAGCTTCCTTCACATTCCACAAAGAAGCTCCCCAGAATACTATGTGGCAGGAGTGAGTTGCCATCTCTTCCAAATCAATCAGCTTAAGTCAGTGCTGAGAATTCGTCATTGGAGTGATGTGGGCACCGTTCTCTGAAGTGACCCAGGTGTCTGGGAAGTCTGTTCTCCTTGTCATTTAGCCCTGTGCATATCTAGTCTCCAAATGTGTCAGGCAGCCTGTCCCTCCGTAAATTGGGATCTTTGCCTGCTTTGTAGCCATGTTGAGTCATTGTCACTTCCCTGCCTCTCAAACAGCGCTTTCCAAACCGGATATCACAACTTCTTAGTGTGCTATTAAGTCAATTAGTGGGCTGTAACCAACATGGCAAAAAAAAAAAAAAAGAAAGAAAGAAGTAGAATAAGAAGCTATCAGAGTTTATTGTAGGTAGCAAGGGTAAGACTTGGTTTTCTGAAAAGTTTTGCTTCATCCTGGGTTGCAACATGAGTAAGATCTCCTGGGTAGGTCTCAATCAGAACAGTTAAAACTGCTGGTAGGATGGAGAACCTGGGGAGAAGGCACCCAAGGCTCGCCACACATCCTCGCAGTGTCTGTTTTGTGCCCCGGGCTTATGTGTGGTGACAACCGGAAGTACTACTGGACTATGTACGTGATGAGCGGTGGGGCCTGGGGAGTGTCCACGCAGCCCGCTGGCTCCTGGCTTTGTGGCCTGGGCTCCTGACCCGAGAGACCTGCCGGAGGACAAATCCCTGTCACCAGTCGTTTCCAGCCTGGCAGGTGACTTTCATTTCTCTTGGTCCCTGCTCCTCTGGCTGTTTTCAAAACTAAGGAAGTTGAATCAAGGAGGAGTAAAATCAGAGAGAAACAGGAGTGGTTGATTAGCCTCTCGGGGTGAGTCGGATGTGACAAGAATGGAGTCAGTGTTCCTAGAATTTAACAACTCAGAGGAGCTGTAAAAACAGCCTCGTCCTGCCCCGTCGCATTGCAAGGAACCCGATACCGGGTGAAGTTAGGGGCAAACGATGTGCCGCAGCCAGTCTGAAGCCCAGGGTTTTGGCCAGGAAAGCTCACGTTCCATCTTGCCTTGTGCAGCCCTCATCCTGGCGGGAACCTCCGCCATTTAGCACATGGCCCCTGAGAGCTTTGGGGTGAAAAGCTCTCAGAGGGGGATGTGTATAACACCCCCACACACACACATGCGCCCCCAGCTGCCCCCTCTTATCTTCTCTGGGAACAACCAACCCCCAAGTGCTCTCAGAGCAGAATGGCAGAATCAGGTCCCATCCCAACAAGCAGGACCAGCACTGGGACAGCCAGAAGGGGACATCTGGGGTGACAGCATGGCCACCGGCATTCCTCACTCTGCACTGCTCCCTTATGCAGACCCTGTTGTCATGTCGTCCCACCCCCCACATCTCTGGTCTCAACGAAGAGATAATAATAATAATAATAATAAATAGATACAACAACAGTCGTGGTGACCAGCCCACACCAGGCACCTACTCAGGCACTTACATGAATGACCCCAATTAATCTTATACCCCCATTGCTATCACCCCCTTTAACAGTAGACACAGCTCCTTAGGACCCCAACCACGCAGTCCGGCTCAGCGGCCCCATTCTTCACCACGGCCCTATGCCATGGCCCCCCTGTAGCCAGGTTCATCGCCGGGTGCCTGCGTAGCAAGGCCTTGAGCCGCTCCAGCTGAAACCGCAGCACACGCTGCACTGGCCATGTGACCGTCCTAGTTCTGCCATCGCATTGGGCTGGTGACACCTGCCGGAGCCTGCCTGGCTCGGGGCCTGTAAGAGCAGGTCTGCCACAAAGGTGCAGGTCCCCCTGCTCCCCATCCCACCTCTTCCTCTGCCCCAGGAGGGCCAACAGGGCAGGTAGTCCCCCATGGGGTTCAGCGGTGAAGTCACTGGGGTGAGTCTCCCACAGCTCAAGGAAGAGGAGTTTTCTGAAAGATTTTGAAGGGGGGGGGGCGTGTTTCCTGGGGTTTGCAGGGCAGGACCCTGCAGACATGCGGCGTCACGTGCAGCCTCGAGTCAGCCTGTTGGAGGTTCCCATAAGGTGCAAACTATTGAGGGCCAGTTCTCCAGGTGAATGCCTCAAGGAGATGTGACCCACATGACGTCACAGAGGTGCTTGGGGAACCAAGGAAACAAAAGTAGAGAAAGAAGCCTTTCTCTCCCAGGCACCCACAGAGCCTGGGTGATCTTTGCTCCTGAGAAATGACGGGGCAAGTGCAGAGCCCTCACCCAGCTACTCGTGTGCTCTGACCCTCCCTACCGTGCTCCATGAGTCCAGCCCACAGCGAAGCAAGCCTACCTGCTGTACTCACCTGCTGCCCTGGGAACCAACCGAGAAGGGGTTTGCCTGGAAGGGACACTGGACACCGAGAGTCTGCTTGGGGGTCCAGATGGCCACCTTCTCCCTACTGGTCACTCAGTGTACCCAGACACCCTCTTCCTTTCCTCCCTGCACCCCCTTCTCTGCCCCAGGGTGAAGCCACAAACCTACCTTTTGGAGTTTGCATTTCTCTGTCATCACTTTTGAAGGGGGTTGGGGAGAAGGTTGAACAGAAAGAAGAGAAAAAACTAGAAAGGACCAGGAGTCCCCATTTAAACCCAGGCTGATGCCAGAATCCAGCTGACACAGCAAGAAAGCAGGATTCGTACCAACTGAGAGGGAGGTGATTTATGTTTTATGCCTGAGGACCCACAGAAGACTCCCAGGTGTCACCTGGGCTGCCCGGTGATCTTTAGCGGCAATTAGAGCCGGAGACTGTCCCGAGGCCCCTCCCTTACCTGCCTGCCTGGTTTTAAGCTAATGCTTTCATCTACGCCCACCTGCATGGGGACGGCTAAAAGCCTCTATTCCTTGCCTGGTTTGTCTTTGTCAGCTCTTTCCTTTGGCTGAACACAGGGCACGGCATCCCTGAGAGAGGCTGTCATCAGGCGCTCGGCTTCTGGAGAAAGGCAGGGCATGGGCACACACCAGGATGCCTGGGTCTGGAGGCTCCGTCCCCCCTCCCTGCTCCCTTGGGGCCATGTGCTCTTGTCCAGGCCTCTGCGTCTGGGGCAGAGATCTGGGGGCTCTGTAGCCGGAGAGGGCAGCCTCTTCACCTGTCCACTCTGAGTGTTGCTTCCTGAGACCTGGGCATGGATGATAGCAGGGCAGGGACTGCCCAGCCTGCCTGGCACCATCGGGGGCAGGCCACCCCACTCTAGCTTTGAACCATACAGAGAGCCAAGGTGATGCAACTGTCAGAGGAGATGCTCAGAGTCAGCTCCAAGGGGAGGAGGCCCCTGGTTGCTGCACGTCGGCTTGGTGGCACTGAGTCGGCTGACGAGTTCTTCCACCCTGGCTACCTGGATGGTGGGTCAATGGTGTGAGCGCTCAGCACAAGAAATGAAACAACTGGGTCGAGGACACACCACGCTTTTGACCGAGCGGAGGTGGAGTTCCCAGCCAGACCCACTGCATGCTGAGCAGGGGTGCTGTCGTCAGGATGTGGGAGGGGCTTCCCCTGGCCTTGTTGTTCTGCTCTACCCAACAGCCTGAGCAGGTTGAAAGCAGCCTGCTTTGCTGTGCATGCCCTGGGAGGGCTGGGGTGGGTGTTGCCGTGGGAGAAAGCCGGCTTTGAGAGGGGCGCTGGCGGTTTTGGCAGAGGACGTTCTCTGGAATCTGAAAGGCTAGCCAGCTGCCCCTCACCCACTGGCAGGCTGCAGCAGGGCACAGCCACCCACCAGTGTATGTACCCTGGACGATTAACAGGCCCAAGGAAAAGCAAGGAGAGGCTCTGCAGGGCTCTTAGACCGTGGACTCGAACATCTTTCTCCCCCTTTCTAATGGAGCCCCTCAGCCTCGCTAAGGTGGCCTTCTGTCAGGCAGATGCCCCAGGTTACTTCATATAGATTCTGTCTCTCGCCTGCCGTTGGGGTGTCTGTCACCTATCACTTGTCACTGTTGTCAGGGATGCTGTCTGATGCCTCACCTGTTGAATGTTTTTTTTTTCTTCTTCTTAATTCTGTGGGCTTGGAAACAGATAATCAAGCTTATTCGACTTGTATGTAAAATAAGCATAAAGAGGCATCGAGCAAGTACTCAAGGGGCCCGTTGAGTCAAGTGCATTATCTTGGATGTGTAGACACTGAGATTTCAATGTTAGCCCTTCCCAGGTCATCTCTGGTATTTTCGGATGCTCGGCTGAGTTCTGGAGCAGGGATAGCTAAGGCCAGCTGAAGTGCAGATAGGCGAGGGGTTAGGAGCCGTGAGAAGGACTGCTTGCATTTATACTCTAATCTGAAGCCTCCTCAAGTTCTCCACATTGTGTTTCCCTGAGAGATGCCACACGTCTTCGGAAGAATTGTCTTTTTTGCTGACAATTGCTTTCAGCAACTTGCCAGGACTTAACGCTGGTTCAGGCGCCTGAGAGACCTACCTGCCCAAGTGCAGGGATAGGGCTAGTTTATTATTACCGGTTTTATCACTCGTGCCCCATTAATTCAGTCCTCCTCCCCAGGATGCCACAGAACCTCCAAGCCCGTCTTTGCTGACCTACAATGCCCTCTCCCCGCTCTTCTATCTGAGCTCTCCATACGCAGATGGTTCCCAAATTTTACGTATTTGTCTTACTTTCTCAACCCACATCTCCGCTTCGGGAGTAGTGGTTCTCAATCTTAGCTGCACAGAGAATCAACTGGTGAGATTTTGGAACTCTAATGCAGGGGCTACACGCTAGACTCAGCAAATCAGATCCCAGAAGCACTTAAAAAAAATTCAATTTTGAAATAATTGTGGATTTGCATGTCATTGCAAGAAATTGTACAGGGGGATCCCTTGTACCAGTCACTCAGTTACTCCCCCTGATAACATTTTTATGTGACTATTGTACAATATCACAAATGGAAAATTGACTCTGGTCCAGTCCCCCAAAGTTACCGATTCAGATTGTGTGTGCTCATGTGTGTGTTTGCATGTGTGCATGCATTTCATTCTACGCAGTTTTATCACATGCATAGATTTGTGTAACGACCTTTCGATAATTATTTCTCAAAGCTCCCAGGTGACCTCAGTGTGTGAGCAAGGCTGAGAACCATGCTCTGTGAGGAATATCCTGTTTGCATTTGATGTACCCGGCAGCTGATGCTCTCTGTATCCTTTCTGATTCGGGGTTCCTTCTGCTCACGTGGAGTCCTGCAGCGGACACACCAGGCCCACTGTGACCCTCCAGGCTGTGCGCACCTCCCACCTGGAGTTCTCCTCCTCTCCCTCAGCCTGAGACCATGCGATGCGATGGTGCGTGTCGGGTTGCTGGACTCCTCCTCTGGCCTGCTTGCACAGATAGCTATTTCCAGGGCTCAGGAATTAAATTGAAAATAGACCAAACAATGTGACAGTTTTCTGCTGCTATTTTTTCTTCCGTGAACAGAATGTTCAGCATTATTATTTTTTTTCCTCTTTGTGCAATGCTGCAAGTGAGAAATACTCTGATTGGAATGCTGGCTTATGCTGTTTATAAGTCTGCGGTCTCCAAGCAAGCTGTGCAAAGGGAGGCTTCCCAGGGACTTGGAGGGTAAAAGTGTTGACGAGGAGCTGGCTGTGGTGACATCCAGGTACTAATTAGGCTAGGAAGGAAGTGGGCCATGTGCACATGGCTAGTCCTTCTTGAAGCTTCTCTTTTTCCTGGAAGCTTTGCAATGCTTTTTGCCTGAAAGCAATCAAGGAGTCAGTCACCTGGTCCTTGGATACTGGGAAGAGGCTGGGACGGAAGAGTGAGGGTGTCTGGGGAACGTTTTATCT
This sequence comes from Hipposideros armiger, assembly GCF_001890085.2. Lineage (NCBI taxonomy): Eukaryota > Metazoa > Chordata > Mammalia > Chiroptera > Hipposideridae > Hipposideros > Hipposideros armiger. The sequence goes on from NW_017731447.1 coordinate 363,179, forward strand.
CTGACATCGACTATGTAAGAGCTTTTGAGGAAGAGAGGCATCCCTGAGTTTGCTTTTCTCGAGACCCTGGAATTTGTGGCTGGCTGCAGGAAGTGCAGTACAGTTCGCGGATTGGGGTGGGGTCGGGGAAGAGGGTAACAGGAAAATGTTCGTTTACATCCTGCTGGGGACTCCTGTCCAATCTCAGGGGTAGACAGGGAGGCTTCATGATTGCTAGTGTCACGTGGGAGCTCATAGAGAGTGGACTCTGTTATTTCCTGCGACGCTCTCCTCTGAGGATAGTCATTCTTTCTCTTATTTAAGAAACATATTTGGATCATCTGCTCTGTGGCACTTATTATTGAGCTTGGTTCTGGGGACACGAAGATGAGTGAGACAAGTGCTCACTAGGCGTTTAGCTCTCTAAATGTGGCTTAATTTTATTTGGTGTTTTTCCTCCTGGGTTGGGAGGTGGATCGGAGATGGGCAAGAAAGGAAGCCCATCATGTTGATTTATTCCAATTCACAAGTGCCCAGAAAATATAGGCACGAAACCATCAGATTTTAAAAGCCCCCTTCTTTATTCTTCATGCCCTATGGAAGTGTTCTAGATCTTGATTGGGGTGCTGGTTACATGGGCGAATCCATTTGTCAAAAGCTCATCAAAGTGTACATTGAAGATCTGTACCTTTCACCGTGTCAATGTTACCTTAAACATCACATTTCAGACAGAAGTGGAAAAGAAGCAGTGAAGCCACTGTTAGGAGAAGGCCATTTTAATCGGGACTAAAACCCTAATTTTGGAATTTTCACCCTCACCACGTCTTCAGAGGCTGGTGCCCACCAACCATTGTGGCCCCAAGCCTCTGCCCTCTGCCTCACAGGCCTGTGACTCTCAGGGGACTTGCTCCCCCATGCCCCGGATGTGACTGCTCCTGCTTCCAGAATGTTCTCCCTCACTCTAGTAGGGCCAGGGTGGTCCTGCCTCCCCTGTGAAGCCCTCCCGGGTCTCTCCAGTCAGCCTAAGTGATTTTCTCCTTTCCTGCTTCACCTGCATTGACTGCCTTATACTATAATTTGACACTTTGTTACTCCATGTTTTTTTATTTTTATTGACTAAATAAGTTCGTACATGTAAAGAGCATAGAACAGGGCCTGACACAAAGTAAATGCTCAATAAGTGATCATTGTTATATTGCATGCTTCTGAGCAGCCTCCTGAGGGGCTGTGTTCTTGATGGACATACAAGTTTAGCGGGGGCTGGACTGTGTCCCTTTGGGGACCAGCACGATGGTAGACATTTGAAATCTGCACAGATGTGGGTCAGCTCCAGACAAACTCTAAGTCCATGTATTTGGGGGCTCTGACTACACCAGAGATGTGACTGTGGAACTTTCTAGCAGATACTTCTGCACTTCAATGCAGCACTAACCAGGCGGCGTGGGGCGGGAGGGCATCCCAGGATTCTAAAGCCTCTCTCCAGCTCCACACTCGACAGGCCTGAGAAAAGCCTGAACCGACAGCCCAGCCAAGAACAGAGGGTGCGGCCTCAGAGGATCTGTTCCTTGTGGATGGTCTTTTGAGTCTCCTGACGCACTCCAGGGTGGGGTAATGAGATGCCACTTGATGACACCAGCCTTGCCTTTCAAAGTGACACTCAGCAAAGGGGCAGAATGACAATGACACCTGCTCATCAGCCCCTCCCCACCTCGCCTCTGTGTGGCTGGGCCACCCTGCTCATTAGGTGCACATCTGTCCCCACCAGCCTACCTGCAGCTGATGCTCGTTAATCCTGGAGCCCCGTGCCTGGTGGGCCCAAAGAGGCTGAGCTTTTAGAGCCATTTATAGCAATGGGCTTGGCTAGAGCTGCTACAATAGATTGATTTCTAATTGTGCTGAGGGGCCCCCTTGAGTCCGTGGAGCTCAAGCTCCAAACTAGACCAGTCCAGGAGGGTGGTTTGGGCTCACTGGCTTCATGAAAAGTACCAATGTAGGGTGAGGTTCTTGCCAGATCAGCACAGTGGCAGCTCCACCGAGCCGAGTCCAGCACACCGTGGGGGCCTCCTGTCTCAGTCTCCCCCTTGGGCATGACATTCCTTGTTTGGGAGACTGACTATAACCTGCCCTGCAGAGGACACAGTCCCCTTGGGAGAGCAAGACACTTATCGGGGCCTTCACTGGCCAACATTGGGTTGGAATCAGTTTTCTGAACTCACAATAGTTTGCAGGAGAATAATAATAATGGAAGTGAAAGCAGCAGATGCTACGATTGACAGGTTACTATCTCCTTGGCACTGAGCTAAAAGGCTTCAGGTGTATTATCTCATTCAATTAGGTATAAGAACTGTTCTCAGACCCATTTTGCAGATGAGGAAACTGAGGCACAGGAGGTTCAATAACCTGCTCAAAAACGCACCATAGTAGAGGTTGAGTTCAGCTTTGGACCAGGTGGCCTGGCTCAGGGTCTTGGTGCTTTTGCCCTCTACTGCCTCAGGCACAGCAGTGGGCATTACCAGCCTGAACAACGGACCTGATGGGTGTCAGAGGTGCTGGGAGCCTCCACAGTGAGATGGGAAGTCTGGGCTGATGGAAGACAAGGTGGCTGGGAGTCGAGAAACTGGGATGCCAGTTTCATCCCAGCCACTAAACAGTCATGTGAGATAGATATATATGAGGTCTGACAGTTAAGTTTCCAAACTCATCCTAGAAAAAGTGCTACATACCTCATTGCTGAATATCACTATGGTCACCTTTAAAGTACTCCCTTTGGGAAGCTATGCACCGATGCCAGCACCTAGTCCACCCTTCAAAGCAATTTTGGAACTCTTTTTCTGGAATGGCCATGAAAGCTGTCATCATATTACCCTTGATGTCCTAAATATCATCGAAATATCTTCCTTTCAATATTTCCTTTCTCTTCGGGTAAAGAAAGAAGTCATTGGGGGCCAGATCAGGTGAGCAGGGAGGGTGTTCCAATAGATTTATTTGTTTACTGGCTAAAAACTTTCTCACAGACAGTGGCCGTGTGAGCTGGTGCATTGTGGTGATGCAAGAGCCATGAATTGGTGAAAATTTCAGGTCGTTTTGGTCTAACTTTTTCACGCAGCCTTTTCAGCACTTCCAAATAGTAAACGTGGCTAACTGTTTGTCCAGTTGGTACAAATTCATAATGAATAATCCCTCTGATAGCAAAAAAGGTTAGCAATGTCGTGGCAACAAGTTCGCAGATGTAATTGTCAGACCTTCCTGCTCTGTGGCCTCAGCTAAACGGGCAGACTGTCATTAGTTGTTGGTTTTAAGTAAGGACACCTGCCTGGCATAAGTGTGGAAACACTTAGAAAGGAAATACTAATGGCAGCAGTGACTGCCCTTGGCCCAGCAGGAAGGCCCCACCACTGGGAGCACCCACCTGGAGGACAGCGGCACATCTCAGGTGGTGGAGACCAGGGGTACCTGCTGACAGGGTGCTGTTTCATCCTTCGCCATGATGAACTCCCAGCTCCCCGACTTCCTTCTTTTTCTGTGGACCGTGGACATGGCCGGACTTCCAGGAAGCTCGTGTCTGCTCACCTTCTCCTCTGGGTCTTTCCTGCCTCCTGGCAGGGCTTTCACGAGTGTGTGCTGAGGAAAGCAGCTTCCTCCGTTCCCCCAGTTCTTCCTGCTTCGTCTCTCCATTTTTCCTTGCCTCTCTCTTTCTGCTGGTTCATTCTCATCAGAGACAGATCTCCGTATCCAAACTGGGAACCCAACCGTCTCCATTGCTGCAGGTTTCAGAGCAGCCGCATGACGGCGGCGCTTTTCACGGCACCAGAAGCTGCCGATGCATAATTCAGCAAACCATCCAGAAATGCATGAGGATTCAAATTACTCACATCAGAGGGACTTTGAGGTTCAACACCATCTCTGAAAAACCCTCTCCATTTTTGCCGGTCCCTGCGCTTTTATCTTGCAGTATTTGTAAAATTTTGGGGAAGCCTGGGCTGCAGAGACCTAAAACTGATGGGCTGGGTATCCCCATGGAGAATGTAGGTGGTGTGAGGTCCCAGTCCCCACCCCTGGGTCAGCTGTCAGTGGCAGGTGCCTGGGGCTAGATCTTGGGGCTGGATTCCCCCAGGCCCTAGGCGAGTATGGGCTCAGGCTAGCCTTGGAGTCTCCAATCCTCCTAGCAGGTGTCTGTTTACCCCCCTCCCCTCAGAGGCAGGGCCCTGCTCTGAAGAAGGCAGCATCCTAATTCACTATGGAGAGACTGTACCGCATAGTTGTGGAGCACACAGGCTTTGGAAGGAGACTCCCAGGGTTCAAAGCCTGGCTCTGGAACGAATCAGCTGTTTGACCTTGAGCATGTTGCTCGACCTCTCTGTTCCTTCCTTCCCTTATCTTTTAAAGTGTGGAAAACAATAGTGCTCATCTTACAGTGCTGTCGTGAAAACCAGATTGAATATATGCGAGTGCTACGTACGTATTGGCTATTACGATTATTCTAGAAACTTCCATGGCTATCTAGGGAATCCTCCCTGGGATCTCCGCCCCAGGGGCACATCAGGGCCCGCAGAACCAGATATGAACTATGTGGGCTGGAAATGCCTGGCTTCCTGCAATACTTTGAAAACAACTTCAAGCCCCCAGCCCGCTGTTGCATTCCTCACATATATCATGGCTGGTACCCTTCCCTAGAAGGATTCTCTCTGGGGTCTTCCCTCCCAAGGTTTTCATTTATTTCCTCCTCTCGTAGGGCCTCAGAAACTGAAGAAACTTCCCATTCATCTTGCTCACCCTTCCATCCTCCTGTCTGCGTGTATGGCCGCCACCCAGCCCCTTGCCATCAGCCATGCCACCTGGTCTCCGTTATCCCCATTGCATCTTGTAGCAGACACACCTGTGCATTTTCTAAGAGGTGGGAGGGGCTGCGTTAGCCAGCCTGCGCTCAAGCCCCGACCTGAATGCCTAAGTCGGGGTTTCCCTCATTATTTCTAGGACGGAAAAGTGGGTTTATCTGATCAGTAGCCTTCATGGCTGCTTATCAGTGGCCGTGGTTGTTACCCGTTAGCTGTGGGGCTGCAGATAGGTGCAGTTTCACCTCTACTGACTGTGCAGCCGGCCCCAGCTGCCCCCGAAAGGCAGGGCCATGTTTGTATAAGATGTGGACCGGGGTCCCTGAAGGCTGAGAATCTCTAGAGCTGCTCCTGGAGCTCACTGGGCTGATGGACCTGAGCCACAGATGGCCACAGAGTCTCTGACTAAGCAGAGGGAGATTGTAAGTATGGAGGAAGGGGCAGGGGTTACAGGAGGGCTGACAATTCAATGGGTAGACCAGCTGCTCCCTCGTGTCTAGAATCCCACAGCAGGGCCGGTGGGAGAGAATGGATAAAAGCACTTCTTAGCACCTCATGATTTCTCCCTGGGTTCAGTGTGGCCCCCGCTTCATGCCAGCTCAATTTTAATCCCATGCTGTATGCCATGTGCCTTGTAAATGATGTCTAATTTAGCACAGAGAGGTGAGGGAATTCACCCAGTATCACACAGCAGGTTAATGGGGGAGTATCAGTGAGAACCCTCTTCTCTTTTCTCTTAAAGCACTACAGAGGACTCTATGCCATCCTGACAGCTAGATTCTCAGACTCAGACAACAGGAACAGCCAGGCTCAGAGAGGTGAAGCCACTTGCTCAGTGACACACAGCTCATTGAGTCGCAGAGTCGGGTCTAGAACCCAGGTTTCCTGACTCTAAACCTAGTGTGTATGTCACTTCCCACCCCTGATCACTTTTGCTGGCCTCTTCACCTGCTCCCCTCATTAGCTAGGGAGGAGGGTCCTCTCAGGGACTGGCATCTGCCAGTGCCATCTGCACTGAAACCAGCCTGGGTGTCTCAAGGGGGTAGGACAGAGGCAGCCCTACCGGCTGGGCATCACTTCAGAGGGAAGCCGACTCCATCCCGGCACATGGGCTGAATGGAGGAGCAGGTTTTGCACGGGCACAAACCACTCCTATCCCCTCCCCCCATCCTTCCCATGTGCCGTGAGTCTCAGCCAGGGCTTGGAAATACATAAATTCTGGATGGCTGCGAGCCAGGCAGACACCCAGGTTGTCAGGGGATTGGGGAAGGTCAGACAGGGATGCCAGTTAGCATGAAGGGGGGGGGGGGAAAAGAGGGTGGGTATAAATTAGTGGCTTGCATCTCAGCAGCTCTGTGCCTAGAATCTGTAATGGGCCTCACCACGAGTTGGCTGGGGACTCTAGATTGTAACCCAGTCACCCTTCTGAGTCCAGCCCTGGCTTTCATGCCACATGCTGAAGATATCACGGGTCAGTGTCCTGGTGCCACTGCCTTCTCAGTTTCATCCACACTGAACTTGTTGTAAGCAGCCACCAATCACTCGAGGCTCTCTGCTCCCATGTGCAGTCAGGTGCCTCTTTTGTGGAGCCCCCTCCCCTTCCCCCACCATGTCTGTGTACTTTTCTTTGTCTCCTCCTAGTTGAAGAGATTCTGGAGGGCCAGGGCTGTGTCTTGTTCTCGGAATTCCCAGTGCTGAGCACAGTAGCATGTAATAGGTGCTCAATAAATATTTCTCAGATGAATGAATACATGCGGTGGATGTTTAGCTTACAAAATTAGGACATCAGAGATGAGCTGGTTGGGGCTTCCAGCAATTACCAGCCCTGTCCAGAGCTGATATGTTTGTCTGTTTGCTCTCCACATGTTGGTCTGACATCTGGGTCAGAGCCAACTGTACCTACCACCTCTGATTTGTGGGGCCTTGAGGCTAAAGCCCATTCGTTCAACCAACTACTAAGCGCCAAGCGCTGTCTTCGGTGCTGGGCTGATAATACAATGAAAGAAATGGTTTCCCTGACCTTGAGGGGATCCCAGTTTGGTGGGGGAGTCCAACACAAGAAACCACTGGTGGTGAAGCTATCATAGCGGGACTCACCACCCGCTGCGGGAGCCTGGAACGGGTAGCGAAGCTCCTCCGTGGGAGGCTGGACCTGGCTTAGGCTAGGGGGTCAGTGGTGCTAGAACGTGGTCCTGATTAAGACAGGGAGTGTTGAGCTAGAGCTGGAGGGTAGGTGAATCTTTCCGAATGAAAAGTGGGGCGGTGGGGGGAGAAACAGCACAAGGCAAGTTGGAGGAGTAAATTGACAGCCTGCGTGGGGAGCTCCTGTAGTTTTGTTTGGCTGGAGTTGGGGGTGAGGAGGAGTGGGTCAGGGCACGGCTGGAGAAAGGGTTGTGAAGTACCTGCATGCCAGCCCAAGAAGAGCACCGTGTGTGGACCTGACCGCTGGGCATGGGTGTTCAGACAGATGAAGAGAGTCAGCATATCCCGGGGCTATAGGGGTTTTTGCGAATCATTACATCTTTTCTGCTGACCATCCCTGGGCTCAGGAGGACGCTAGTGTCTGTTTTAAGGCACCTGGAGCTGTGCAGTGACCAGGACAAACCTGGTTTGCAGGATTGCCTCAGCTCCGTGGGACAGCCTAGAGGAGGCTGGTTACTGGTCGTTGCCACAGTAACTGCCAAGCAGGGAACCAGGTAACAGGTGATGCTTGGCTCCCCACCTCGCTGCAGAAGGGCACTGAGGCCAGACAGTAACTGCCAAGGCCTTTGGGGCACCTGTCACCTGCCTGGGGCATTGGCCCCAGGAGAGGCCCTGACCAGCTTGGAGTGTCATGACTCTGATCTGCTAGTGACCTGGTAATGGTTTGCCCGGAAGGATCAGAGGATAGGCTGTGGAAAACAGTTTCATCCGCATACTGGAGAGAGAACCAGATAGACAAGTTACAACCTAATAATAACCAAGTTCATCCTGAGATACTATATGTGGACTAGTTAGCTTTGTTTCTGCCTTTGGTGACCTTCCTCCATGCATTCATTCCTTCATGCATTCACTTGTTCGTGTGGTAAATATTTACTGAGTGTCCACTAGACACTGGGCACAGGGATGCTTCCCTCAAGGACTTATGGTCCAGAAGGGGGACGGATGTGTGAATAAGTGCTTCCCGTGGGCTGTGATGTGTGCCTGTCCCATCTGATCTGTGCTCCAGACGCTCTGTGTCCTGTCTGGACTGTGGACACCCCCTTCGGAGGCTTCCTTGCTTCTCACTTCCGGTGGAGTTGGACAATGAAGAGCTTCGTTGGGAGACCAGGGTGGAAAAGAGAGGTTGGGGGACGTATTCCTGGGTTCCTCGTCCTCACCACCCCCACCCCGCCACCCCCATTTTCTCCTGGTAGCCTTGGGCTGGCTGCATCCTCTACTTGAGATCACTGCTCTCAAACCATCTGTGTGACTCTTTCTCCTTTCAGCTTCCAATAACCATCCCCACCCCTTTCTCCTTTAGATCAAAGAGCGGCAGGTCCCTCACTTTTATCCGCCCCGGGAAGCCGCCTTATCCCTGGAGGTTCCCCTTTAATTCACACCAGGGGAGTCAGCAAAATAATTAGAATATGTCACCACAGGTCATCCCCACTAGCAGAAGATAGACACGTGGAGACTGCATTGTCCTCTTCACCACCCTTTGTCTAATCTGTACTTTATCCTCGTTCATACCAAGAAGGAAAGAAGAAAGGGGACGCTTGTAAGAGAAGGTGCAGCGGACTCCCCCAGCCCCTAATTTCTCTGTCCTGGCCCCGACGCTGGGCATTCCCCCTTTCATTTCTTGCGTGTCATTTGTCCACTTGATACCACTCCGGCACATGGCCACACACGTGTAGAAGTCACACATCTGCTGCTGCCAGCATCTCATGCTCTTCCAGCTCCTGGCTGGGGGCAGAAGCACCTTTCCATGATGCCAGCCATGTTTTGCAAGGGAGCAGAAACAAGGCCTGTCGCCCCCTTTGCTCCATTCAGATGTAGAAGGAGAGGGCGGAAGGGAAACACCCTCAGACGGGGTTCTCCGAGAAATGACTGTAGGCTCTTTCCCACCCCACGGTCTTCTCTGTTCTCTGGCTCTGGAGTTGCCGGGAAAGAGCTTCCCTTCTCACTGCTGGCATCATTTCCCACAGGACAAAAGGGAAAGTCTTTGCCCATCTCATGCCCACCCATGTGAGTCCGTAAAAAAGTAAAAGCTAAACTGAACAGGCTGAAATGCTGGGTGTGGACGGGTATTTCTCAGGAAACGCTGCGGGTGGGGTGTTGCTGGTGAGAACACATAGGGCAAAGAATGCATTGGGGTTCATGCTGCGGCATATCTGGAGCCCACTGTGCCAAAAGGAACAGCTAGTGATAGCTGTGTTTGCAGCTGGCTGGCCCTTGCCTTTGGAGAACACCTCAGCTGGAACTCTGGGAAGGCCGTCACCTCTGCTCTGAGCTGCTTGTCACTGCTCATGTGATTCAGGTTCTTCTCATACATAGTCTTGGATTTGACAGAAAGTAGCCCCACTTTGAAGCACAGGATACTAAAGGCTAATATTCCCTGGACTCTCCCAGAACTGGCAGGGAAGAGAGACGGTGGTGATCTCAGGAACGGGTCCTGAATTCCACAACCCAGAGGTCAACCAAATTTCCTGCTTTGGTCACCCTGGAAGCCAGCGTGGCCGCAACTAGAACCCTGAGGACTCTGGGGACCCCTTAGGGAAGTCACTGGGTGAAACTCCTCGTGACTTATTCTCCAAAGTGGCGAATGGCTGGACCTTTTCATTGGGTAGGTGAAAATACATAGTCAGGACCAGAGAAAATACTTTCGTATGGAGACTATTTTTTTCTGAACCCAAATTGAAAGTTGGGGTGGGTTGTTATGACATAATATTAAATACAAAAATTGTCACTTTGGTGGAATAGCTGGGGGTTGGGATTAATATGAGTGCTAGACTCACAAATTGCTGATTTTCTTGCATTATCTTAGCAACACAAGCTAGCCGGATAACTTTGGGCAAGACATTTAGCCACTTGGGACCTCGGTTTCGAGGGTCTCCCCACTCTTTGAATTGATGATTTCAGGTGGGAGAGGGGAGGACCCTTATGAGGGTCAGACTGAAGTGAGAGAAACAGTGCAGGTGGGACGTGAAGAGATAGGGTGGCGCTCAGGAAAGGGACCCCAGGAATGGCTGCACCCAGTCTGCCCCTGGAACATGGGGTCTCTTGTGAGTCAGTGTGAGTCCCTCATGATTTCCTTGGGGCACTCCTTAGTGGGAATTGATTGAAGTGGGTCTGCAGCCCCAGACAGAGGCATAGACACGCTGGAGGAAGGGATGCAGAAAGCAGCCCCCAGGGGGCTGCCAGCCTCTCTGGCACTCTGCTGGAGACAGAGCAGGGCACAGAGAGCCCTTAATGACTAAGCAGATTAGGAACATGGTTCCAGCTGAGGGCACAGAGCCCCGGAGAAGGAGAATCAAACTTCTTGCAGCCAGTCAAGCAGCTAAGCAGACAAGATCTAAATAAACATGTTCCTGTCTCCAGCCAGGCCAGCCGCCCTCTCCATTGCGGAATCAGGTTGTCTCCTCCAACATCCTGACCTTGGACTCCCTACCTGACCCTGGTGACGTGCCAGGTTTCTCAATATCAGATTCACAAACATGTCTCGCCCTTTGTGCTCACTTTTCTGGGCCCGTTTTAGAGCTGGCAAGGGTGTGCTGTCGTTCTCTGGTGGCCATAGAGTAATCCAGCCACAGACGGGTCCTGCTGGCTTCTCAGGTTTTCCTCGGCTCTCTTACCCAGTTATCCAACTCCCGTGAGACATCGCGTCCTAAAGGCTACCGAGTTTTACACCCACCTTCCACTCTCCGACATCGTCAAGACGTTTTCTTAACATTAAGTATCTCCTTTATTCAAAGACGTTGTAAGGGGAGGATGTGGAGAAAGCATTTGTAATCTATTAACACGTGAGCGGGTCAGTTCCAGTGCTTCTCAAACTTGAACGTGCATTTAAATCACCTGAGGATCTTATGCAGCTACAGGTTCTGATTCAGCAGGTCTGCGGTGGGGCCTGAGACCCTGTACTTCTCAGTATTCCCAGATGGTGCTCCTGGTCCTGGAACCACACTTTGAGTAGCAGAGGTCTAAGCCAGTTCTGTTCAAAATGGGGTCTGTGTACTGTTTGCTAATGATATGCAGCGAGATAGGTACAGACACTGAGAATGGGCATTGAGGAAATTGTATAGCAATCCGACATGGCTGTAACATCCCAGATCATGGTCGGTGAGTTTACATTTTTAGATTTCCTTTTTTCTAATAATTTGTTTTTAAGATGTTTGACAAAAGCATCCAGCTACAATGGGTTGGAAATTTTACTGGATGGCTCTTCAGCACGGATAGTGTACTCAGCCATGGACTAGATGACTTCTGACATGCTGCAGTTCATGTACAAAAGTGTCCTGTCTGTGGGGTACTGGCCCTCACGGCACATGATCCCTGAGAGGGACCTTGACGTGTCCTCCCCTTGCCTGTTTTCCAAGGCCAGCGCAGTGTTTTCTTTCCCAGGCAGGATTCTGGGTATTTCAGACAAAGGTTTAAATTACCAGGGGAGCTCAGCCTCTGATGATGCCAGGAAATGCCAACTACCAAGAGAGATTGGCAGCTGGAGGGCCTCTGAAGGCACAGCCTCAAAGGCATTCACACCAGGACTGAGCAGTCTACTCCGCTTCGTCCCTAAGCAGGATTTGACTCGACTGGGGCAACCACCTGCCCCATTTCTGAGAAAGAGAAAGCCAGGCTGAAAAAACCAGGCCAGCGAGAAGGCTTCCTGCTTCGTGGGCCCACGGTGGAGGGCTGGGTGTTAATGCACTCCAGAGCAGTCACAACAGGAATGGGGCCAGCTGGAGCCCGCCCATGTGTGACCTGCGGTCACTTGGCAGGACCCAGACTGCTGGGGGAGTGGTCAGAGACGAAAACACAGTCTGGCTTTCTCCCTGCAGAGCCAGTCTCTGTTGTTCTTGGCCCATTGTGGGCTGTCACACAAGCTGGACAAGACTGGTGGGGGTGACCCTGGGGAGGCAGGGCAGGCAAGACTCATTTCACATCTTTCTTTCTTCCTTACACCCACCACCCTCAGTGCCTAGTCCAATGTTGGGAGGCTCGTGGGGTCCCCCTTCCACCAATGTCTTTTCATGGATTGATTTTATGTGGCCCCCTATTCTGAGCTAGTGGTAATCCCTCCACTATAGAAGATCTGTGGAACACCTCCCCACCTTTCCGAAATGTTAATTAGGTTTGAAAAATCACAGAGAGAAGGGGTTGGTATTGAATAACCATGTGTTGAATGATCTTCTTACATCCTTTGGAAATCAGCCACTCCAGTGTTCAAAAGGATATGATTTCAGCTAAGCCGGATTTAATTGAGTGGGTAGATTTTGATTTGTGCCTGTAATTTATTGGATGACCTGAAGCTGCTTTACCTTTCAATTTGTGTAATTGGTTAATGAGGTTCTAGGTTGGCCACAGGAGGACTTGTCATTGAGAGAGAGAGAGAGAGAGAGAGAGAGAGAGAGAGAGAGAGAGAGTGAGAGAGAGAGAGTTAACCTTTGTATAAAAGCAGGGACTTGATACGGTGTGACTTTTGAGTTGTTCTTCCAGGGGTGAAGATGAGTTGATCTCCCCTGGTCTTCCCGCCTTGCCATCTAAAACAGATGCCACCACACACCTTCCTGAGACAGGTGCCCCAGGCTGGAGATAGTGTCCACGGCTAGGGAAGCAAAGCAAAACTTTTGGTCAATCCAGGCCTTGGACCCATGACCGTGGCCTCACTGGCCCTGTTCCATCTCCCCTGAGCCTCTTCACACATTTTGCGAAGCTGAACTTTCATACACATGTTTATAGCAAGGGTG
>NW_017731447.1:376511-390243 GCF_001890085.2 Hipposideros armiger
ACACTGTGTGTGTGTGTGTGTGTGTGTGTGTGTGTGTGTGTGTGTGTGTGTGTGTACACACTCAGGGCACAGAGGCTGGAGCTCACTTTATTGCAGCATTACATAATTAACTCAGTGCTCAGAACCATACCAGCTTCTGTAGTAAGAGAGAAAGAGGAAGCCGGAAGTGCATGTTAAGGCTGATCATATGTGCGAAAGCTCTGTTGGCATCTGGAATAGGGGCGAAGCAAAAGGAAAGCTAGTCAGTGTCGTCTAGTCTCCTTTCCTTAACAGTAGGGTCTGCACCTCCTACATGACCAGTATCCAGCACAATTCCATAATTCTCAGCCAGGAAATCTGGGGAGGAAGAGGGTTGGGGAAGGAGGTGAGAGCACTGGGTGTCACATGCTCCCATCATTTCTACTAGTTCACTGGGAAGTCAAACATGGTAAAAATGCATTAAGGCAAAATGTAAAGCTAGAGATGGATGTAGTAATCTGGTGACTTGATTCCAAGGGAAAATTCTGCAGATGCGTCCTCTTGTTAAGAATCACCATTGTCCATACATCCTGAATGACTCCTGTGAGCTGTGCAGCCCAAGGGTCCTGGCCCACGGGAGGTGATGGGTCAGGAGGGCTCTTGAGACCCTTGGTCTGGGTGGTTGCTTCAGAGTTGGGGCTGGAAATGAGTTCCAAAAATGAGATTTCATTAAAAGGGGTACCCACTCTGTGCCAGACTGTCCCTATCCGGGGGTAGAGGTTCATAGCAGGCCGTCTGAACCTGCATAGGGACAGGTAAACAGGGACTTTGAAGGAGTTGAAAAGCATCATAAACAGCTCTTCAGAAATGAGGACCAGGAGTGTCATGGGAAACAGGCTCGGTGTGCATTTGAAGCGTGGCTGTTGGGGATTCTAACTTGTAGAACACCGCTCGCAAACAATTTGTAAATATTTAGCAAGAGCCTCGAAAAGACTCAGGTCTTTGAACAAGTGATTATTTTTTTTTATAGGAAACAACTCTAAAATTTTTAAAATGGTGCTAATCACCAAGATACATATTTCAGCATTGTTTGGCTAAATTGGAATTGATCTAAATACCCATTTATAGAGGAATGAATTGGCAAATTTGGCATACACATATTCTGCAACCATTTAAAATTTCGTTTGTAAAGCCCAATATTGTAACGAATTCTTGTGTGATAACATTAAATGAAAAAGCATGATACAATTGAAACGTTTTACAAAGCATACAATAAACACTGGCGAGAAATCCACCAAAATGCTAACAATAGCTGTGCTTGGAAAATGGGACTCGATGTGATTTACTTATTTTTTCTATTTATCTACATTTTTCTACATTTCCCTTAATGAGCATTTATTGCTTTAATAATGGAAAACATAAAATTTTTAAAATAGAAAGAATCTCAGCGAGTTTTTTAGATAGCATCTAGGTCTGAGAACAGAGAGATTTTATAATAATAACGTTCAACCCAAAGGTCTGTAGCCAGCCAGCCAATTAACTCAGCAGGTAGGGGGTGTTTTTCTGAGTGGGTCAGTGTTTTGTATGGTGGCTGGGCCCTTTCATGACACATGCCATGAGTGGGCCTCAGAGAGATGGCGTGTGGGTGGAGGGATCAGCGTGAACCTTCCACCACTGCTGGGATAAATCCAACAGCCAACTAGAATTAAGGGTTTCCTACGAAGAATGCAGCCTGTTTTGAATTAAGGATGATACAGAAGTGCAAAGGAAAATTGTTGCCCAAAAGAACTTGTATTCTTATCTAGGGACAAAACGCTACGAAGATACATACACATAAAATAGGTCGTGAACATAACTACATTTAATACATATACTACACACATATATATGCACATAGAGTATGTATACATACACACACACACACATATATATGTACATTCCCACACACATACATACTACAAACCTCTCTCTCAAATATATCGATAGCCCTGACAATATATGATAATTGTGCAATGGAAAATAAGCACTTATTGCACTGTGTTAGTAGCATTGTCCCTTGAATACAAACGACAGCATATCATTGCAGATAATTTCAACAGCAATAACAATGATTGCAGACCATGCCAATACACCCTCTGTTATTAATGAGCTGATGCGGTAGCAGTCTCCATTTGCAAAATGCCACACATAGCAATTTTTTAAAAATTGATCGTTTTGCCGAAATTGAGTAGGCACGTGTAGGGTGAAAGGCTCATGGAGGCTTGGGAGGCCCTGCCCCAGGGATCTTGCGTTGTTGGTGCTCACCTGGATCCCTCCAGGTGAGTTTGAACAGCCCTCCCCCTTTTCCCGAGGGAGAGTCCGGAGCCTAGAGTAGGCTGCATGACGGGAAGGGAGCCAGCAGCAGCAGCCGCAGCCTGCTTTTAAGCTGCTTTCCTCAGCTGGTCAAATACTACCCAGGCAGGCAAGGCAAACAACCATGAGAGCCTGCGATGGCATTGTTCTGTCCTCTGAGATCAGCTGTGATCCTAACTCCCTTCCTGCTTCTTCTTCTTGGACTTCTTGGGACTTCAGGGAACAAGGGACCGTCAACCTGTTTGCTTAGCCCAGGAGAGCAAACACAGGCCACTCCTTAGGCAGCGCACCCAGAGGTCTACCCTTCCACCCTGCACGGAAAAGAGACCCCTGGCTTCCTTTTCCCTCTCCTTCCTCATGTTTTCTCATCCTGTGATTTTTCTTTTCTTTTTTCTTCCTCGAAGCAAGCAAACAGAGAGAGAAGTGTGAATAATTGATTGAGAGAAGCTGCAATGACTCACAGTTCTGGTTGGAATCTCTCTCATTCAGAAAGCCTGGTTGGGTGCAAGGGGGAGGTGACCTGAATGACAACCAGTCCCCTCTGGCTCCTGTCCTGGGGGCACTGCAGGCTGCAGGGGACGGAGTCCACAGAGCCATGTGACCCCCTGGCCGCATGTAGGGGCCCTTCACTAGAGGCCAGGGCCCTGGGCGATTGGTGCAGGATTCTAGAAAGTTCTTTTCTGTTCTAATCTGATTTGGTTCGCACCAGACGTGGCCTGCACGCTCATCCCAAATGTCTGAGTGGCTGTGAAGAACGAGGGCTAGTGGTGTAAATCCTCTGCCTTGTGAATATCAAAGCCAGACATTAGCAGGCCGTGTTCAACACAACTGTAATGTCGCTTGAAATCTAAATAGTTGCTTTTGAATAAAAGGTTCTCTGGTCAAGTTGGAAAATGCTGTCTAGCCTCCTCTTTGAAATGCACTATGCACTTAAGTATATCAAAATACCTGAGAAGTCTAGCAGGAAATTGTTTGCATATTTGCATTTGTTTTCTCCAAACTTATCAGACCATGGGATCACATTTTGGATCAGTTAAAAAAAAAAAAAAACTATTGTAAAACACTGTCCCATTGTATGTAATTTAGGAAAACATTGGTATGTGCAGCTCTGCCCTCCGCCTCATACCTAAAAAAAGACACAGCGAGACTGGAGATATGAGTTTCAATCCTGTTTCTGCCTCGTACCTGCTGAGATCCTTTGCAGGGGTCTCTGAGCCTGTTACCTCATCTATCACATTAAACTCAACCAACCAACCCCCAACTGCAGGTGCTATGGTATGTAACAGTGCCTATCACAGTGCTTGGAACACTGGACACTCTCTCTAATCTCATATCGAAATTGAATATAAATATAACCCACGGTAGATAAAATTACGTTGTAGCTAAGCAGAACCGACTCAGATCCGTTGCGGAAACGTGAGTATCCAGCTCAGGAGACTTCCGCACCGTCCCGGGTAACCCGATCCCCTGCCTTGTTCCTAACCTTGGCCATAGGAGGTTCTTCCTGGTATCTTGCCAAGTTCACGGTGTTTGGAATGAACGCCATTTCCCCCTACAGCAGTGGCGGTGGACCAGCAGCACCCGCGTCACCTGGGAACTTGTTAGACATACATACTCCAGACCCAGGCCGCAGAGTCAGGCGAGGCTCTCTGGAGTCGGGGACCAGCCATCGGGACGTTAGCAAGTTGTCCAGGTGATACTGATGCCCGCTTAGATTTGAAAACTGCTGCCCTAGGGCATTGTGTATATTGATTTTGCCAAGAACCATGGAACCATCAGCACTCACTCCCACATGGCCCTTCTCCTGACACTTGCATGTGTCCTGTCTCTCACGTGCGGCCTCCCCACAGAGGACTGCTATCTATTGCCTGGGTTCTTAGAATGGTGGTAGGTTTCTTGAAAGCACGGTTACGAAATTCTTCGAGGCTGGCAACTCTTCCTGCTTACGCAACAGACTATGGGATGTCGGGCCCCATCACCTCATCTACTCCTTCCCCACCTCACCCCACATCTCTGGGCAGGTTCTCAGAGCCACCTGTCTGCTTCCAGGGCCGCGTTCCTGCCAGGGCCCAGGTGGGTTGAGTCAAGAGGGCTGCGGTGTTACAGCAGAAGGTAACAAGCTCTCGGGGGAGGAATGTTGGATAAATATGCCTGTTGGTTGTTACCACCGGGCCTGGCACCACCCTGGACACGTGACCACAACAAATTCCACAGGCTGCTGTCTGCTGGGAGTTGGGCAATAGATAACAACTGCCTGGAGGGTTATTTCTTTGGTATTTTAGTTCATTAAAAAAGTTGTCTGTGGTTCCCAGAAGCCCCAGGGGGTGGGGCTGCTTCTACTCCTGGAATCCCATATGGGGCCCAGTTTCAGCAACTGTCAGCCAGCTCTCAAGCCATAAGTCAACACCTTTATATTAAGTGGTGAGCCCTGTCTTAGTGTGTGTGTGTGTGTGTGTGTGTGTGTAGGAGAGATGGCATTGGCTGGTCTAAGATCATGAGTATAAGTAGTAAAGGTCAGGCAAGAATTAAATAACTGGCCCCTACCCCAAGGCCTTTAAATCTAAAGATGGTGTATAGAATAAGAAGGGTAATCTATTGGATGCTATCTTTTGTTGCTTGTGACAAACTTAAAACTCTTGTTATTAACTTAGAGTTAATAGGAAGAGCGATACCCCAGGTTTCAGGAAGCCTGGGCTCTAACGTCAACTTTGTCACTAATGGTTTGTGACCTTGGGCAAGGTGGTTTCCCCATTCATTTGTGTATTCTTTCCTTTAATGTTGCACGGATGCTGATTATGGCCTTGGCACTATGCTGGTCAGGTGGGGCTACTCTGTTCTCAAGTAGCCCACAGTCTAAGGAGGAGGTGTTTATAAATGCATCATAATACAGAGCGTGAGGACTTCCATGGAGGTACTGGTCAAGTCCAGTGTCAACCCAGAAGAGAGAGCCATGGATGCTTTAAAGAGAGGAATGCATCTCAAGGTTTGAGATGCTGCCTCCATTCCTTCCTTCCCTCCGGTGATACTGTAAAAGCCATGTCTCATCAGTCTCAACAGTGCCAGTTCTGTCTTTTGCGTCATAGGCTCCCAGAATGAGAAGGGAGGAAAATTTGCCTGGTGTAACCATTTTCTGGGTGCTTACACACCCCCTCCTGCACAACACACCCACCCTTGCCCGCACACAACACCCAGCCAAGTTTCCATCCAGCCCACACCTGAACATCTGAAGCCATGGGGAACTTTTGCATGAAATTTTATGGACATCTGCTACAAACAAATGAACTAATGGCTATGTTAGAACTTTTAAACAAGAGGATAGATAACTGTTTCAGAACGGCGTTGGCTGCCATTTTGGTTTAAAGTAGACTAAATCTCAGCTAGGGGTATATTCTGATATCCTGTGGAATTCTACATGTCAGTGGCTCAAAGAAAATAGGGGCTGGGAGGGACTTTTGAAGAGTCTTAAATTGCCCTCATTCTCTCTTTAAACCCCATTTGACAAATGAGAGGTCTGAGACCCTGAGAAGTGAAATGACTCACCCGAGTTAGTCATTTGCCTTGGCTATTATCCATGAAATGTCTTGAAATGTTTGGTAGTTTTTCAGGGACTGGGGAGCTTGCAAGGGTACCGCTCTGGCCTCCTGTCATCGAGGATGGGCAGTCTGCAGACATAGTCCACACGAGGGACTTAGGGACAGCCCACGGGATGACACGCCTCATGCCTCCTCCTGAAACCACCCTCATCTTCAGGGGTCACTCTGTGTCAGGGAGGTTTGGCCTTAGGCAAAAACTCAAGAAATAATCCCCCAGAACACACCGTGTGCCTGCCACGTGCCAGAGATGGTGAGAAGCTGGAACTTCGAATTAAAACCCCCTCTGCTTTGCTCTAAAGCATGCCCCCCATTCTAAATCGGGAGAATAACTATTTTCATGGCTTGAGAACACTAGACCTCTGGTCCAGGAGAGAAAAATCTGCTGTGTAAGACACTGAGCGGGGACAATTAGTGCCCACTGGCAGGTAACGTGTGACTCCTGAAAATAACTGGGGTGCTCTGACAGAAACAAGATCATCGGGGAACTTCAGTGACAGCATAGATGGCTTTACCAGGAGCACGTGATGCTGGAGGCAGAGGATGGCGTCACCGGGCTATTGCCCCCACTTGTCGTGATATCTAGGGGAGGAGGATAGCTGTGCTGGCAGAGGCTGGAGAACACCAGCCCCTCTCGCAGTCTTGGCTCCCTCCTCTCAGCACCTAGCCGCACAGCCTTGAAGCCTGAGTGTGTTTTCCTCTCCTCTTCTCTCTTTCAAGACAGCTGTGAGAAACAGTGCTTCTGTCATGCCAGCTATTTCGGCTCCTTTCCCTACTCAGCCCCAAGTCTCTCTCATGCTCATCACCATCACCAGCCCCAGGCCTGTCCTCTTGCTCACAGAGGTCTCCTGGAAGGCAACTTGATTTTCAAAGGAGAACTTATTCTGCTGGCTCTGAGCCAGTGGCCACCGAAAGGCATGAGATCAGCCTCTCCTGGGCGCCATGGGCATCAGGAAGAAGAGGCTGGCTGTGTGGACCACGAGGATGAAGGGCTGGGCCCCTGGCGGGATGCCCTGGCATCCCTGTCTTGGGTGCTGCCCAATCAGATGTGCGGGTACCGCAGGTGGGGAGGAAGTCCCATCCTGCCCCTCAGTTTTCCTCTCTTCCCAGAAGTGATCACCCAGCTCTCTTTTCCTTTTTTAATTTTGAGCTCAGAGACGCCTGTGTCTGGGAAAGCTCTGTGCTTATCAGAGAAACGCATTTCTGTAAAGTGCCAACCGAGGAGCGTCTATAAACAGAAGGCTGAGGGCATTCGGCTTGGGAAAGTGATCTTTAGGACTGAAATCATCTGAAACGATGTCAGCAGGAAAAGGAGAGAACTTAATTCATTTGTGGATCTGGTGCTTTTCCAACTGGGTCCCAGTAAACAAGGCTACTGGGCTGCTGTTTTATGTAACATAAGCATCTCATCTTCACCGGTTTTTCCTAAATAGCCTTTCCCAGCAGAGAGAGAGAGAGAGAGAGGGAGGGAGGGAGAGAGAGAGAGAGAGAGAGAGAGACAGAGCGAGAGAGAGGGAGGGAGATCTCCTCCAATTGTCTCATAAGGAACATCTGGGGAATACTATGTAGAATTTTTCTTCTGTGTTTTGTTTTTTGCGAAATTCATGAGGCTGGGAGAGGAGTTTTCGCTGGCATTTATGTTTGATAAAGAGAGAGCTATGCAGGCAAGATAAGTTTTTCTGTCAGCAAACATTGCCCACGAAGGGATTCAGCACTTCCCACTGAAAGCGGGGAGGTGATTAAGCCTGTTTTGCCCTGAAAAGTCAAGGGTTGACCTGGAGGGACAGAGGCACAAGGAAGCTGGGGTACAGAGGGGGGGCTCTCTTGGGGTGATGGTCAGCCTTGTGTCCTTTCAAGGACAGTCACAGGGACAATTTCATTCTGACCCCAAACCAGACCAAAGTCATGGGCGGGGCCTTCTGGGTGAAATGAGAGGTGGGTGCTGCCTCCAATGCGGGATGGAGACGTTAGGAGGCTGGGAGGTCTGTCCTGCCTGCGCAGTGATTGATCAGAGCTCCTGAGAAATGGTTATCACTGAGCAAATCGCTTCCTGCGAGTGCAGATTTAACAGCAGCAATTCCGTTTCCTGATGGTGGCTTCTTGCTGAAAGCGCCTTGCCTAACACCATTGTTTATAGTCACGGAGTTGGAAGGGCCTTAAAAAAATCTTTAAAGGGAGGGTATTGGAGGAGAGCTGAGTCTAGTGTAAATAAGGAGAAACAGCCACCTAGCGAGGATGTAGTGGGCACGGGATGCCCTCCTCAGGTCCCCGCAGGGAGCCACAGAGACAGGAACACCATCCACCCTCCCCCATCTCCATGGTGGGTTGTGTTCTGCCTCAGGGAACAATAGATAATTTTCCCCTCAGTGTGAAAACTCCAAGGACTTCTCGGCAAACTTTGAGCAGTCTGTGGACCTGCATACCTGGTGATGAGTAATAATGCCTCTTTGAATTTCCTTAGTTTTAGACAGTCTTACCTGGATTTGATTCTCACAGAGACACTGAGACAGGCACAGCAGGTATCCATTCCTATCTGACAGATGAGGACACCAGGCCTCTGTAAGTTTCAGGCATTTGTCTGATGTCACACCCATGGAACCCAATGACCCCTACTGTCCACACTTTTCTATCCCATGAACTACAAGGAAATGTTGTTCATTGTCCCCCACACTTGCTTTCTGTTAACGTTTTTCCTTTCTAAATTTCATGCAAGGTCCCCGCACTCCATACTTATACTCCAGCCATTCTAAACTGTTGTGTTCCCGCAACAGGCCGTGCTGTTTTCCACCTCCCTTACCGAAAACATCTTGCTTTTCCTGTCTTCAACATCTCTTCCCCGCTTTGGACTGTTCTAGCAGCATCTTCGTAGCTCAGAGGTCACCTCCTCTTGTAAGCCTCCTCTGACCTGTCCCTTCCTCCTTACCCCTACACAGAACAAGTCACACTCTGTTTCCAGAGCTCCTCAACATTTCCATCTTTGTATAGATCACATTGCGTTGCAGTTATTTGACCAACTGTCAGTCTTTGTACTGGACCCTGTGTGAGTCCCTGTGGGGCAGGGACATGGACACGTCTTTGAGTCTCAAAGCCACACACTGGAAGCACTCATAGTATTTGTTTCTGATGAATGGAGCTGCGGCCTGGGGACCCCTGTCCACAGGACACTTTGCTTGAGCCTCCAGAGACTTTTCTACTTCTTGGAATGACCAGATTTCTGGAACTTCAGGAGGCAGAGTGTCTCTGTGAGTTTAATGATGAGTCCTAAACCCTTCTAGGGGCTGGGTCAGGACAGAGCTGGGGAGTGATTTGACTCTCTGGAGAATGTGCCAAGGCAAGGACTAAAATGGGTGGAGGATGTGTAGCACTAGTCAACATGTGCCTGGAAAAGCCTGGCAGACAGACCTGCCTGGTCCCTTTCCTACCATGGTCCTGCCCAGGTTCTCACAAGGACTCAAAATTCCAGCTAGAATCTCTGCTTCGGAATAAAGTATACAGACGGGATAGGAGCTCCAACTCCTGAGGCTTTTCAAGTGAGCTTGGGATACCCAGGACGGTCATGGGAAGGGCAGAGAGTCAGCCCCGCTTCCGTGGGTCTTCTCCCAAACGCATTTCAGCATGTTGTTTATCAGAGTATCTCTCTGAAACCTTGAAAAGGGCAGAGAGCTCGTCCCAAGGCAGAAATGCACTAGTTTTACCCCTCACATTTTTTTTTTGCACCTGGAGAATGCTGGAACATTTCTGTGGATTTAAGAGTAAGCATGTCTGCTTGAATTGATGGTAAAATTGCTAGTGAAAATGATTGCTTTTGTTGGTGCAAGTGCCTCACACAGATTTGTTTAGAAGTGAAAACCGTGTGGCTAGTCACGCAGTTTCTGTTTGTCTTGGGGTTAGGGTTCAGGTGCTTAACAAGCGGTGTTCCTTTTGCAATGGTGGGAGAGAAGCCCAGAACCCACACCAGCCCCATCGCCCACGAACACTCGGGGCATGTTCATCTCCGCAGATTTCCGATGGAAGCATTCTGATACTCACCGGGGACGGATTACGAGCTGCTTACACTCACCTTCCCTCCAGCCTCTACTGGCTCAGGCCTGGCATCTCCCATCACAGCTCTGCCTGTGACATCCTGCTTGTCTTGTGAAGGAGCCTGTGGTGAGGTATGCGGCACCACGGATCGGCCCCTCAGTACTGACAGTGAGACCCCTGGATTGAATTACATGACAGGAGAGATGAATGCATCACAAATCCATCCCGCCGGTTCTACTGAATGCAATCACCCAGTGCTGGGGGGACGTCAAGGAATCAGGCATAGATGAAAGCCACGGAGCCTTTCAAATGCAGATGCCCGCTAATAAATCACATGTTGGAACTGGTCGACTTACTCCTTGGACCCACTCTTAATAAAGACCAGGGTGATCCCTTCCTTCCTCAAAGCGGGACTGCACAGGAGCCAGGCGGCCATCTTTGTCTGGCCCAGGTCAGCATCAAATGGGTCTTGATTATTCTCTGATGTGTAGTGACTTGTGTGTTGCCCGGCTGGCAGCTCCGCAATCAATTCCAGCTGCTGGGCAGGAGGGGTGGGGGGGGCCCAGCCACCTGAGCCTCAGGTTGGAATCATCTCTTCTATCCATTAAACTCGGGGCCTCTACCACATGGAAGAGTTTAAGGGGAAAATGAGATTTTATTAAAGCCAGGGGACCTCCCTGATGGAGTAGAAAGACTAATAAGAGCCGTAAGGGTTTCTTATCTCATATGAAAGTTTCTCATTTTCCCAGATTTCTCTCTTTTGTTGCCGCTCCATTGCCCCTCCTCCACCCTCTCATTTCCATGGGTGCCTCATTATTTAAAGCCCCCGCTAAAACACCAAAAAGCGGTTAGTAGCCAAATCATCCAACAGCCTTTTCTCTCCCTAATGAAGGCCAGCGGTTCGGTGTGTATGTGTTTTATAGCCCGAACACAATGACTTCAAAAGACTCCTGTGTTTGAGAGCCATCATGTGGCCTGGATTTCTGGGGGGAAATAAGACAAGCCAGAAAGGTGTGCGCACATCTGTGTCTCTTGTGACCCAAACACGCCAAAGGTGCCACCGTGGTCTCGGCAACTCGCTCTCCGTGCACCTAGAATTCAGCAGCCTGGTCCCAATCATAGAATCCTAGAGCACCCTTTCTTTCCCACTTGACTTCTCCTGCAGGCCGTGGGGAGGACATTGTAAGACAGAGCTTGACCAATGATGGGTCGCTAGTTGCTAGGGCTGGGGATTAACTGAGCAGTGAGTTCAGCCAAGACTCAGGGGTGCCAGGGTTAGTTAGTCCGCCCACCCTGTAGACTTCCTCATTACTTGGACTGCCTGGCCCTGTCATGGCCTGATCACTTTTAAAACTTCAAATTGTTGTCTGTGCAAAATGAGGATAATGATATTTACCAACCACACAGTATTGTAAAGATTTAAAGGGATACTGGATGCTAAGCCCTTAGAAAAGTACCTGGCATTGGCAAGTACTCAGTACATGTGTAGTATTTTATAATGGCATTGCATTCATGTATTTTATGCTTTTGCTGGTAGATGCTTAAGAAATGCCAGTTTCTGCAGTGCCTCCCCACTCTCCATGCCAAGCCTTCTAGTGAGCCCATGGGTTATGCCCTCTAAGCCTTCCAACTTTCCCTATTTACAAGGGAGGAAGCTGTGGCTTCGCGAACTTATACAAAAATCATACTGTTGGTGGGGGGCAGAGCCAGAATTTCATTTGTCAGGTAACTATCAAGTGCTATCGTATGTCAGATACTGTTGTGTAGGCTCCGGGGAGGTCAACCTTTGTAGTGTAATTCTAAAAGCCTTCGTCTTTTCTATGCATCGTGCTGGTTTCCAGTCTGTGAGATATGGGAGGTGATGGGTAAGGTCTCCTGACCTGCTGGGAGATATCAAAGACAGCGAGGACACAGAGTTGGCTCCGAACTTCTACTCCTGCCTGGAGGCTGGGGTGCAGCAGCTGAGCTGAAGTTTAAGAGGCGGGATCTGCCACGGGCCTGTCCTCCCTCTCTTAGGAGACCAGCATCCATAAGCTCTCCTGGGAAAATCTGCACAGGTGTCAGAGATGCTTTCCTGAGTAAGAACCAGCTTGAGGAAACTGGCACAGACCACGCCACGTGTGTGTTCAGTGTGGTGGTGCTGAATGCCGCCATGCCATTTGTTTTGGAGAAATTTAGAAATCCAAACAGCAGAACCACTCAAGTGTCTCATCCCCAATGTAGCTTAGCCATTCCTTTCTGCTTCTTTGGGATTGGAAAATATAAGCCCTTTGCTGGCAGGAAGTATGTCTTTGCTCTATACCTGGCCCCACAGCTACATGTGGGGTGCCACGCAGCATGTCACACGGATGTAAGATTTCCCAAAATATTGGAGGGGACCTGATCACACTGGATCACTGATGGATGCCAGTGAAGAGCCATGCGGGGGCAGAAATAATGCGGGCATCAATCTAGACGCCATGATCAACAATAATTAAACAGAGTGGTGACAGAGATAATGAAAAGATTGCGTCTTTTGGGCTTTGGAATGCACGGTCGCAGGTTTTCTCATCAGGCTAAACTTCTCACCTTCCCAATCTGGTTTACCTAGGGTTATTTCTCAGTTCATTTGTGTGGACTAAAGCACTCTGGTGTGTCCCAGACTTTGTGGGAGGTGGGATGGGAAGAGTTGGGGGGGGGGCAGATCAGGGAGCCCCCCAATCATGGGCTGTGATAAGGTTGTCACTATTCCTCGTTGATTCTTTTATGTCAAGGACTGCTGTGAGAATCTCTCACTCCCCAGCTTGACGCCAGTCCGAGGTCCTGAGGGGTCTTCTGCCCTCCAGGTTCACTGCCACTTGGGTGTTTGTCATCAAGCCTCTCGTGCCTGTGTTTTTTCAAGGAGGCCTAACTCCCCTTCCCAGTGCGTCCTTCCTGGAGCTTCGTCCTGAAATATGCTCTCACAACGAGGTCTTGGGAGAGAAATTTTCACCAGAAGTGACTCAAGACCCTAAAGTTTACCGAGCAGGCAGATGAAGATGGTGGGACCACTTTTTCTTTGAGGGCTGTGGGGTTAACACTGAGGGGCCCCTGGGACAGTTTTTGGTAAACTATTTTCTCATCCACTCAAATGGCCCTTGTCTTCACTTCCCATGTCCTGTCCTTCCCTCATCTCTGTGTCTACTCTACACATAACAGAGAGCCAAGGAACATGTAACCTGGTTCATCGTTTCTCTCTCTCCCCCAACCTGTCTTCCCACCCCCGACTCCAGTGACACATTCATTTGCAACCTAATCCTAACCCTGAAGCGTGCCCTCCCCCACCCCCTGCTCACCTCCTCTAGGGCTTCCTTTCCGCTCTCTGGTCCTGTGCCCATCAGCGTGGCTGACTACGTGAGGCCCAACACCCACTCAGGTTCCCTACAAACCAGACATCAGCTCTCACCACCTGCACGCAGCATCTCCACTGGGGACCCTTGGGGCAAAACTGGGCCTTCGTTCCTGGAACAGATTCTGTCCCTTTGGGAACATAGGTGTGCCTAAGGCAGAGGGTGGCCTGGTTCAGTCATAGCATCTAGGGGCTGGAGCGGAGTGGGGAGAAAAGGCTCTAAGAATGAGTCAGCAAAACCCAAGTAAAAAATCTGCTCACAGCTCCACTGGGTGAATTTGCTACTCACAGGCATTTATTTATGTTCTCTTATATTAGTGATATGATAGGAATAGAAACAGGCAAACCACACACACACACACACACACACACACACACACACACACACACACCCAGGAGAGCTAGTACCACTAAATATGGCAAAGCAAGGCAAGCTGTATTA
>NW_017731447.1:390278-431245 GCF_001890085.2 Hipposideros armiger
TATATATATATATATATATATATATATATATATATATATATATATATATATATATATTAAAAACAAATGGATGACTTTATAAAAGTCACCTGCAAGGGTTAAGAATTCTAAATAAGGCAGGGGGGCGTCCCTGAAGGCGGTGGGCTAGGTGTCCTCCAGCATTTGAGAGGCCACATCCAATAAGAGAGCATGCTGACTGTGGTTAGCGTGGAGGCCTGTGGGCTCTCCAGTAATCCACTCCTCGCTGGCTGCCTCGACTTCCCTGGAGTTTCATGGCCGGGCAGAGTCTGTGATGACAGAATAGGCAGTTTCTCTGCAGCCACTCCACAAAGGGACACTTTGGGCAGAATGCATCTAGATATTACACCATCTAGTTCCCAAACAGGAAGAAAGGACACCCAAGTTGACCCTTGTCGCCTCAACATCTAACGCTTGGGCTTTCCTGCAAGGGAGCCATGCCTCAAACGTGCAGCTCCAGCTGGGCTGCATACACCACTTTGTACCTACTTCCCAGGGGGCCACAATGGACCTATTAGGTATCAAAATCATTCCCCTACAGAGGCTATAAAAATGCCCTGTCTTTGATGAGCTCACTGTTCAAAGCGATGGTTTCGGGGCAGACATGAAGCACCTGCTTCTTGGCTGAGTCTATGGTGGGGTGTTTTTCTCTGTCAACACAGATGTAGGCGCTCTGTCTTTTTGACGAATGCTGCCCCCACCGGGAGCTCCTTCCATTAGCAGAGCCAGTGGGATCACTAGCCTGTCCCCTTGGAAGGCTCCTCGGGGATGGTGGCTAAGAGACAGGAGCCATCAACCCACGCTCCTCTGTTCTCACCAGGCCCCGGGAGCTCTCTGCTGATCTCCTTTCAGGAAGCCTATCCTGTCAGTTTTGCTGAGAAGGGGGAAAATGTGCATGATATCAGCAAGGGGTCTGGGGCTGCGTCTTAGCAGGTTGCTGGCGCCTGGGTGGCTCTGGGGACCTGAGAATCAAAGGAGGGGCTTAGGCCACTCAGCTTAGGGCTGTCTTTGCTGCTGATTTTGCCTGAGGGGAAGACAGAAGTTGAAAGGAGCTGTCTTGGTCAAATGGCAGAGGCGCTAGGGGTCCTCTCATCTCCTGTTAAAGGGCTGGGACAGGCCCTGGGCCCCTCAGAGCAGCCAGGCTCGTCAGGCACGAAGATCCAAGCAGGTAACCCAAATGAGGAGTGGGATGCTTGGGATGAAGATGGGATGAAGGCGGGATGGAAAAAGATGGCTGGGAAAGCCCCCTCCGGTGGCACTGAGAGCTGCAAATGTTCAGTGTGGCTGTAAGGTGTATGCAAATGCCTGCTACAAGATAGGATGTGGGTCCTGAGGTCCGTGTTGCAAACGCAGTGTCACCGCATAGCTAGAGACAGGCAACTGCAGACTTCACTCTGGGAACCCTGCTGTTTGGAAGCCCGGGCTGCGCTCCCTCAGGGCCATGTCGGGCACCTCAGCAGATGCATGCATGTCAACTCCGCTCTGCGGGCCTTGTCTGCAACTGTTGGCTGAGATGGGCATGGTGCCCAGAGCAGAGTGAGGCGTCCTTGACGAAGCAGGAGGAGCCACACCTGTGCACAGGTGCTCGGAGCCTGCGTGGCAGCCCAGGAGCTGCTGAGCCTCCACTCCGGGCCCCTCCACACGCCAGCTGGAGCAGGGGCAGGCGTGACAGGACAGAGCGAGGCCCTGGCTCCTCCTGTGGTCCCCCGGTCGGTGGGGTGGCTCCCCAGCTCATTTGGGCTCACACAGCTGCTCCTCTAGGCTCCTGACAGGCCCAGTCAGCTGCTGGCAGGAAGGAGAGTGACAGGGAAGCGAGGTCTGTGTGGACACAGCCATTGTAGCTCCCTCCTTGCTGCTTTCCTTTTTTCTCAGGCCTTAATAATTGATCAGTTTTTGCCTGTTAATTAAAAAAAAAAAAACCTAAGTAGCATAGAATACTCAAAAAAACGCTACCATTCTTCTCCCTTTCTGGTTTCCTGACTCTCTCCTCTTATCCACCGGACCCTGCCCCTCCCACTTTTAATCACTTACTGTGGCTCAATCAGCACCCTGCTGTTCAACCCATTTCTAAGACATCCTCCTCTCCTGCCCGCCGTCCTTATTGTGTGTCCGTGTTTTCTCTGTTATCACAGAACACTCTTTGCAGAGATCACCCCTTTTATGATCTCTGTCTTCTGTCAAGCCTGGAACACCAAGAAAAAAGGGTCACAGTAGAAAGAAGGGGGCTTTGGCCAGCAGGCCAGGCAGGGAATGGCAGTTCTACTGCTCCCCGCTGGGGGACCGGGGGCCTGTTCTTGAGCCTCTGATCCTCAGCTTCCTTACCTAACACAAGCCTGCACTGCGGGTTTGTGGTGAGAGCTCCACTCAAGCCAGCTCGGTTAGAAGGCCTCGCTTCTAGGGGCCGTTCAATTCCTGCTAATGTCCTTTGCTCGGTCCTTCCTTCCCTCTCTAGAGAGGATCCCATGGACATTTATTCTTCACAGACAGGCCGCCTCCATTTGTGGTCATCTGTCTCAGCCAGATGGGTCCTTCCTCTGGCCCAAGTCCTCTGTGATGTTCCCTGCAGACAGGGGTTTATTATTGGTTCGCCCCCACCACCACCACCACTCTTATCCTTCCCTATTTCTCCATCTCCACTTGTGATTCCTTCTTCCCGTCCCACCCTCTAGCCTTCCTGTCTGAGACCTCCACCTCTTGCCTCTTCCCCCTGCGTCTCCCGCATCCCTGCCTCCTTGCCCCCCACCCGCGTGGGTGTGTATCCTTCTTGAGGGCAGTAGGGTTCACACCTGATGCAGGCGGTGTGCGGCAGTCCTTCAGAAATACCCTTTGCATCACTGTCTGTGGCAGAGTCGCCAGCCCACCCTCCTTCGCAGCCTCTGATCCCAGGCAGGAGGTTCTGTGTGGTCCCAAAGCCTCGCCCACTGCCACCCGCATACGTTTCCATCCCTTACACCTAGCCAATGAGTTCTTGATTTGCACCATCTCACTTGCTCTATATCCACATGTAGAGTGCCATATTTAGCAAGGGCTTTATTTCTAAGTAACTTTAGATAGCTCTTTCTTTGCCTGTTGAAAGCTCTCACTGCCATACCCAGTCAATGTATCTCAATTACTTTTCCAACTAATTTTTCCAATTATACGTGGCCCTTTGTTGGAATCCCTTTTCTGGAACACCAGCCATTCGTCTTCTTTCTAGATGCTGACTCTTGATCTCCTGGAAAGCCCATACCTTTTTAATTGGCTGGAAAAAGAGATACTTTTTTATTTCATTCTCTCTTTTTTTTAAGGTAGGAAGACTGAGACCTAGAAAGCACCGGGTCTTTTATCCTACAAGAAAGGCCCTCTTGGCCCTGGGAGTGAGAAAAGACCAAGGATTCCTCCTCTGGGTACTGAACAATGTGTTTTCAGGCTGTGAACATAATAAAAGTGTTTCAGGGATCAGACTGGCCATTACCTGTGTTCATTCCTGGAGTAGGTTTCTTCCAATGTCTCTCAGCGTGAAGCTTTCATATCTGAGACAGGTTCGCAACTTCTCACTAATCTCGCTGCCAAGCTCCCTCAGAGATGGGGAGGTACCCAGGGAACTGGGAGGAAAGGAGCATTCACCTCTTGTGGTGAGTGATATGAAGGACAGGTGCCAGGGCCACTAGCTTTCCTCCTTGCCATCTGCTCTGCTGACTCATTTCTCTAGTTCTCAAAGGAATTGAGTTTCAACAATTTCCTTAGGGATATAGGTTTCGCTCTCAGAGGACCTGGCAGAGGAAGCATTTCCTTGCTGATACATGTCCTCTCCCTCTGAATGTCCTTCTCTTCTGTGTCCTGGGACTCGGGAGTCCTGGGTTCGGCTGTGCCTGTAAACGGCCTCCCTTTCTTCCTTGGTATTATTCCTATCCATCAGTCCCAGCTCCAGAATCACGGATCCATTAAACTACAAAAGATTCTGTGCCACCGTTTATTTCAAAGATGAGGACACTGAGCCCCCCCAAAGGAGGTGTGGCTTCCTCAAGACAGAGATGTGTCTAGAATCCAGTGTTCTGACTTGCAGTCCAGCACTCACCATCAGCCCCCTAAGGGCTGCTGTAAAGGTAAGGCGAGCAAGGGCGTGCAAGCACTCAGATGGAGGCCTTTCCCATACACCCAAAGGGGCCATTATGAACTAGCGATTTTTATTAACTCACTGCGGAGCTCTCTCAGCTTATTGATGGAGCAGTTAAATGAACCAGATGTAGATTTTGATGAGATGAAGCTTCTGGTTTGATTCCTAGACCTTCAAGGTTGGCAAAAAGCCAGTGCCATCCTACAAATGCCCAAATCCAATTCTTGGGAGCTCTATCAGGAAGGGGACCCATGCAGGTGGACATTCTTCAAAGGGACATCAGGTGCTGTCTTCCGAGAGCTGTAACCCTTACAGCTTACATTGTGCTCTTATGAGCCAGGCGCCTGATATCACTGAATGAGATCAGACAGGGATTCTTATTTATCTCCAGTTTACAGACAAAGAATGTGAGAATTAAGCAATGTGGTAATTATAGTAATTTTCCTAAATTCACAAACCAGTAAATGTCAACCCTAGGAGTCAACCTGAGTTTGTCAGATCCCAGAGCCTACCCGCTTAACCACGGCATAAACTGCGAAGGCACTGCAGAAAATGAAGCCGTCTTTTTCCACATCCCCAGAGCAAGGCCACAGAACGGAAAATTTGGGTAGTCAGAAAAATTCCTGCTGATTTGGGGTGGTTTTGCTAGTGTCTGCTTTAGGCAGGAGTGTGGGCTAAATGACCCTCTGTGGGCCTTGTTAAGACCAGTACCTTCTAGAAAACTTTATGGAGCTGAAAAGTGCCCATCAAGTTAGTTGCCATTCCCAGGTGCCAGTAGCGTCCTAGGATGGGATGTGTCCAGGCAGCTCAGCCTCTTATTGGCTATAAGCTTGAATGACACCACTGCCCTATCCCAGGGAGGACGAGAACTCTAAAGCTTTGTACTCGGGCAGACTAGCTCGGATCACACATGCTGCCAGGCCTCTGTGGCACAAAGAAAGGCAGTGCATTATTTTTTTCTTTTTTAGCCCATTATTTGAAAGCTGCATCTCTATCACAATATCCTGGTATTTGCTCCACACGGTAAAGTCTGAGCATAAATATGTTCCCACCAAAATGCTAATGGCCTCTTCCCACCACGGCTGCCCATTCTGCCCCCATCTTTCCCTCCCCACAGCCCTTCCTATGGATGGGTCTGTATTCCAGGGGACATCTGAGCCATCCCCCTGCCACAGGGAACTTTATTGCTGCTGAGTGGAATGTTCTTTCCCACTAGATCACTGGTCCTGGCCCCGAGACCATGTGCTGTCTGCACACCAGGCGGGTGACAGGGCGGATGGGCTCAAGATATTGCTTCTCTATGCTGGGGCTCTGTTGGAGCCAGGTGGCTTGCCACCTGCAGCATGGGCAGCAGCGAGGCAGGACAACTTGCCACATGCCCTTGGCCAGGTCCAGGCCATACCTGGCTGACTTCAACTTGAGTTCCATCAACCTTTATTTCTTTGTGATCTTTCAACTTCCCCATGAAGTCTTCCATGCAGGCATTACTAATTGAAGAGACAGTGACAGCATGGAAATTCCTCAATTAAACATAGAATTCGCATGTGATCTAGCAATCCCACTTCTGAGCATACACCCAAAAGGACTGAAAGCAGGAACTCAGATATTTGTCCACCCATGTTCATAGCAGTGTTATTTACAACAGCCATAAGGTAGAAGAAATGCAAGTGTCTATCCACAGATGAGTGGGTAAATAAAATGTGATGTATACAGACAATGGAATATTATTCAGCCCTTAAAAATGAAGGAAATTCTAACATATGCTTCAGCATGGGTGATTCCCTGAGGATATTATGCTAAATGAAATAAGCCAGACACAGGGGACAAATACTGTATGATGCCACTTTTATAAGATACCTAGAGTAATCAAGTTCATAGAGACAGAAAGTAGAATGGTGGTTGCCAGGTGGTGGGGGAGGTTAGAATGGAGGGTTATTGTTTAGTGGGTACAGAATTTCAGTTTGGGAAGATGGAAAAGTTCTGGGGATGAGGGATGGTGACGATTGTGCAGCAATATGAATGTACTTAATGCCACTCTACACTTAAAAAATTGTCAAAATGGTCAATTTTGTGTTACATATATTTACCACAAGAAAAACGAAATAGCACATATGAACACATGTCACAAATTGCAAATCCCATGCACAAATATCAAATTTTCTGTCATTAGTCTTATTTCTAATGATGGGGCACTTGTGGCTCAGAAAGTTTTTGTGTCTTTCCTAAGGTCGTGGATCATGGTCTTTTGACTCCACGTCTAGTGCTCTTTTCAATGCACCTGACTTAGCACTATTTCTTTAGGAAGTTCTGAAGATGCATGAGACTGGTGTAGAAAGGCCGTGACCCTTTTTGGAGAGCAGTGGGGCTAGTTACACAGATTTCCAGCCCAGAAATGAGTCAAGTGCTTGCCGCCTCCTTATTCGAATACTGTGTTGAATATCGTCGGCCATCTTGTCAAGATTGGAGGGGCAGCGCTTTCTCGTAGAGGGTGCCCCTTCCTGCAGGTGGCTGTGCAGAAAATCCATTCAAGATGGAAATATGCACTGAAGGCTTTTCAGTCTCTTGCCCCTGCCATCTTGTTCTGACTTGACCATGCTACCAAGACCTCTCAATTGTCTTATGCCTTATGTGGGGGCCAGGAGAGGGCCTGTGATTGAGAGAGTCCTTGGTAACCTAGTAGCCTTTGAACGTCCTCTTGTTCCACACTCTTAGTTTTTGTTTGTGGATGGCCTGGGCTCAATAGCTGTTCATACCTCACTTCAGATCCAGTTGAATTATCGATGCAAGTAAAGAAAAGAAACGAAACAAGATTAGTGTCCATTTCTCTTCTTCATTTTCTTTTTTTTTTCCTTTTTTTCTTTTTGCTGATTTTTTTTGTTACTTTGAAAGATCAAAACAGGGCCCAATAGAATCTTTTTTGACACCCCCCTCCCCATCATAATAGACTACAGAAAGGAAAAGTCCAGCAAACAAAATTGTTCTCAGACATCTTTTTATTTTTTCCCTTCAGTGGCTTTGATTTAGGTCCCTTTGCTTTAATCAAAGTGTTCAAGGGGGCACAGATTGATTCTGCTAAACGAATTCCTTGCCTCACTCACTCCTCCTACTCCAACCCTTCCTCCTTCCACATTTTTCGTTATTGTTTTTTATTAACATGGGTTAGAAAAAAAAATTCTCCCAACAAAGGAGTGAGGACTGCAGATAAATTTTATTTTCTGAGCTAATAACTGGATGCTGGCTCAGCCACTCCAAACCCAATTGTCCCTTCTCTCCTTCCCTCTTTCCTAAATTCATCCATCACTCTGAGCAAAATAAATAAAAGGCCCAATAAACAAATCAATCTATCTATCATTTCCTATGAGCTCACGAGGCACCTACAGTGGCCACGCAAGTGGGTTTCTGTTCTCTCAGTAGTGAGGACTCAACACCAGGCATGTTTGGCCCCAGGGAGCATTTGGAGGTGCTGGCTTCTGTCCCTGGGTGACACAGAGAACATCCCCCATGGTTGTCATCTCTGCCTTATGCCAAGTTGGGACACGTTCTCTCCCTGTTTCTCCCAGGTTTCCCTGGAAGGTACCCTATGAATTCACAAGTAGAGTATTCCAGCAGTCCACCCCTCCACCCCCTCCCCAGAGCTCAATAATGGTTGACTTTGGGGAAGGGGGATGGCATTCAGGAGTATCCATACTAAGGCCAATTCTTAGAACAGGCTGTCAGGAAATTTGCAGTAATACAATGTATTTTACTCACGTCTTTGCTCCATTCAGCATTCATTCTCTCAAAACATTTAATGAGCAGCAATGCAAGGTTAAGAACAGGGCCGGCCACCAGGGATGTATGGAGAATATGGTGGGTATAGCCCCTCTTCTCCAGCCGGATGCATTCAACAGACTGACTTATAGAGGCAGGGGCTACATAGAGGTCGTGTCAAGAACAACGCATGCTAAAATCAGCTACACACCAAAGGCAGCACCCACTAGCTGCCTCCCCAAGCGGTAGCCTGTACTGTATTCTAACCGCCAATGTGGACAGAGGCACTGGCCTCTCTCAACCATTCTATAGTGGGGTTGGGCTTCCTCTCCCAAATTGGCCTATTGTTATATTTTTTTTAATTTTAATTTTTTGGTTAAGAAATTCGTCATTTAGTTCTGAAGGCCATTGATGAGTCTGTCAAGAGGATCCAACATACCTTCTACAGAAAATGAAAAACAAAAACCCTTATGACTTTTGTTAGCTGCATAGTCCTGGGGAATAACAGAGTATCTTTGATCTGCATTTTTGGGGTGAGCCCCACATTTGCTCTGATCTTCACAGCCTTACCTTGGTGTTGTGGGGAAGAGGTGATGTGTGGGACCTGGGGTGCGGGATCAATAATTGACAGAGTGTATTCTCCCAAGCTTTCTTGGGGTTCAGTAGGGAGGCCCAAGAGGCAGTAGGAGCCTCACTTCTGTTTATAGATGAGGCGCAGGCCCACCTAGAGGTTGGGACCCTTATTTGTTTCCTGCCCTCTGAGACTGTGAGCAGCTGACCTGGCAGGAAGGTGAGCTGAGGAGCAGAAGGCATTCATGATTATAGGGTATGTAGCAATGATCCGAAGAGCTGGGTAATCTGGTAGGATGAGAAAAGGGATGTTGTGTCTTTAACATCAGGGCCCTAAAGGGAATATATTTGTTAAACAGTATAATTACCCTTCAGCAGCTGAACTCCATGGCAAATGAGAACCCAATAGCAATTGAGAACTCTACAGCAATTGAAGCCACGCGGAGGCCCATTACTGTTTCTCAAATGATGCTTTCATTTAGATAAGGCATATAATTATACATCTTGATTAGGTCACTGATCCCAAAGGGACACAGCCATTTTCAAGATTGCCCCCCTCCCTATAAATAATGCCATAGAACCACAGCCAGCCTCCTGACTCCCTCTTTCTTCCTTGCTCTCTAGATCTAGGTAATGAGATAAATATTATATAGGTACACAGACACTGATATATATACCTACATATACATATGCAGGCATGGCTCCATTTTTCTCCCTGTTGTCCTAACACGTAGGGACACTGAGATGTATGAGCCTGTGGCCAGGATGGAGGAGATCAGAAGTAATAATAATAATACCTTAGGTATAGATCATGCTTTATTTTACAAAATGTATCTGCATGCATTATGTCTTTTGACCACCGCCACCATTGAATGAAGCAGACAGAATGATATGAGAAGCCTTGATTTTTGTTTTTCTTCTGAACTAGCAAAGAGCTAGACTAGAAAGAAGGAGAAGGAGAAGGAAGGGGAAGGGGAAGCGGAAACGGAAGGGGAAATGGAAGGGGAAAAGAAAGGGGAAGAGGAAGAGGAAGAAGAGGAAGAGGAAGAAGAAGAAGAAGAAGAAGAAGACGACGACAGAACATACCTCCCCAGTGCCTTCCAGTTCTAAGTTTGAACCTACGTGTATTACCCTTTTCTAGACAAGAAAACTAGGGCTGGGAAGGTCAAATGGCTTCTTCAGGGCCCCCTGGCTGGTTAAGACATGGAGCTGGGTCCAGAGCCCAAGTCTTCTGATTCTGGTGTTTCTTCCTCCTCGGGATTCTAAACCCTTCACTGCATGCTTCTTGCATTCACGCTAAAACCAACAGCCCTTATGTGGCCTACAAGGCCCTGCCCTGGGCCCTTGCCTGCCTCCCGGAGCGGCTCGCTGGGTCTCTTCCTCTTCACCCCTCAAATCTTAGCTTGTGTGCTCTGTCCTGGAGAAAACCCACCCTCGACTTGTTGATGAAAACATGCCCACTGATGCTCGCTGGCATTGCCCCTTTCACCTGTTCTTCACAGAACTTGCCACAATTGTAATTACTCACTTGTAAAAGTGAAAAAAAAAAAGAAAAGAAAGAAAGGAAAAAGGCATGTTCTCACCTTTATCTCTAGCACCTACCAGGGTGCCTGTCACATGGCAGGTATCAAATTAGTATTTGTTGAATGGACACACAATTAAGGAATTAACAGTAAATGAACAATGGCTAGGAACCGCTGGAATAGTCAGACCTAAAGATCCTGGAGTTTACTTCCAGAGAATTTAGTAAAACATAGTCATCTTCTCACTCAGTTTGCTTCTCTACCTACTATACCTAGAAAGCCTGCTGCTCTCTCGTTATACTGACAACGCATTTTCTTAAAGGCTTGCTCTTCCCAAAGTGTGTTTGCACATTGCTTCAGGATCACATGTTAATATAAAGGGCATCCCTTTAGACAAATGAGCTTGAATGCCCCCTGGTTTTCAGATGAGAAACCTGAGTCGCACACACTCTCTACAGATGAAAAACATCTGGGTTAAATTGGAAGTAGAAAAAAAAAAAAGGATTCCTATATTTCAAAATATCTGGATAATTAAATAAACTTCTCAGTTCCCTTCCAGATGGTTGATGCCATGTAGATACAGCCAGAGAAAAACTTTATTTTGGAGTCTAAAAAAACAAGTGAGTGGTGGCAGTGTTATTTGAATCTTGTTTGCAAATCTTCATCTCCACTGAGGAACACTGCTGGCTGGGGGAAAAAGAAAAAAAAAAAACATACACAGTATTACCTTGGTTTGCGAGCATAGTTCGTTCCGGAAACAAACTACTCGTATTGCAAGACATCGCTCATTTACCACGTTAAAAGGTATTAGAATTGTTTGCTCGTCTTATAGAACACTCGCAAACCACATTACTCACAATCCAAGGTTTCACTGTATCTATTTGTCCTTCCCTCTGAATGAAATGCTCTCTGTCCAGAACCCTTCTGCTTTCTGGTGTGGATTTCCCTGTAATTCTTTTCTCTGACTTGGGCCTAACAAAATCCTTTTACTTTAACTGTCTCAACCCGGCAGTGTTATTTATTTATTAGAGTTGCCTGTGGAGTTCTAAGACCACCGGGCCTATGCAAAAATCTATAAAAACACAAAGGCAATTTCCAAACACTGCAGTAAACCCCCCCCCCCCCCCCCCCCCCCCCCCCGCTCAAGAGTACACCGTCACGGGGGATCCGAGACTGAAAAGTAGGTCGATGTTGGAGGCAAAGCGAAGGCCGGCTTTCTATGAACCAAATGAAGAGGGAGAGGTGAAGCCCTTTATTCTTCCTTGAGAAATGTTCTGCGTCCCCCGCAGGCCCGAGGTGACATGTCAAAGGGCTCTGGCCGATCAATCCCCCTCTTCGTGGCAACCTGGGGGGAGAGACAATACACTGAAGGGCAAGTATTTGGGTGTCTTGGTATCTTAAGACTCCAAACTGGACATGGGTTCAGGGCCAACCTATTGCACAACGCCAGGGAGCATCATTGACAAAGAACACATGAACTGTGTCCCCAAGAGCTATGCAACACGGTGGCCTTGGGGTGACTCTCATTGAGCTGGATTCTGGGTAAGAGCAGCTTTCCTTGAGTCCTACACTCCTGAGCACAAGAAGAAGGTGGAAGAAGTGCTTTGCTGAAGGGGATTACAGAGACGAGAAGGGTGTGAGGAAGCGGGGGCAGCGAGACAGGGAAGTGCAGGACACAGAGCTTTGCACTCAGTGTACCATGAGGTGGGGGAGTGGGGGTGGACACAGTGCTCGCCGCCAAGCAGATCTAGCTCACCAGCAGCCTTTACCCCCGTGTCCTCTGCAGAGATCGCCACTTCCTATGGCTGCATTAAAGACAGTTGGGGGATTACACTGTTTTTAGCTGGAGGTGTCTCTGGACACAGTAAAATTTCAAAGCTCTTATGTCTGGAAGAGATTTCTGGCTGACAAACACCCCTTCGCTGCTCTCAGTCTGTCCATTTGGACCCTGCATCTCTCGTGAGCAGGGATGCTACCTATAATATCAAAACCCTTGGAAACAGGTGAGCACACAGCCTCTCTGTGAGGATCCTTTCCTAGGTGCCTGTCTTCTTTGTTCTCGAATGCGAATCTTTGTGGAGCAATTTTGACTCTTTAATGTGGGTTATAAGGAAGAAGAAGGTTGGTTACCATCAATCCTTGGAGAGGCCCCGATAAAGAGAAACAGTTCTCATTCAATGCTGCCTCCGATTTTGTGTTTGGATTAGAGCTTTAAAAGGTTCTCTGTTTGACCTTTAAAAATGACTTTTGCTTGCCTCTGGACTTCTCAGGACTTGGTGAGGATATTTTCTGGGCCAGAATAATTATCCAGCTGTGTCCTTGTTCCTGGGTGATTACGTCCATAATACTGGGTCCCACTTCCATTATGGTGGCCAACAGCGGTGAACTTGGATCTGTCCTTGCAAAACCATTAAAACAGCTTTGGGTGATAAAAAAATGAATGGGGCTACTCCTTGGTAAAGGTTTGCCCTTATGTGCTGCTCTTGGTTCCAAGGAAGTGTGAGAATATTGGAATATTTAAAACATGAACCCTTCTATTCTTGTTCTTTAAAAATAGCATTGACCGAATGCAGGAAGTTCATCTTTAATATCACTGTTTATAAGCTGCTTGGTGATGTTTACTGTGGTTCTAATTGGTATCATTAAGCTTAGGTGACATTATTAATGCTGCTGATTAAATTGCTATAAACCCAACTTCACCTTTAAACAAACAGCCGTTTCTGAGCTTCTCGCATTTACACTTGAGCACCAGGGTAGGAAAACAGGCCCGTTGGGAGGCACAGTTGGGAAGGAAAAGGAACCCCAGTTTTTCACCTGTCAGGGAGAGCTTCTAAGAAGACCCGACTCAAGGTATCTGCACGCACTGGTAGCATGTAAAGTGTTTCCCTTTCTAAAGAGGCTCTCTCCAGAACTAGACACACTGATTTTTGTAGCGCACTTTAAAAAGGGATGTCAAATACTACCCTTCTTGCTTTCCCACCTCCTCCCTTCAAACCTTGCATCTGTCGTCTGCGGCTGTGTGGCAGTCATTTCTCAGTTCTTCCGCTAGCCTACCTATCTACTATTCTAGCACTTACAATGACCACCCCCTCCTTTTAAAAATAAATTTGTTTATTGTAAAAAAACATATAACATGATATCTACCCTTTTCACAAATGGTTAAGGATGCAGTACGGTATTAACTATTGGCACAATGCTATACAGCAGTTCTCTAGAACTTTTTTTTTAAAGATTTTATTGGGGAATTGGGGGAGGGAACAGTGCTGGGAAATTGGGGAAGGGGAACATGGTGTTTTTCCAGGACCCATCAGCTCCAAGTCAAGTTATTGTCCTTTAATCTTAGTTGTGGAGGGTGCAAGCTCAGCTCCAAGTCCAGTTGCCACTTTAAATCTAGTTGCAGGGTTGGGGCAGGGAAGGCGCAGCCCACCATCCCATGTGGAAGTGGAACAGGCAACCTTGTTGTTAGGAGCACATGCTCACACCAGCTGAGCCATCCGGCTGCCCGTTGACAGCTCAGTGGCAGCTCAGCTCGGGTGCAGCTCACTGGCCCATGTGCGAATTGAACCAGCGACCCTGTTGCTCAGTGCTCACACTTTAACCAACTGAGCCACTCGGCCGGCCCCTCTAGAACTTTTTCATCTTGCATGGCTGATATGTCTGTATCTGTTAAACAGGATCTTCCCTCTTTCCCTTCTCTCTGCCCCTGGCAAGCACAATTCTACTTTCTGCTTCTATGAGTTCGACTACTTTAGACACCTCATATAGGTAGAGTCCTGCATTATTTGTCCTGTGATTGGTTTATTTCACATAGCATAATATGCTCAAGGTTCACCTATGTTGTAGCATGTGACAGGATTTCCTTCTTTTTTAAAGCTGGAATATATACATATTCCATTGTGTGGACATATCACATTTTCTTTATCCATCCATCCATGTATGTACATTTAGGTTGTTTCTACCTAAATTATGAATAATGCTTCAGTGAACATAAGAATGCGAGTATCACTTTAAGATATTGTTTTTAATTCTTTTGGATAACCACCCCAAAGAGGGATGGCAGAATCATGTGGGATTTCTACTTTTAATTTTTGACCTCCATACTGTTTTCCATCATGGCTGCACCAGCGTCCTGATTTCTTTTTTTCTTTTTTTTTTTTTTAAGCTGAGCCATCCTGCCACCTGTTGGCAACTCAGCAGCTGCTCAGCTCGGGCCAGGAATCAAACCACTGTTGCTCAGAGCTCAAACTCTTAAGCGAGCTCTTAACCAACTGAGCCACTCGGCCGGCCATTCTGATTTCTTACATTCTCACCAACACTTGCTATTTTCTGGGTTTGTTTGTTTTATAATGGCTTAACAGATGGCCATTATAAAACATTTCTCATTGTATTTTGATTTGCATTTCCCTGATGATTAGTGATGGTGAATATCCTTTCGTGTACCTATTGACCAATTTGTATGTCCTTTGGAGAAATGTGTTTTCAAGTCCTTTGCCTATTTTTTTTTTTTGGTACTCCCGGTATATATTTTTATTTATAGTTGACATTCAATATCATTTTATATTACTTTCAGGTGTACAGTGCAGTGGTTAGACATTTATATAATTTATGAAGTGATTCCCTAATAAGTCTAGTACCCATCTGACACCATACATAGATTTTACAACATTATTGACAATGTTCCCCATGCTGTATTTCACATCCCTGTGACTATTTTGTGACTACCAATTTGTACTTCCAAATCTTCACTTTTCTCACCCATCCCTCCTCCCACCTGCTATCTAACAACCTTCAGTTTGTCCTCTGTATCTATGAGTCTATTTCTATTTTGTTTGTTCATTTATTCTGTTCTTTAGATTCCACATATGAGTGAGATCATTTGGTATTTGTCTTTCTCTGTCTCACTTATTTCATTTAGCATAATATCCTCGAGGTCCATCCATGTTGTTGCAAATGGTAAGATTTCATTTTTTATGGCAGAGTAATACTCCATTGTATAAATGTACCACAATTTCTTTAACCAATCTTTGCTTCCATGTCTTGGCTATTGTGAATAGCACTGCAGTAAATATAGTGGTGCATATTTTTTTTCAAGTTAATGTTTTGGATTTCTTTGGATAAATACTCAGGAGTGGAATTGCTGGGTCATAAGGTAGTTCTATCTTTCATTTTTCTAAGGAACCTCCATACTGTTTACCATAGTGGCTGCACCAATTTGCAATAACACCAACAGTACATGAGAGTTCCCTTTTCTCCACATCCTCACCAGCACTTGTTGTTTGTTGATTTATTAAGGATCCTTTGCCCATTTTTTAATTGGGTTATTGGGGGAGGGGAGTTGTTATGGAGTTGTAGGTGTTCCTTATGTATTTTGGATTAGTTCTTTATATATCAACCCCTTATCAGATACCTGGTTTGCAAATACAGTAAAACCTTGGATTGCGAGTAATGTGGTTTGCGAATGTTCCGCAAGACGAGCAAGCATTTCTAATACATTTTAACGTGGTAAGCAAGCCATGTCTTGCAATACAAGTAGTTTGTTTCCAGAACGAATTATGTTCGCAAACCAAGGTATTACTGCATTTTTCACCATACCTTATATTGTCTTTTCACGCTGTTGATTATTTCCTTTGTGGCACAGAAGCTTTGAGTTTGATATAGTCCCACTTGTCTATTTTTGCTTTTGTTTCCTGTGCTTTGGTGTCACATCCAGGAAATCATTGCCAAGATTAATGTTATGAAAATTTTCCCTTATATTTTCTTCTAGGAATTTTAGTTCCAGGTCTTATGTTTAAGTCTTTCATCATTTTTAGTTGAATTTTTTGTATGGTTTAAGATAAGGGTCTAACTCCCTTCTTTGCATGTGGATAGCTTGTGTTCCTGACACCATTTATTGAAGACACTGCCCTTTTCCCATCAATTTGTCTTGGCAGCACTGTTGGAGATTATTTGACCATATACACAGGCAAGGGTTATTTCTGGGCTCTCTATTCTGTCCCACCGGCCTGTATGTCTGTCTTTAAGCCAGTGCTATACTGTTTTATTACTGTAGTTTTGTAATATAAAAAAAAAATCAGGAAGTATGATGCCTCCAGCTTTGTTCTTCTTTCTCAAGATTGTTTTGGCTGTTAAAGGTTTTTGGTGTTTGCATATGAATTTTAGGATTTTTTTCTATTTCTGCAAAAAAAATGCTATTGGGATTTTGATAAGGATTGCATTGAACCTGTAGATCACTTTGGGTAGTAATTTTAACAATATTAAGTCTTCCAATCCATGAGAATGAATGGTTCCCCATCCATTTGTGTCTTCTTCATTTATTTCAATTTCTTAATTTCTTTCTTCAGTTCTTAATTTCTTTATTGCTCTGTAGTTTTCAGTATACAAGTCTTTCACCTCCTTGGTTAAGTCTATTCTGAATTATTTTATTCTTTTTGATGCTATTATAAAATGGGATTGTATTCTTAAATTCCTTTTCAAATTGGTTATCGTTAGTATATAGAAACACAAGTGTTTTTTTATGTTGACTTGTATCCTGCACCTTTGCTGAATTCACTTATTAGTACTAACATTTTTTTGTGGACTCTTCAGGGTTTTCTACATATAAGGTCACGTCATCTACAAACAGAAATAGTTTTACTCCTTCCCTTCTAATTTGGATGCCTTTTATCTCTTTTTCTCCCCTAATTTCTCTAGCTAAAAGTTCTAGTACTATGTTGAGTAGAAGTTACAAGAGTGGGCATTTTTGCATGTTCCTGATGTTAGCATAAAGGCTTTTAGTTTTTCACTGCTGAGTATGATGTCAACAATGGGCTTGTCATATATTGGCCTTTATTATATTGAGGCAATTTTCTTCTATTTCTAGTTTGTTGAGTGTTTTTATCATGCTAGGGTGTTGAATTTTTTTCAGATACTTTCTCTGCATCTATTAAGAGATTTTTTCCTTTGTTCTTTAATGTGTTACCACATTGATTGATTGTGTGCTAAGGCACTCTTGCATCCCAGGGATTAAATCCCACTTGGTTGTGATGTATGATCTTTTTGATGAGCTGTTGAATTCAGTTTGCTAATATTTTGCAGAAGATTTTTACGTCTATATCCATCCAGGAATATTGGTCTAGTTTTCTTGTAATGTCTTTGTCTGGCTTTGGTATCAGGGGAATGCTGGCCCCATAAAATGAGTTTGGAAGTGTTTCCTCCTCTTCATTTTTGGGAAGAGTTTAAGAGGATTGGCATTAATTTTTCTTTAAATGTTTGGTAGAATTCTCCAGTGAAGCCATCTGCTATGGCTTTTCTTTGTTGGGAGGTTTTTGATTATTGATTCAATTTCTTCACTAGTTACGCATATAGATCTGTTCAGATTTTCTATTCATGATTAAGTCATGATAGGTTTTATGTTTCTAGGAATATATCCATTTCCTCTGTGTTATCCAATTTGTAGCACATAATTGTTCATAGTAGTCTCATAATCCTTTTTATTTACATGGCATCAGTGGTAATGTCTCCTCTTTCATTTCTGAATTTTATTTATTTGAGTCTTCTCTCTTTTTTCCTCAGGCTAGCTTAGGGTTTGTCAATTTTGTTGATATTTTTAAAAAACCAACTCTTAGTTTTATTTGTTTTTTCCATTTTCAATTCTCCATTTTGTTTATTTCTGCTCTAATCTTTTATTTTTTTCCTTCCCTCTGATAATTTTATGCTTAGTTTGTTCTTCTTCTAATGGTTCCTTGAGATATAAAGTTAATTGTTT
The DNA here is from genome assembly GCF_001890085.2 of Hipposideros armiger. NCBI lineage: Eukaryota > Metazoa > Chordata > Mammalia > Chiroptera > Hipposideridae > Hipposideros > Hipposideros armiger. The sequence continues at coordinate 407,980 of NW_017731447.1, forward strand.
TTCTGAGATCTTATCCCCTTCTTATTCAAACACTTTTATCTCTTGGCCTCAGAGGATCCCTCTCTTTCTGTGTATCTGTCCATTTCCCCCCTTCCCCATTGCCCCTCTCTTTTTCACTTATTCTCTCTCTCTCTCCCTCTCTACCTCACTGGTTATCCATCTCAGACCCCTTTGCTGGAATGTCAGAGCTCCTTATCCTGGAACCTGTTCTTTTTTCTAACTCACTCCCTAGAGGTTCTTTGTCTTCAAACACCATCTACACATTGGTGATTTCCAAAATCACAACTCCAGTTGCATATCCTTTCCTTGAATTCCACACTCAAATACCCACATGCCTGCTCACTATCTCTACTAGGCAGCCTAATAAAGATCTCCGACTTAACATGCCCAACAATAAACCTTTGATTTCTCTGTAAGATCCTCCCCCACTGCCAGCCTTCTCCAGGAAGTTCATGGCAATTTCATTCTTGTTGCTTAAACCAAATTCTGGAGTTATCCTGACTCTTCTCTTTCTCTACAACTCTATTCATTGTGTTACAAAAGCCTGCTTACAGGCTCTGAGCACTTCTCAGCATCTCTCCTGCTGTCGCTTTAGCCCAAGTCACTGTTGTCACTTGCCTGGACTGTTGCAGCAGACTCCTCACTGGTTCCCCTACTTCTTACCCTCCCCCACCCCAAAGTCTATTCTCAGTACAGCAACCAGAGGAGACCTTTTAAAACATCAGTAGGCTCATGTCACTCCTGTGCTCAAAATCTTCCAGTGGCACCCCATCTCACTCTGTGAAACCCAGTGTTCTTACAGTGGCTCTCCAGGTCCTTCCCCAAACTCACCTCCCCCCATTCTCCTTCTCGCTCAGTAGTCTCCGGCCACACTTGGCCTCCTTGCCGTTCCTTCAACATGCCCGTAGCCTTCACCCGCAGAGCCTGCACCTTCGGTTCCTTCCTCTGGGAATTCTCTTCTCCCGCATGTCCACATGACGAGCCCCCTTCCTTCCTTCAAATCCCAATGGCACTGTATCAGAGGAGCCTTCCTTCGCCCCGCTATTTAAAGCTCCCCCACCCCATCTCTCGCACGCTCTAGCCTCCTTTCTCGTGATTTATTCTTCTTCACAGCACCTATAAATACCTGACATAGGAGGTATTTCTATGCCTATTTATGACTGCTTGTCATGGTTGCTTGTCTCCTCCGTCACCAGGATGTAAACCGCCTGAGAACACAGATTTTTCTCTTATTCATTACTATATGCCTTGTACCTAGAACTGTGCCAGGCACATGGCTAGAGCTGAATAAATGTTCACTGAATGAATGAAGGAATCTGCCGAGCACTTGATGATCTGTCTCATTTGTCTGGTTGTCATATGGAAATGGAGATTGCTGTGGGGTGCGTTTCTTGCTCATAGCCAGTGGGACTTTCCCCTTCAGCTAATGAAATCTGATGTCAGTTGGCTTGGGGATTTATCAGTTGGGATGTTTTCTTTGGAACTAACAGAGACTGACTAGGGTTATCTTAATCAAAAAGAGAATTTGTGGGGAAGGTTATCAGGGCCTCCCAGATTGATGAGCAGCTGGAGGAGCAGACTTGGACGAAGTACATGAACCGGGGCACTCTGGCAGCCATCTTTTAGCAAGAACAGTCTGCAGGATGTGCCGTCCTTGCTGTGACTCTCCGCTGCCATCCTGAACGATTTCGAACCACCCTGCCGTGTGCATCGCCTGCCGGGGATCCACGGTCTTGGGAGTGAGACCCCATTGACCAGCCCAGGGTCCTAACCGCCAGAGGCAGGAAGAGGGAGTATTTGGCTCATTCTGTTTCCAAAGTGTTGGCGCTGGGTCCTGCCTGCCACCAAGACCTCCCCTGATGGGGGGAGGGGCGTTAATCCAAAGTGGGAGGTAGATCCTGGACTGCTCCCAAAATAAGTCCAGTAGAGGAAGGCATGCCTTTGCCTAATCTTTTACCAATCATTGTTTCAAAGCCACTCAAAGACTCATTCACCCTAGGACTATACCACCACTGAAAAGAAACTCCGGCACCTTCTCCATGTTTTCCGGGGGCTGTCGGCAAGTTGCCTCCCAGGAGGCCTTTGTGGCACTTCAGGCCACTTCTCTACTTCTCCACCTTTCCCGCGTCTGTACAGGCTGGTTGCTAAGAAAAGAGAGGAGCTAGACTATCTTCCTTTTTGAAGGAAAGGAATCTCTTTCCAAGAACTTCCCTTGCCCAGATTAATTAGAACCATCTGCAGAGCAGGGGTGCCTTAGGGACACGCATGTATGTGTACAAACAAACACACCCCCAGCGCCAGGCACCAAGCAGCCTGCCTCTACGTCCGTCCGTCCGTAACCTACACGTGGGAGTGCTAAACAATGCTGATGGTAAGGACTGCATTCTGATAAAAAGGCACTTTTTTGAAAGACCGCAGCCTACCACCCTCCACCCCCTGAATTTTCTATCCCCTGATGGAAAAAGCAGAGCTGTAGTGGCAGGGTAGCAGAAATGTGAATTTAAAGCACTTCTACTCCAGATAACCAAACCCTAAAGAAGTTTTAGACCCTGGTGGGTTTCAAATTAAAACTCTTCCTGTCTTAATTGTGAGGACCATAGGTCCACAACGGCACAACGCATGTTTGTGGATTTCAGCTCATTCTTGAATTAAACCCCTGCTGTACACGTGCTGAGCATTGCAAGTGTGTGCACACACACACGCACACCCTGCGGTACCCCCGGCTCACAGGCTTACACAATTCTGGCTGCAATGATTCAGATGCCATTGATCCAATCCCACCAGGACAGTTGTTCCTTTGAAGTTCCCTTGGGGAACATTCCAGGAGGTCCCACTCTTACTGATGTGGAACTCTCTGGGGGCCCACGAGCAATGAGGACATGTGTTGGGTGTAGGGAAGAGAAAAAAAACCTTGGGCTCGGGCTCCATGAGGGAAACAGATCTGCCATGAAAAGAACACAGACCTTGAGGACATGCGAAGCCCCCAAGAAGCACAGCAGACTTGGTTGATGCCAGATGACCAGGGGCCTTCCCTGCAGAGCACAGGACAGCTGGCCCCCATCGCACGGCCAGGCAAGATGCTCCCTGTCCTGCCTCGGTTTCCCGCCTTGATCAATAGGGGGAATACACACTTTCTCTGCCTGTCAAAGATAGAGCCCAGTCATTCATAGGCTTATTCAGTCAAATAAGAACAGTCAAGGAAGCTACTAATTGCAGAGATACGATCGTGTTTGTCTGCTTCTCTTTGTTTTGTAATAAGACTTCCTTCCAGTTTCAGGAAACTCAATACTGCAACCACACCGAACTTGCCAAACAGATATTTCAAGGTGTGTTAATGCGTATTTGTGGGCAGGGCTTCCTAAGGAATATCAAAAGGGATTCAGGTTGTAAATATTAGATTTACAAGCAGCTTTTCCGACATACATCCGTTGCATCGAATTAAGCACACAAACCTGTGATTAAGTAATAACGATAAAATTATAGCAATTGGCATCATACGGATGCTGAGTCTATACCACAACAATTAGCTCTCAAATATGAGTTAATAAGGGCATAAACACATATTTAAGAATGGATCTGAGAACAACTTAGAAAGTCATCACAAAAAGTATTCTCGGATGGAGCCGTGAAACTCAGGCCAATAAATCTCTGCCAGCCAACCAGACATTCTGTTATTTGATCAAACTAATAATGCAAAACTTATTGCTATAGCAGAAACGTCATAAAAATGTAGTAAAAATAAATAAGCACATGGCCCTGGCAGAAGAGCTGAAAACAAGTGTGGAAATTGAAGACATCAAAGTAAAGCCAAAAGCATCTTGGCAAGTGGGAGCAGGCGATGTTCACATCTATTAGTGGAAAATCTTAAGGAATTTGGGATATATTTTTTTTCATGTTTGCGCAATATTTTGGGAAGTGGTGTTTCATACATACTTGTCTCTGCACCAAGATTTCTCTCTTCCCAGCGTTATTTGGTAATGTACTTGTCTGCTGAGGTCTGTTACTGTGATGATGCCTTTTAGTAGAAATATTTGAAATTTTTAGAGCAAAGGAAAGGAAAGGAGGCACTCGTGTTATTCAGCCTTATACTCCCTATTTACCTGCATGGCCTCAATTAAGTCTCAAGACAATCCTGAGTGGACGGAAAGGGCGTCGCGATTTTACAAAAGAGGAAGCTGTGTTTTACAAAGTAGGTGGATCACGCAGCCAGGGAGGCGGTAGAGATGGGTCTGTCTGACTCTGGAAGCCATGAACTTGACCATGGGCCTTTGCTGCACCATACTCCGACCCCTCCCCAGGGACTGCAGAGGATAACATGGAGTGGCTCCCACAGAGTTCCATTGGTTCCGAGCATCCAGGACTTGTTCAGTGACAGTTCGTTTCCCGGCCCCATGTGTGGACTCCATTTCACATTTCTTCCCTACTCAGACTCTACCACCTGCTGTCCCTAAGGGAGGTCAAGGACTGGCCAGGGGTGGTAGTGGTTATTTCCCAAAGCAGTTGCAGTCGGGGCAGGCCAACCCTGCTTCCAGCCCCGAATTTCCATCTCCATCGGCGCCCCATGACAAACCCTCACACCTCCCGCTGTGGGTCAGCCTGGTGTCCACAGGTGCCCGGAATCAGGAAAGTAAAGCCACCACCTCTGTCCCTGGTATTCTACTCTCAGTATCTAAAGTCCGCCGCCCGGCCTTAGGGGCACACACAGCTCTGAGAACCAAAAACCCATCCATCAGTGATGGGCCTCTGGGCAGTTTATCAAAAGAGGAGGAGAGAGAGGAGGAAGAGGAGGAGGAGAACAGCTGTGTTTGGGATCTGAATGGGTTACAGGCCAGCTCGGCCCCTCGGATGGCCGCCAGCAGGGGAAGTGGGGAAGTGTGAGGAGAATACCAAGTTTCTCCTTGCAGGGGCCTATTCCAGCTGAAAGCAGCCTCCTCGCCCTTAAATCCAATTAAAGGCTGATATTATGTCAGTGGAAATGGATGCCAATCCTAATATCGTCTAATAAGCCTTAAAATAGCACTCTGTAAGTGGAAAGCCCTGTGGTTTAATTTGATTCACAGCCTAATAACAGGCTTAATAAGAGGGAATTGGCCCCCTTTTATTTTCTCACTGGTCTTTGCATGCTCTTTTCTTCCCTTCTTTCTTTGCCTCCTCTTTCTCTTTCTCCGGAGCTCTGTTGCAGGACAGAGCGAGGCAGAAGTGAGGGGCAGGTGGACACTTCTGTCCTCTCAGAGCTTCCGGCTGAGAGGCCCCTGGTTCTTGCTACATGAGTGGCCTGGTCTGGCACGTGGCAGGGACTCCAGGTCCTGGATCCTTTGCCTGACTCACTTTAGGCCTGGACAGGTGCCTGCTGTTTGCTTTTCTGCCTTTCACTGGCTGTGGGAAGATGGGTGTGGGAACCCTCAAGGCACACATCTTGGATATACACCTTTGGATGAGAGGGGCCTCATCCGGGCGTCTTCCCTCCCAGGACAGGAGAGCCACTGGCCATTCTCACACAGCCACTGCTGGAGATGATGAGATGGATATGATGGACAAGTTTCATGAACACAGCCCAGAAATTGATTCAAGAACGTGTTACATGAAAATGTGGTCCAATCTTTGGGAGAGCAAAGAATTCCCAAACATTTAAAAGGTAGTTTGAGGATTTAGTGTTAAACCATCCCCCCTCCGCCTTTTTTTTTTAAGGCTTTGATGAGACATAATTGACCCATTTAAAGAGGACAATTCAATGACTTTTAATATAATGACAGAGTTGTATAACTATCACCAAAATCAATTTGGGGACATTTTCATTAGTCTGAAAAGAAGCCCCACAACTTTAGCCATCGTCTTCGCCAAACCCTATGCTTCCCAGCCCCAGGAAACCAGTATACTTTCCATCTCTACAGCTTTGCCTATTCTAGACATTTCATATAAATGGAATCATACAATATGTGGTCCTTTGTGACTGGCTTCTCTCACTCAGCATAATGTTTTCGAGGTCCATCCATGTTGTAGCATCTATCAGCACTTCATCCATTTTTACTGCTGAATAATATCCCATTATATGAATAGGATTTCATTTATCCATTCCCCATTTGATGAACATTTGAGTCGTTTCTGCTTTGGGGCTATTGCGAATCATGCTGCAGTGAACACTTGTGTATAGGTTCTTGTATGAATGTGTTTTCACTTCTCTTGGATCTATGCCTAAGAGTGGAATTTTGGGGATAATATAGTAAATCTATGCTAAACCATTTGAGGAACTGTCAGACTTTCCCAAAGTGGCTGCATCATTTACATTCCCACCAGCAGTGTCTGAGGGCTCCATTTTTTCCACGTCCTCACCAATACTCGTTATTGCCTTTTATTGTAGCCATCCCAGTGGATGTGAAGTGGGGTCTCATTGTGGTTTTGATTCACATTTCCCTGAATGGATGCAATGTCCTCTTGGACTAAAGTGGCCTGTGAGTTCATCAGCAGTGAGTGATGAATTCAAGCCTCAGCTGCGGTGATTATTAACCAGATAATCTTGAAACAGATAACTTCATTTCTCTGAATCTCAGGTTCCAAATGTGTGAATTTGAAGTTGAGATTCCCTCCTGGGGTTGTGAAGACTGAGAGAGAGAACGTAGGAGAAGGAGGCAGCTTACCAGGGTGGGCACACAATACTGTTCTTTCCCTCCCCCCACCCCAATTCTGATACTTGTACCTCCATTTTTATGCTGGTACAATGGGATTGATATGTATACATGCTTCCCCAATCTTACAACAAGGTCAGGAGAAAGAATGTAACTTAAAAAAAAGGAAAGGAGGGTGATGATGGATTGAGGTGGGAGAAAGAAGAAGGGCGTTTGATGCCAACATAAAGAAATTGGAGTTTCTTGAGCAAGGAGCAGCAAAGGGTGAGGAGTGACATAATAACCCGTCTTCAATAGAAGAGGGGTTATTATGTGGAGGATGGCGACCAGCTGTTCCCCAGCTCCGCTAAGGACATCAGAAGGAAAATGCATTTAAACTGTGGTTTAGTTATTAGGAAGAGCTCCTTCGCTGTCAGGCTCGTGAAACATTGGAATGGGAATTTATCAAATTTCCTGTCCCTGAAGGCCTTTCCAAATGATAAACTGCATTGGGGAGCACACATGAACTGCCCCGAAGCAGTTCCTTCCACCACAAGAGCGCTGTGATTCCTGGCAGTGCCCACCCTTGGTAGCCATCCCTAGGCGACCCCGTATGCACCCAGGTGGTGCTGTAGTGACCTCTCCATCCCGCCCCACCCTCCCGACCCTACCAGCAACACACACACACCCAGCCCCCTGTTTTGGCTGGACCCAGTTGCTCTCTCTTCTCACCCCAAATGGCATGGGGGAGTTGCTGCTCTCTCTATTTCAGTAGTGAGTGATGTGGTTTCTATACATAGCCCCGGCTTATAACGTCTTTGGCAGCTCCTGGGTTGAAAGGTGCTGTTAAGAGAGAGGGAGGGGAAAAAGAGCTAAATAACTCTAGGTTGTTTTTTTTTTAGAGAAAAAAAAATCTTTCGAGAAAAGCTCAAATGTTTGGCCCATTAATAGATGTCTCACTGTGGACATTATTGTTCTCGGCAAGCTTTCAGGGTTGCAAACTTGGCGAGCTGCTCCTGTGTTACAGATGCGCAAACCCAAGTGCGTATTGGGGCAGGCATTCCATTAGGGTCACAAGAGGGACCATCCTTGACTTGGGGTGCTGTTCCCATTAGGTATCCTGTCCATATTTACCTGTGGTGGGCACAGTGGGAGCTTCCACTCAGTCATCTCACCTTCCCCCGCTATCCTACAGTGACCAGGAAATGTTAGGAAAATTGCCTCCGCCCCCAGGACCACAGGTGGACCCCCATTGGCTGAGCTCATCAGGATAACCCTGTCTGCCCTTTTTCCCAGGGTCCAGTTCAGATAATCCCAAACCAGTAAGTGCCCAGAATTTCCCTGGCCCCAGGGATTGGGGCCTCTCCCAACCTGCCTCACCCTACACCCCCATAATTTGAGGCTGGGCTTGCTTTGCTCTCTCTCTTGGTTGCAGTGCACCTAGATACTGATCCCTGGGAGCCAACAGGAGGGGTCTGGGACAGCCAGAGGCCTGGGGACCACCTGCCTCCCTCTGTGAGCCACCTCTCTAGCTTACCCCAGCATATGCTACAAATATGACTTTTCTGCATGTATCGTCGTGTGGAAAAGGTTGGGGAACTGAGCTGGAAGAGAAGAGGCTTGGAATGAGAAGGTAGATAAGCATTCTTTCGCCCCTCGCTCACATACTCATGAATTTGTCAGCTGTGTCCTCAGACGGGGCTTCCCTCCGAGCCGCAGGAGGGCTGCTAGCAGCATCTTACACCAAAGTGGGTATTGTCACCATTTTTAAAGATTAAGGAACTATGGTGAAGAGGTTACCTAGGCAAAGTTATACCGGTAGTCAGTGGCAGGGCCAGAGTTTGAACCCAGACAGTGTGACTCCTGCACCTTCATCTTTGCAGCTGAGTCATATGCAGCTAGGGGATAAAGGCAGGTTTAGATCTGTCACCTCCTACCCCATAAGTCACTTCACCAACCAAAGGAGAAGCTGCAAGGCAGATGAAACTCCCACCTCCTTCCCTTTCATCCTTTCTCCCACATCTGTCCCAGAAGAGCCATGCCTCAGGAGGCGCCTATATCGTTGTGCAGCATCCGGTGTCTGTGCTTTTTGCAGGGGGAACCTGGGAGCACTGAAGTGCCTCAGGAGACAAATGCTGCCTGGAAACAGGTAGAAGGATAAAGTGAAGCCAATTGCAGAGACAACGATAGCACCGGCTCAAGAGTGAGGGTCTGGGCTGGGGTCTGGGCTGTGCCGCTCTCCGTATGATCTTGGCAACTGCCTTCCCTCCCAGACCTGGGGTGTGGTGTGTGGCCTCTTCTACAGCCACACATCATCTGTCCCCCTGGGTGACCGGCTCATCATTAAACCCTAAGTCTGCCTCTCCTGGGACCAGCCCAACATTTCCTGCTTGGCCATCACGGATGGTCCATTTGGGGGCAGTAGTAATTCTTCTCTAGAAATTCCTCTGCACTGAGCTGACATTGATTTTGTCAGTTTCCTAGTCCCTTTCTCGATGTTTTTGTTCCCCTTCACCCCCTCCCACTACAGACACTCACCCCCCCCCCCCCCCCCACACACCCACACACTCACATACAAACAGGCTCACGCTTAGGAGAATCTGAACTTCCCGACAGACGCTCCGTTCATGTCTTGCTTAGTTTCCAGGTGATGAAACTGGCCTTGGGCCTGGGTGGTTGTCATGGAGACGCATCCCAGCTTTCCTCCCTGCATGGGCCCTTGAGCTCTTCCCAGCAACCTCTCCGGGCTCAAAAAGAAGAATCTGGCTTTGCCCTCTCTTCCTCCTTCTTTCAGTGCTTTGATGCTACCTAATCCAAGTCATCCCACCAGGGAGGGGCAATGGCCTGGCAAGGAACCCAGGGACGTTTTCTGTTTGACCTGTTGTATTAGTTAATTATCCCAAGTGGCTATCAGAGAAAAAAAGAATGGAATCAACATAATGTCCATGTTATTTGTATTTTATCATATTCGCCAAGGTCAGCAGAGGAATGCAGTTGCATTTCTTCCTCTGACTCTTTCCTGAGTGTCATCGTCCTGCTGCTGAGCAGAGCTCACTGCCTATTGATACTGCCGTCGCAAATACCTCACCTTTTCATTCAAGGCTCCGAAGAGACAGCTCATCAATAACATCTACCTGAACCTCTGCAAGAGCTCTTCCTCGGGAGCTGAGACTGGTTCGAATTTCTATAAAAGTGTGTGTGTGTGTGTGTGTGTGTGTGTGTGTGTGTGCTTTATCCAGAACTGATCTCTAAGCATCTCAAAGGACTTCAGCCAGTGCCTTACCTACTCCTAACCACTTTCAGTAGGAAAGAGTCACCTGCTCCTGCTGCAGTGGGCAGATTGGGGAAACTGAGGCAGAAAGCGGCAATGAAGGATGCCATGTCCTCTCAGAGAGTCCAAGAAATTAAACAGGTTGAAACCAAGTGGCCCAAAGTGGAAAACAATCTCGGTTTCCAGATTTTAATGTGGACTTTCCAGCATGTTTGGAAAACGAGCCTACCACAAAAATTCTAGTCACAGGACTTGCTTTCCAGAGAGAGAGGTATAATTCGCACCAGCTGGGGAATGGGATAACCTAGGTTTTCATCCTGCCTCCTCTATTGCCAGATTGACTAAGTCCTGGGATATTTTTGAACTTTGGTTTTAAAATTTTTTTTTCCTGAAAAACCGATTTAAAATGTCTACCTATCTCCCTCTAGGTGATTCAAAGATGTGAAGCTACTTTATAACCTTCAAGCGATGCTAGAAATATTCAGTTTAATTAAAGCTGTAAGTGATCTCATTTGGCGCTCGCCACCATCCTGTTAGGTTAGCATTATTTTCTTTTCTAAGGTCCAGAGAGATCAAACAACTTGCCCAGAGTCACCCAGGTAGCAAGCTGCAGTGTCTGGGCTGCTGACTTCAACTTGAGTGCTTTTCATCAGCCCACAGCTGTCTGTGGGAACCAGGTTAAAGCAGCCCTGAGACTCAGACCCAGAGAGAGGGTCATTTTAAGGTCATCCCAACAAACAGCCTGCTGTCCTAGCTCTGGAAGGATATGCAGCTCCATTGACCGGGAAGTATAGGAACCTTATGGCTTGTGCAGCAGATGGGAAAAGAGGAGAAAGGGGTAGAGTGGGAGAAGAGAAAAAGTGGAGGAAAGGGGAAGCCATGTGAACGCCCGTGCAGGCCTGGAAGAGGGGAGGGGAATGTGCCATGCTGAAGTGCTTTGAGCCAAGAGAAAATGTGTGTCTTTATCTTTGTCTGTACAATTTATGGTCCAGCTGGGCTCTTTTGCAAGAACGGGCCTGTCTGGCACTGCCAGAGGAGTTACTCTTGGGGTGAGGCATTGGAGCCCCTGGGGCGCTGCCAGGAGCACGATGTCATCGTGGTTATTGGAGGGATGTTCCCAAATGGGGTTGGCTGGCGGAGCCCAGAAGATGAGGAGGGCACAGCTCCATGGAGTTCCCAGAGCAACCGACCGACCTGAACTCATGTGTGTTGGAACCATGGATTATGTTGTTTTCTTCCCCACAAGTTCTGACAGATGCTTTTCTTGATGCATTCATTCATTCATTCATTCAAGAGATTCATAGCAAACTAGATAGTTGTTATGACTATAGATGAAATATAACATGTCTTGCTACAGGAGAGCTCAATATACTGGGGAAATTTGAGCCTTTTTTGCCCTCAAGAGATAAGCAATAACAAAGTGTTAATGTTTAATGCATGTGTAACAAGCACCCATGGATGTAAAAATTATTATGGTTCACCATTATCCAAATAACTTTTTGGTGTTGTCCATGTATTGAGGTTAATGATGATCTATTGGAGTGTTGGTTTAGCAGAAAAGTTATCTGATGCCGTGTATTTGTATGTGCTCTGAGAACGCTAATATTAGTCAAAGTAACCAGCCTTCATGTGTTAAGAGTCTAGATGTTAATGCCTATGTTTTGTTGATTATTAGTTTAAACACTGCTCATCATTAGGATTTCCTACTTTCATACCTACACCCGTTCCCAAAAGGAGCTGCTTTGAAGATCTAAGATCTAGTGAAATATATGTATACATTTATCTGTTTGTTCATTTCACCAACATTTATCAATTGTTGGTACCTAGTCTAGTGGGGCAAATATTCATTAAGTACAAATTTCCAATGAGGATGCTGAAGTAAGCTCCAGGGGACACATCAAATCTATTGGGGGAGGGGTTCTCCCTGTTTTGGTGCATAGTGCTGTGCACGCCTACATGCCTTGGCGATATCATTATCCCCCAATTCCACTGAAAAGTAAGTTCTTCTCAACACGTCCCTTCCTTCACACACAACTAAATTATAACACAGGAAGTGACATGACAACACTTGGAGGACAGAGGTAGAACTTCAAGATGTTTTGATGAACAGCCATTGGGAATCTGCATCAAACTGGTCGTGTAGATAACAGAACAACACAGAGGAGAGAAGAGAAAAGAGAAAGCTAGAGATAAACACTGAAAGGGCAAGGGGTCTGGATGGTGGCCGTCACCTGCAGGGGACAGTGCTGGCTGTTTCTGGGTACAGAAACTGGGCAGGACACATGCTCTTTGCTCGAGGGAGCTGGAACTCTAAGGTTGTCCTTTATTGCACTGGTTCCCATCCCCCAGACAGCTCAGAGTTCTTCTGAACTTTTTGTCTTGTGAGACAAGAAAATCCATAGACAAGACAGTCCTTTATCCCATCACGGCACCCCTGGAAAATGATCGCTTGTATGGGGCACACTGAGGCTACACAAGGTGACAGACAACTGCCTCCCCAAGAGCTGAAGGGAAATGTCCACACCTTGACACACCTGTGGCCCGTGGGCCACACGCCTTAGATGCTATGGACGCTGTTGGGATGTGCTCATTTCTGGTGACTTGTCGCACAGGTGGAAGGACAGGTGCTCCTGCCTCCAGGCACCAGCTGTACTTGGATCATCCTGGCAAGACACCTAGTCAAGCTGGCAGTGGGTGTTACAGGATTTCTGGGTGGGAGTGAAGCAGGGTGACAACTGTGGCTCTAAACAAAGTGTTAGCACAGAGGTAGTGCCTGCTTGTGCATGTCACCTATCCACTGTGTGTTCTAAGGTAAGCCTCAGCTTCCCACTTGTTCTCTTACTAGTGTCTCCTCTAAGCTAGCGGAATCTAGAAGGATGACTCTCCCCTTTTCAAAAGACAAAAGTTTCAGGACTTGAAGCTCCCTGCAAGAGCAATACAATAATGATTGTGAAATGGTCCATTTAAAAAGGACTTCCCAGACCAACAGTAGAAGGGTAGCTGCCAGGAGCTGGGAGGAGGGAAGAATAGGGAGTTATTGATTAACGGGCAGCAAGTTTCAGTTTTGCAGGATGAAGTGATCTGTGGATGGATGGTGCCAATGGTTGCACAACAAGGTGAATGTTCTTAACACTACTGAGCTGTACATTAGGAAATGGTTAGATGATACAATTTATATGTGGATTTTACTATCATTCCATTTTTTTTTAAAGATTCTATTGGGGAATTGGGGAAGGGGAACAACAAAGTTGTTGCCTTTCAATCTTAGTTGTGGAGGGCTCAGCTAGTTCAGCTCCAAGTCCAGTCTCCATCAGGCTGCCCATCGGCAGCTCGCAGCTGCTCAGCTCAAGGTGCCGTGTTCAATCTTAGTTGTGGGTGGGCGTAGGCCACCATCCCATGCAGGAGTCGAACCGGGAACCTTGTTGTTAGGAGCATGTGCTCTCACCGGCTGAGCCATCCTTCCACCTGTTGGCAGCTCAGCAGCAGCTCAGCTCAGGTGCAGCTCGCTGGCCCATGTGGGAATCAAACATGCGACCCTGTTGCTCAGAGCTCGCGCTCTTAACCAACTGAGCCACTCGGGTGGCCCTATAATTACATTTTTTTAAACAAAGGACTTCCCATCGAAAGAGTGCATCCTGCCTACTCTTTATCATTTCAAAGTAGCTTTCTTTCTTCTTTTTTTATAGTATGTTTTTGTAAATCTAAAAATAACCTTACTCCTTTAAATGGAACTTCAAACCCAGACCTTTGGATACTTTTCTCCTTGCCCTTACCAGGGGACTTTGGCCAGATAGCACCATCCATCAGTCCTCTCATAAACATCTTCTGAGGGACGTGCCAGTCCAGTCAGGCTTGACCAGGCTCCCTTCTCCTTAAGCCAACTTGCAAAAGTCAGGGGTCACCCTCACTCTGGCCTGTGAGGTGGCCAACAGGAAGACTGGCCTCACATCTGTACCCCCAAACCTCCCTGAACCAGAGAAACAGGACTCTAGCTTTGACTTGCGCCTTGAAGTTTATTAAAATTCACCATTGTCTATAGCATGGTATGTTAAAGCCCAGCTTAATTTATAATGACAACAATCACAGAAGCTTCTTATTTTATAGCCAAGAAAAATCTGTTTGTAACTCATTATATTCACAGAACCTTGATTTGCCAAAGTATTCTACTATAGCTCATAAATCCCATTGTTATCATCGGCATTGTTATTCATACATTTAGCCAACGTTATTATTTTTATCGAGTCACATTTTTTCTTTAGTTTTCAGTAATGTCTTCAAGGCTGTGTTATTTATAATCACAAATTCCCTAATAGCAGGAATAATTTTTCTGATATTATAGGGAAGAGGAGGAGGGAGAAATAGACCCAACTAGATGGTCTCCTCAAAGCCACTTCAATACCAAAAGGAAAAATGCATGATGGGTTGATTCACGTCACACACTGTGTGTTCACCTCACGCCTCCCATGATGCTGGTATTTAGGCCACTGAGATCCAGAATGATTAAAAATGGGGCAGTGGTGTCACCCAGACCTGGGTTTGTATCCCATTTTGACTAAACAATATATTGGGTTGTCAGAAAAGTCATGACATATTTTTTCTATGTTTTTCATTGCAAAAATGCGTCATGACTTTTCCGACAACCCAATACTTAGTCAATAGTGTGTGAGAATTTGGCAAAGTTACTATCTATCTCTTACTTCCCTCATTAGACAACAATAGCACCCACTTGCGTATGAAATGTATGTAGCACACGTGTATATTATCCGGCACAGAGTGAGGACTCAATAAATGTTAACTACGGTGGATTTATCTTCCTCCAGGAGCTCATAACCTAGAAAGAGAAGCAAACCCTGAAATACTCAGAACTGTGCTGTGAAGGGACAGGGGAAGGGCCGTAATGAGAATGAATCAAAGTGTGGGGACTGATGCAGGCAGAGAGGAGAGGCTGGGGCCAGTGGGCTGCCTTCCAGGTGAAAGGAGCAGCATCAGCCCAGGCCCGGAACCAAGAAGGGGTGAGGGTGCCGATGAAGGGGAGTCAGGTCTGGCTGGAGCGCTGATCCAAGGAGGAGGGTAAGGAGGTGAGGCCGGAAATGTTAATGGGACCATTCTATGAAGGGCTTCAACGCCATCTTAAGGGATTTAGATTTTACTGTATGTTAACAATCCCAAGGCACCCATTTTCACTGCCATTGTCACATCTCCGAACTGAATGCCTCTTACAATCAGTGTGTTGTCATAGTTAATTGCCGGCATTTTTTCCTTTCTTAGTTGTACCTAAAATTATAGTGTATCGTACAATTGGTGCCTCCAATGAGATGAAATTTGGTGTATTAAAGGCTGGAGGACCCAAGACCTAATTGGAGAAAGCTTCATGCTGCTCTTGGTTCCTTTCCTTTCCGTCCCAGTATCTTGTTCAGTGCTGGTAACTCAATGCCCAACTGTGCTCAGATCTAATTCAGTCCTGATAAAGGACGTGAGTCCTCCCATCTCTTAAACAGGCGTAGTCTCAGTGGCAGGGCCTCGGCTAGGGTTGAGTCCCCACCCAATATGAACTGTCTTCCTCCAAAGAGCCAAGGTGGTACATCAGTGCAGGCAAAGAGGCAAAACTGCTGAGGAAATATGTACTATGTTCCAAAGAGGACTTACACACAACACTCAGAATCTACCTGCCTTCTCATCCTCTGCACAGACTTATCCTCCTGCTTCTTGAAAGGTTCTACAGCTTCCTCCAAGACGGGGTCTCACTATCTGCATAACTGCCGTGGGCTCTGCAGAATGAGCTAAGAACCTAGTCAGAAAGCTGGCTGTAAGGGATGGTGCTATGAAAAAGATCTTTATTGTTTTCAGTTTCTTGATTCTTTTGCGTGTTTTTCTATCTCTTTTGCTTCCTCCCATTTCTCTTTACGCCCCTCTCCTGCTTCTCTCCATTGAGCCAAGCTGTCTTTGGGGCACAGTAAATCCATGGTTTGCCTGTTATGGGGACAAGGACAGGGAGGCAGACGGTTGAAGAAGAACCTGGAGAACCTACCAGCTGATGCTCAGCGTTATCTGAGGCTCAATCTATATGCAGAAGCTCCACCCCTCTCTGGTGGACCGGGGCTGGTTGCCTAGCAACAGTGCCCTCTGCTCTTCTTCACATGCTTTCTTCATCATAGCCTCTCCTTCTCCTGGCTTCCCTTCAGACAAGTCCATGAAGTTTATTTCCGTCCAGTTTTAACTTGAGTAAGTAATATAGTGACGACGGGTGAGAGACGTGTGTGATGCAGTTTTCCTTGGACACCCAACCCTTTCAGTTCACCCAGGCCGCTAAGGGCTCTGAGTGGACCCCACTGGATTCTCAAACTGAGCTTTCCTGTAGACTCACTGTGTGGCCAAAGCAAAAGTTGTAGACAAGACTGGGAAAGTGAAAAAAAATCCCCTTGGGATCTGCAGGGTCCAGAATTGCACTCCATCCTCATTTCTCTGCTGTAGCCAGGCAGGGAACTGAGGGGGTAGTCCCAGTCCAGGCCCATGTTATTTATCACGCATGATGTGCACGTGCATTGCAGTGTCTCCGGTGGAGAAAAAGTCTTCAACGTCAGGTTCAGCTCCTATGCTAGATCCTTTCAGTGAAGAGTCAGGTACAGGCTCCTTTCAGTGTTTTTTCAAAGAAGCTTCCAGTGAAAATCCTGTCTTCCACAGTCTCATCACAATAAGCCTGAATGTGGCATTGTACGAGATTCATCTTCTAAACCAAGTGTGGGGCCTTTGAGTATCCTGTCCCAACCTGAAAAGATGGAAGACTCAGGCCTAGTCAATTCCAATTCCAATTATTGTATCTAAGGGGAGAGAGAGAGAGAGAAAAAGAGGGAAGAGAAAAGGTATATTATTAAGGTTTATTTATTTATATGTAAACAAATACATTTAAAATTGCTGCTTTTCACAAAATGGAACATGTTTTTCCTTTTTTATCAATGCCTTGCATATGATATATACACAATATTTGTAAAAGGAAGAATGGAAGAGATTTGTAGTTCAAAGGTTTTTATTAAAACAAATCATTTCATGGGATCAACCATGAAAATTGAGGTATGGAGTATATGATTGAGAATTGATATTAAATTTGGGTTTAGGTTGAGAGATTGTTTCATGAGATGCATTTATTTATTTATTTATTTATTTATTTATTTATTTATTTTCTACTGTTGTGGTGTGGTAGGGCATATCATATTGGGGACAGGGCAATAGAGAACAAGTCACATACCTGGCCTCAGAATTGTCACTTAGAAAATGCCAGGGAGGTGGGAGGGGGGAGGGGGACGAGCCCTGACATCTGGGCCAGCTCTAAACATTCTATGATTGCAGGTGTTAATCACTGTCTTTCATTGGGTCTCAGTTTGTCTATAAAATGACAAGGACGCTGCTCCTCCCAGATTTCCTAGCTGAATAATCAATCACCAGAACCAGGTGGGATCCATGTGGGGCCCGTTTCTTTCCTGGGCTTCTCAACATTCTGGAGGAAACTGCATCTCATCAGGGAAAGATCTGTAGGTTCCCATTCCCCTTCCTCAGCCATCGCATCCTCTGAAAGGGGCCTGGCCCAGAAAACAGTGCTCGGTTGTCCATGTCATCTTGCTAACAGGGAGTGAGTCACCTTTCTTCCCTCCTTTGCCATGTAGACAGCCCAGCATCCAAGTGTCACTTTAGGATGCTCTTGGGGCCCAGAAATTTGCCTTTTGGGGGAAGAAATGGACTATTTTCTTGTCCCGAGGATGGGAGCTAAGAGCCAGATGAGGGAAGTGGGTAGTTGGGGGTCATCAGATTCCAATTATTATTTGAGGGCAGACCTGTGTCCTGTTCAGCATTGTGTCCCCAGAGCCAGACAACTCCCCATGCCCCAATATTTACAATGTGATCACTAGTAATTATTTGTTGAATTTTGAGCACATTAAACATCCCATGGTTAGACTGGAAGGCTATCTGGCTGTCTGTAGGACATCCTCATGTAATTTGGAGGAGGAAGATGTTAATCAAATATGTAAATATCTGAGTAATTACTGCACCGGCAGCATTTTTAAGGCAATTTGTCCTGAAAGTGTGGAGAACGCTTTCTTACCAGTTACATTTCATTCGGCATAATAGCTGGCTATTTTTGACAATATCAGAAGTATTTTTTTTATTCCATTTTGTTTTTCATTAAAGCAAGATTGGCCCTTGCCTTTCACGGGTAGATTTCAAAACATCTTAGGGTCAGAGAGTTTGGGGGCCTCGCTGACCTGCTACAGTGTCACTGCCTCCTCTAGAGGCCAAGAGAAATTTGAATCTGTGAAAATTCCTGGGCTGGTAGCAGAACCGGCAGGGAGCCAGCTCTCCCAACTCCCAGTCCAGTGCTCTTACAAGGCACACAGTAGCTTTCCATCAGCAGTCCTTGCAGGAACTGGAAGTCTTAAGAACTTGCCCTCACCACGGTGTGCAGCTGGGAATCTGGGACAAGTAGGGATGAACGTGTCAGTGAGTTTCAGAGAGGACCATGCCATTCGAGCGGTGAATTAAATGGGATTGTACAGTATGTACATAGAAAGTGTGATAAGAGGCTGCTTTCCCTCGCCATGAGAGGAAATGGACTTCATTGCTCCAGGGAGGACTTAGGGCAGACAATCAGGAGGACTTCCTGCCTCGGCGGGCTCTGCAAAGGCAGGTTCTGTTGGCCACAGACTCCCTCAGCGGCTCTGAGTGGCTTTCTGTTCTCGCACACCCGTTTTCTCCTAAGTGCAAGAAAAGCCCTGTTCGTGAGCAGGACACGTTTACCCAGCCTGGAAATATGTTATAAGCAGAGGCTCAGATCCTGCTGGTTGTGTCGTTTTGGACCCATCCAACCCTGCGGAAACCACTGTAGCTCTCTACCTAGGCTGTCTTTTCTTAGCCATAGGTCAGGAAAAGAGTGCTCCAGCTTTTAAACCTTGTGCCTTGGACATGGACAGAACTTGCTACTGCTGGGGTGCCGTTGATTGCAGAATTCCACAAGGTGGTTCCTGGTGACATTTATATGACAAGAGAATGAGACACATCCCTCTCTGTATGACCGTCCACTTGCACGCGTGTTGAGCGAGCATGAATGCGTACACCACAGGTTGCTGTGCACTGTTGCAGCTGTGTATTTCTGCACATGTATGTGAGTATTCATGTGCACAATTGTGTGTGCTTCCACAGCCAGGGGATACGGTTGGACATGTATCTGTGTGTGTGTGTGTGTGTGTGTGTGTGTGTGTGTGTGTGTGTGTGTGTGAACATGCACACGTGGCCCTTGTCAGGTTTTATTTCCTCATCACCCACGGCTGCATATATGGACTGGTACCTGCTGCACATTTGCAAACAACCACTTGCTTTTTCTCAAGCTGGGCTCCCTGCCTTTTTGGGAGAGAAACTGTTAAATGCTGGCAGTGCAATAAAGAGACACTGATTTCAGTGGAATGTTCCTTTGCCCTGCAGACACATTGCCACCACTTTTATGCTGCACATTACACCGTGGTGAAATTTAGTTAATTTTATGGTTTGTTATTACAACAGCAGAGTGGATTGAGAGAGGCGGCGTTTGTTGGCTCCGCGTCCCAAATTTCCTGGGTGTGATGGGAGCGCGTAAGAGCAGGAAGCAAGCGGTGGTCAGAAACGAAGTCCATGCAGGAGCCAAGTGGCTGATCTAATTGGCTTTTAACTTGTGTAACTACAAGAATTAGTTGATGAGGCAGCCGAGGCTCAGCTGCTGCCCTCACAGAGCACAGTAATACCTTGGTGTGCGCGAATAATTCATTCTGGAAACAAACTACTCATATTGCAAGCCATCGCTCGTTTACCACTTTAAAATGTATTAGAAATGTTTGCTCATCTTGCAGAACACTCACAAACCACGTTACTCACAATCCAAGGTTTTACTGTATGTGTTTTTGGTAGAGGGTCAAGAGGAACATTAGAGAGCAACAAGAAAACACCCAGGTGCTCAGCAATTTGTGCTGAAAAGCAACACGTTTCGGTGAAAAGGGCTCTGTAATCTGAACGATCTATGCTCAATTCCCAGCTTTACCCACTATGATGCCTCTCATCTCTGACCTCAATTTCTTCATCTGTAAAGTGGGGGGATAGCAGTGTCCACCCCCTGAGGTTCCTTGGAGGCAAGCACCTGGAACATAGTAGGTGCACAGTAAGTGTTCCTTCCCCTTCTTGCTTCCCATACTTTTTGAACCCCTAACTCAGGACATACAATCTGAGAACTTTGAAAGGTCTGTTCTGGAACATTTACAACAAAAGTCGGTGCTGCCTGGGTCACGTGCTGAACACCTAGAATGTGAACGTGACAGAAACCCCTGAGCTCATCGGGAGATATGCCACCAGCCACTCCGAATGAGGCAAAGCTATTAACATTCATATTTATACTACTAATGAAGCTAATTAAATCTTAGATCCTAAACAGAGTTGGTGTGGACTAGAATACTTGGAGAGCAGAAGCTATTTCCACAAGTATATGACTCTCCTTGTTATTCTTCTCAGCTGGGTCCTTGGATGCTGCCACCAATGGTAGGGCAAGCAGCTGACAAAGAATATGTCAGCCCCACTATCACTCCTTTAAGGCCTGGCATCTTCTTCCCTGAGCTGCGAGGCTGTTTATCTCTCCTAGTGGCTCCTTCATTCTGAGCAGACAGGAGCCCAGCAACTTCCACTGGTCTTGCCAAGTGGCATGTGCTGGGTGGGATGTACCACCAGCAGGCCCTACTTCCCTCCTAGAATGGGGGAAGGTGACTAAACAGACAGAGCAAAGACTGAACAAATTCAGGTGCTTGGATTAGCTTTGATTCCCCCATTGATTCAGTAACTCATCTCTGGGAGCTTGTTTCCTGGAATCTCCTTTGCCCTGCCCTATCTTAGAAGAGCATTAGAATATTGAGGTGCCATAAAGCTCATATTCTCTGATGGTTTGGGTGAGAGAACAAACAATGATATCTTTGTTTTCTGAGTTGAAACTCATCATTTCATGGGTAATGTCAGAACTCATAAATTTAATATAGGCTAGTCTTGTGCTTTAAAGCTTTAAAAAAAAAGAAAGAAAGAAAAGAAAAAAGGAATAGAAAAAAACTTTCTATTTTGGCCCCAAATGAAAGCATTTGTAAACCGCCCAACAAGGCTAACTCATTGAAGGAGCATTAACTCGTGTGCTTTGGGGACTCTGGGGAGAGAAGGGGGGGATCTTCGGAATGAGTGTCCTCTAGAGGAGAAGGCAGGCTCCTGAGTCATAGCATCAGAGAACAATTAGATTTGGGTGATGTTAGCAAACACTGAACCAACCCCCCGACTATAGAAAGGGGGACACTGTTTATTTAGTGTTCTCACTCCAGACTCAAAATACTCCTATTGTTTATCACCTTCCGTCCTAACTTCTGATACAGCTTGTGATCACTGGGAAGGGTGCTGGAGAGCACTGCTTGTTTGGAAAACTATGCTTAGGGAATAAGTACTGTGAGTTGCTGAATCACCGATTTGGGGCAAGGGGTGACGCATTTTCAAAAGATTAAAAAGTAGCATGTTTGCCTTCACAATAAAACTATGCTGAATAGAATATATTTTTTTTAATTTTTTGGAAGCAGTCAAGATTTTTACAGTACTTAGTTATCCCAACTATTAACTTGTCAGTGTCCATGTGCAGACATTCTGGTTAATAGAAAGAATGGATAAATAGAATAACAAAAACAATGGACAGTCCTGCATTTTTTGTTTTTTGATTTTTAGCTGAGCCATCCTGCCACCTGTTGGCAGCTCAGTGGCTGCTCAGCTCGGGCCGGGGTTTGAACCGCTGTTGCTCAGAGCTCAAACTCTTGTGCGAGCTCTTAACCAACTAAGCCACTCGGCCGGCCCCTTGCATTTTTTATGAAGGTGTTTTGTGATCTGGTTTATCTTACAATTGGAAAATTAGACTCTAAAGAGAGCCACCTGTCATATTCCCACTCAAGGCTGATGTCCGGGGCCCTGGGCAGCGGGGTCTCTGAGGGTGGGATTAAGGACTATCAGGGAGATAGTTTCTCCTTGTCCAATGCCTATATATAAATGAGAGTAAGGCTTCAGCCTCGTCACCCCCACCCCCGCAATTCATCTTACTTAACCCACAAAGTCCAAGCCTCATTCTGGCCCTAATATAATGAGTGGCCCCTAAATGTGGATTTCCTCATTGTTTGCAGTCAGACCACAGAATCTGAGGTATTACTTTCCAAAGTAAGCAAAAGAAAATTTCATAAAGTACCAGCAAATAATTCATAGCAAAAGATCTACCTCTTTTTACATATAATCACTGAAACTGTTCTCTGGGCTTAAAAAAAAAAAGACTGCTTTCCACTCTCTGCCCCTTAAATGTATGTATGTCACATATATAAATGGAACTTTTCCTTCAGTTGTCTATAAGCACATGTGTCCTGGGTGGCAATGTATGTCTGACCATAAGTCTCAGAGAAAAAGCTAGAGAAAGGCGACGACAGCCTAGTTCCACCTCCTTCTTCTGCTCTGATTTCCCTCTGAGCCACAGAATTCCGTTAAAGAGATGCTATATAGCATAAACAAGTTACAGACCTTATAAAATCATCACAATTATTAATGCATTTCATGAGTGGCGCCACAGTAGCTAAATGTGTGTACAAAACACTGCTATGCCCAAAGCCCCTTGTAAACAGGGAAGAATTAGCTCTTCCAGGACCCCGGAGAGGGAGCGAAGTTCTCTGGGAATAGAAGAGAGAGGAAGGATAGAGGGCTGACAACCGGACCATTCTGGAAAGTGCTGCTGTCAGTACTTCCAAGACAAGACAGGCTGTGTCTCACGAGCACATCCCCACAGGACCGCAGGCAAGCAGGTCACCGTGCTGGCCTTCACTGAACCAGGGGAGAAGCGCTTCCTCCTGACTCTCTCTCCCAGAGCCCCCACGCTGGACTCTCGCCCCTCACAGTCCCGCCCTCCAGGCCTCCTTGAAGACCCCCACCATGGCCCTGGCCCTCCGGCAGCTGAGTACCGGGCACAATTAAGGCAGCCCAGGGCTGCTGCTGCAGCCACACCTGCTCTCCCAGTGGGGCTGTTAGCAGCAGAAGCCATGGAGGAGTTGGGGAGAAGGACCCCGATGCCTCCCTTCCACAGCGTCCTGGCACGCTCCCTTCCTCGGTTACGCTGCGGTTGCTTGGTGCTTGTTGCTATCATAGCTTCCCGCCGCCCGACCTCCCTCTCCTTGCTGCTGGCTGAGGATGCAGGGGAGCACCAGGTCTGAGCTGGGAGCAGGTGCGGGATGGGGAGGAGCTGGGGGAGCCCATTATCACTGTGCACACACGTCGTCTAATTAGCATCAGGCCTGGAATCCCGGTAACAAGACGGTGCCGGAGACCCCTCCCCACA
>NW_017731447.1:431295-475471 GCF_001890085.2 Hipposideros armiger
CCCCCGCCTCTCCCTCCCCCAGCCTTGCCCAGGGACGACTGTCATAGGGCAGCCCACAGACGAGGAGGACATCTGGCCCTCCTGGTTTCAAACCACAATATTGGAAACCAGTAATGTCCTTTTGAGATCATCGAATCCAGTGACTTTTAAATTGTGGCGTGAGACCCATTAATGTGTCATGAAAGCAATTTAGTGGTTCGTAAGCAGCATTTTATTTTTAAAAATGGGAAGGTATCGGAATGCCACATATGAATGGAACGTTCCCTTCAGTTGTCTGTAAGCACATGTGTCCTGGGTAGCAACGTATTTCTGACCGTAATTCTCAGAGAAAACGCTAGGGAAAAGCTATGGTAGCCTAGCTCCACCCACTCTCGCTCTGATTTCTCTCTGAGCTCCCTGAACCCATGAGAACCGCTCAGTATGCAAAGATTTCAGTTAGAGGAAGCGCCTTACTTCTATGGTTTAGCTTGTCCTGGTTCCATGAACATTCCTCACTTTCAGCAAGCACCCCCCAGCTGTCCAGTCTGTCTACCAGTTGACGCCATTTCTCTTGGTTATAGAAATCTGACCACCTTTCATGCAATAATCCTTGAATTAATTCTCCCACTGAGAAATTCAGAAATCCCAGCTCCTCATAAGAACCGGGCACACTTTCCATAGACGATGCCTGCCCTTCCCACTGGCTTCCCTTCCTGACATCATCACAGCTGCCCTTGGACGAGGCCCCTGCTCAGGTGAAACAAGACTGGGATGGAGACGTTCTTCCTTCCAAACAGCTGTAAGGACCAGGGGTCACAGAGGACAGAGGGAAGGAGCGAAGCCTCCTGTTTTCAGAGCAAACCCCGGCCCAGGAGCGGAATAGCCAAAGGCTGTGTCCCAAGCAATGCATTAGCCAAAGTTTCAACTTCAGTGATCAGAACATCCGTTCCCTGGCCTGAGGGTCTCAGTGGTTATATGCAAAGAACTGGGATGTCTTTCCTACACCTGACGTGGACCCACGGTTTCCTTCCACCCCCTTCACAGGATCATGAAGGCAGAAGGAGAGTAGGGGATTCCAGAGGCTTTTGGAATGTCCACTTAATTAACCATTAAGTTATTGTTAATGAGATGAGAGTGCTTGAAGGCAGTTTAGAAATCACCTGTGTATATTTACATAGAAGCTGTACACACTGCCCAGACGTTCAGAGCTTTGCTCAGAGTCATCCGGGATTCTGTGGCTGAGCAGGGTCTAGATCCCAGATCTCGACACCCAAAAGTCCCTTGTACTCCGCCCCCAGAACCTTGACTGTCACTGCTGGTTCCTAGGGTACTGCTCCTTCTCCTGGAGAAAGGGGAGACCAGCAACAGTCCTTGCCCCATGGGGCCGTCCCTGCCGTTCAGGTGGCACAAGCAGGGTTCCAGGTAATCGGCTGACTCCTGGTTTTGCCTGCAACTCTTCCAACCATGGTGCCTGGGCAGGTGGGATGGAGAGCTGGCGCTTTGGACCCCTGAAGGGGAGGCGTGGATGGGAAACCTGAGAGTGATGGCCACGCATAATTATGATGAGAGCGATACTGTAAGCTTGAGGTTATTACTTCTATCATTGTTATTATTAGATTTAATGGCTGAGTGAGCAATTCACTTGGCCCTAATAGAAAATTGCTCCTGACAACTCTCTCCATAACCACAGGATCTGGGGAAAGGCAACTGCAAGAAAGGCTCTCACCTGCACTGGGGAGTGACATGTGTAAAACTCAGACATGGATGACCCGGGTCCCTGAGCAACAGATCAGGGCATCTTGTGTCTTCCAGGGCTGCGACTCTGAGCAGGAGGGGGTGAGGGCAGGGAGAGGAAGCGAGGCTACAGGCCCTGGCGACCCTTGGCAGAGACACGTGCACTATCCTTGACAAAGCTGAGGCATGTGTGGGGGGTGGTGTTATGGCCCCTCTGCCGGCCCCAGTTGGTGAGGTTCAGGGACTGGGGCCATGAGAGGCTTCCATCTTTCCGCTCTCGCTGAGCCCATTAAGAATGCATCTCTGCTTCCTGATTGCTCTTCCGTGCTGTTAATTTGTGGTTGTATTAATTCCTGCTGTTATTATACAGCGAGGTGATGCAGAACAAAGCGTCTCATTAACATGGCCAAGGAGTTGCTACTGCCAGGTTGGTCTCCCCTCCCCAACCTGATCCCACCCCACTCTCCACTCTGTGTTGACATGCATGGAGCCCTGAACCTTGGGAAATGACTGACAGATCCTGAGACCCAGGCAGCAATTCGGAAGTCAAAGGGGACTTGGGGGTCGCAGGAAAAGGAGCTGCTTTGCTCTGTCACTGCCCTTGGTTGCCCTTCCCCTTCATTTAGAAATGCTTTATTGTACCTTTAAGCACTACCTGCTGCCCCACGTGGCAGGTATTGTGGGCTGTGTTTGTGATGAGTCGGGAGGCCTGGTGCGGCAGGTCACTTTTGCAGGATTACTGCCAGGGTTAGTGCTGCTGTGTGTTCTTGGTGTGTGATTGTGGACCTGTCCGTCCTTGTGGGCCCAATGGCTTCATGACCCAGATCAAATCCACAGCTCTGCTCAGGCTCTCGGTCCCCAGCCCCTCCCTCATGTCATTCATCTAAGGGTTTCCATTGGGGCCTCTCACCTCCTCACAGCCAAACACGGATGTGTTAGAACTGGAAAGGGTGCCCAGTGGGACCCTGGCTTACCAACGTCTTTACATTTTCTCAAATTGTGCTGTAAATAAATACTCCGAACTGCTACAGGACAGAGGCATGTTTTATTTTTCAGAACTGAGGACCTTTTCTACCCTTTCTCTAACCCGGTCTCCTCTGAATCACTCATTGGTAAGAGGGTTATATTTCACTGTGAGTGGTGATTCCTGGAAACGCATGAAAGTTTCATTCTGATGGTTCCTTGTGAGACAATTGATGAAACCACTGCTTGTGTCCCAGAGGCCCCCTGATGGAAGGCGGCCAGCCTTGCTGTCACCCAGACACCGCGGGTCCTTGCCACCTCTAGCCTTTGCACATGCTGTTCCTTAAAGTAGGTGGTTCCCTCTCTTTTCCATCTGCAGAATGCCCATTCATTCCTTAGGAATCAGCTCAGGGAAACCTGCTCTGTGACCCCTCCCCAAGTGCCCATAGTACTTTCAAGGTTTCAGCCATAGCCCTCAACCCCCAATGCAAAGCGCCCACCAACAGAGTTGCGTCTCATATACATTGTTTGTACGCCATGCCCAGCCACCTTCCTGTAAGCTCAAAAAAGATCTGTTGAATGAATGATAGAATCCACCCTATTTTGTAAACAGAAAATCTTCCTCACAGAGCTCGGTGACTGGGTCAAGGTCACCAAATAAAGATTGAGGGGCAGCAGGATTTGAACTTGGGAACACTGGTTCCTGGGTGGGGCCCCACTCATCTATCTGTTTTGCCAAATTTCCAGAGTGCCGCCAGAGGCCGAGAGCCAACCCCATGTCCTGTGGTCCCTTGAGAATGGCTGGTGCAAACGACTTTGAATTGTTATTATTTCGGTAATTAAAAACAACCAATGGAGCTGGAGGTCTGCAATGCAAACAAGGAAAAGCAGCTGGAATTGGCTCTGGACTCTCGGGGCAATGCTGCCACAGTGAAGGGTTGTGCGTAATCGATTCTCTCTGGTTTCTGTCAAGGCTGTGTGTGACTATCACTGGATCCCTGGGGCATGGGGCCGACAGTGGAGACAGCCAGGCACGGAGCTGAGCACCCTTGGGCAAGATCTTGTGGAGGCAAAAACAGGTGGCACTCACCATCTTTTTGTGAAAAAGGGAAACGCACACAAAAGACATAAAAATGCACTGAGATTTGAAGTCAGGCATGGGGGAGGGAATTATGAAGGTGGTATTCCCAAAGACGAGAGAGACTCCATGGGTTTGAGATGAGTGTTACAATGGTGACGTTGGAGCTGGATTTAAGGGACAGACTCCACCTGCGGTGCAGGGCGGCGTGGGGCATTTAGATTCTGCCTGGAGGTGCTTTGTGTGTGCCGATGATAAGGTGTCCTCTGAGAGGAAGTTCCAAAACTCGAGCATGAGTCAGGATGACCTGGGGGGCTTGTTACAACCCACACTGCTGGCGCCAACCCCCGAGTTTCAGATTCTGGTCTGGAGTGGCCTCTGAGAATTTCCATTTTGAACCAATCAAATGCTGCTGCTGCTGCTGCTGCTGCTGGCTCAGGGCCCCACTTTGAGAATCACAGCCTTAGAGAAACTGAGCCGCGCTTACCAGGACACGAGACCCTGCCATCTCCGCCAATGGGTCTTGAGTAATGACTTAAACTCTCCTCATCTGCAAAGGTCTCTCCCTCTTAGAGTTGCCATGAGCATGACACAAAATAATTACAGGTAGTAATTCTCATTACCATCCTCTGCAGCAGCTTGCACAGTTAGTTCGAGACAGTCAGTTAGGTGTTCCCAGGGATCCCCAGTTCTCATCCATGCTCTACTCCCCTCACTGAATCTCATAAGAATGGGCAGGTGGTGGCCCAGGAGAGAATGTGAGTGTCCCCACACAGGCTATCCACAGGGGCGAAACTAAACCCACAGGAGGGGCACCCTCTCCAGGGAAGCCTTTCCCCAATGAGGGCTGTGCCCTCTGCCCCATCCTCGGGAGTCCTCCCTCTCGGTAAAATGTAGAGGTGAGGGCCTTTGTTACACTGAAAGTAGGAACATGGCTGTTCCTCTCCCAGATCAGATGCTGCCAGCGCGACCAGGAGGGTGAAAGCGCTTTATCTATCCCACATGTCAGGTAGCCAGCCTGGCAGGTGTACAGCTGCTACCCAATGATGCACCCTGGAGCACAGAACCCAGCCTTCTCTTCTGGACTCCTGCTCCCTCTGCTCTGGCCGCCGCACCCCTGTGAGCTGCTTCTGTGTCCCCCAGCCCAGGTGTTCACAGGGAGCCCCAGGCCCCCCTCTCATACTCCCAGCTTGCCAGAGAGTGCCAGGAGTGCCATGCAAGGGGCTTTCATATGGGCCTCTGTCTTGAGTGCGCTATGGGGGCTCAGGTTGGTGGGTATGACAAGGGTGGGACCGTGGGAACCAGTGCTTATGAGGCATGCGTGGCAGACACCTGGGAACACAATGGCCGTCTCTTACAAGCTGACTCATAAGGGTTCCCTGAGCGCACCTTCCTCGGGGCTGAGGAAGGGAACTGTTCTTTTGTGAGGTGTTCTTCCAGCTGGCATGGCGCTGGAGACTTCTGGATAGCTCATCGTCTTCAGGACGCTGCCTGGCTTGCCCCAGTCACGGGGAGTCCTGCAGGACAGACCTTGGCAGAGAACACACCCCCTCTTGTTCTTCTTCTCAGTTTGGCTACTATGAAATCCTCTCTAAATTTTGACCTTTTATTTTCTCCTCGGCCAGGACTCTCTTGACCCTCTTGGCCTCTGGTAATAATCTCTCCCAGGGTCCAGACCCCGTGCCCTCTGGTCCTTGCGTGCAGCCCACTGCATGAGAGGTAGGAGATGGGAGGCAGGGTTAGGCGGCCGCCCCAGTGCTGCCGCCCTCGGGCATCTTGCACAAAATGCTCCTTTTGTCCAGCCCTCCCCCAAACCTAGGAGCCCCAGTGATGTCATGATGGAGAGACTTGGTGGGGAGGGGAGTTACATGGGCCAAGAGGATCAGGAATGCAGCTGAGAAGGTGGCTCAAAATAGCTCATGGAGAACAGGCTCCTGCTTGACAGGCTGACAAGGATGTGCCTGGAGCCAAACACTCCTCTTTGAAAGCTCTGTCTCCTTCTAATTATGGATCTGTCAGGAGGAAGAGATGCCAGCGCCAGCTTGACCCCACTGACCCTTCACTTAACGTGGAAATGGGAAAGGCAGGCTCAGCCCCCCTCGGCAGGGCCAGACGCCTCATTGAGAAGACATCTGCCCACATGCGTGCCTTCCATGGGGACCGGAAGTTTGCTTTGCCCGGCCGCTGGTTTCCTTCCATATGGATAAGAGAGCTCACCTGTGTCCCCAAGCAGAGGCGATTCTCCCTGCTCTCAGATCCTCACAGAAAAAGCAGGGAGCTCCTCCTTGTCCAACAGTTAGATGAGATGGGGAACTTCCTGGACATTTCTCTGCCATCACGGGCTCACTTCACTGCAGGCCAAAATGGACCACGTGCTCTGATCATCTTTTTTTTAAAAGATTTGTTAACTTATACACAAAAATTCTTCTAAAAGGATTTACATTTAGTCTAATTTGATGATCAAATCATACAGAGTTCATTTAAGATTGTATTGGGTTGTCGGAAAAGTCATGGCGTATTTTTTTCCTATGGTTTTTGTTGCAAAAATGCGTCATGACTTTTCCAACAACCCAATACTTTCTTTACACAGAACACTCATTTCTGTACCCCGAGGACCTAGAGCATAGCATGCCCTCGATGCATATTTTTGAATGTGTGACCAATGAAATGTGTTCAGAGAAGGCCTCACTTTCCAGGCAAGCAGGGTGTATATTGATCTTGTTCTAGAAGAAGAATTTACTACTTTGGGAGATTTGGGGATAGACGTGGGAATGGGAGGAAGTAAATGTGTGTGTGTGTGTGTATATATATATATATATATATATATAAAATTTTGATTTACACAACTGACCTATCTCTTGGCACTTCTAACCCCTAGTTTGCAGCTTCCTCCAGGACTGTCAAATTATGAGATGCTTTAGTCATGAGCAGACCCCAGAGGCCACCTTTAGATAGTGGATGGTGGGCTGAGGGCCTGGGCTTGCATGGCTGCTTTCCTCCCTTCCTCCCTCCTTCTTTCATTCCTCCCTCACTCTCCTTCTGCCACAAAACTCTGTGCTGAGCCCTAGGCATAGACCCTGGAGGAACAGTGGGGAAGGCGACAGACATCGTTCCTATCTACAGGGAGTTTACATTCGAGTGAGGGAAACAGACAGTAAATAAACAGCTATAAATTCAGGTTGCGTTATGAAGAAAAATAAAACTGGGCAAGGGAATGGAGACAGGTTAGGGGTGGGAGCCATTAGAGTTGGGAGAGTCAGGGGAGGCCTCTCTGAGGAGAGATGACATTTGAGGAAGAAGCCTGCAAGAAGTGAGGGAGCGGCCATGAGAATTTCTCTGGAAAAGCATCCCCAGTGGACAGAAGAGTCCTGAGGCAGAAGCTGAGGTTGGAGGCATAGCAGAAAGGCCTAGAGAGAGAGAAGAGTGAAATGAGCAAGAAAAAGAGTGGGGGTGGATGAGTGTAGAGAGTGGGGCCAGATCATGTACACTATGGAGACATCTGGGACCCAATATTCAAGGGCTTTCGTCTGGGTTCAAAGGTCTATTCGTTCTGCTGTTCAAAGAAACAGAAGCAATAGGAGATAGATGATAGATAGATAAATATAGATAGATAGATAGATAGATAGATGTATGGATGGGTGGGTGGGTGAATGGATAGATAGATGATAGATAGATAGATAGATAGATAGATAGATAGATAGATAATAAGTAATTGGCTTATACCATCATGGAGGCTGAGAAGTCCAAGGTCTACAGAGAGCAATGCTGGAGACCCAGGAGAGCCAATGGTTAGTTCCATTCCAGGTCTGAAAGCCTGAGACTCAGGAGAGCCAATAGTGTAGGTTCCAGTTTGAGTCTGAGTCTAAACTCGGGAGAAGAATGATGCCCCCATCTCAAAGACAGCCAGGCAAAGAGATAATTCTCTCTTACTCAGCCCTTTTGATCTATTCAGGCTTTCAAAGAGTTGGAGGAGGCCCACCCACACTACGGAGGACAGCCTTCTGTACTCTGTCTACTGATTTAAATGTTAATCTCATCCCAAAAAACGCCCTCACAGACACACCCAGAAACCAAATATCTGGGCACCTCGTGGCCCAGTCAATTGACACATAAAATTCACCATCACACAAGATGACTCAACCCAAGGTCTGTGGAAGAGAAGAGGGATTGGGTAGGGATGAGAGGAAGGGCTGCTGAGTCTGAGACGTCGGTTTCTGCGGCATCCACTGCCTCCCTGGGGACTCTGCACACCATGTCCCTCCCCTCCCCCTTTACATGGCCCTCTTTGACATCAGAGAATGACTTGCTGGGCTTCCTTATAGTCATTTCTTAGGGCTGCTGTAATAAAGGACCACAAACTCGGTGGCTTGAAATAACAAAAATGCATTGCCTCGCAGTTCTGGAGGCTAGAAGACTAAAATCCAGGTGTCAGCAGGGCCGTGCTCTCTCTGAGACTCTGGGTAGACTCCCTCCTTGCCTTTCCAGCTTCTCATGGCGGCCATACATCCTTGGCATTCCTTAACTTGCAGCTACTACATCACTCACTTCTCTGCCTCCATCTTCACATGGAATGTTCCTCTGTTTGTAAGGACACCAGTCATTCTGGGTTAAGGCCCACACTGATAACCTCATCTGGTCTTGATTACATCTTCCCAGGCCCTACTTCCAAATAAAGTCACATCCACAGGTATCTGGGGATAGGACTTCAGTATATCTTTGGAGGGGACACAATTCAACCCATAATCCTTGTCTTCCTGAGCTTCCCATAGGGGCCAGAGACATGTCCAGAGGGGCCCTGATTATTAAAATGGCAAGAATTCTACTTCCATCTTGCAATTGTTACCAGCAAACTCACTAACCAGAGAGGGCCAGGCACCCCAAAACTTCATTTGAAGCTCTGGAGCCTCCTCACCCATTCCCCAAATCCAGGGGACATTGTAGACACCCTAGAAGCTTCTCTGAGAAGTTGAATGGTTACACTGGAGCCACAGAATGAGGGTTTCTGTCTTCTCCTGGGCTGAGCTAAGAGTTACCCAGGAGAATGGACTATTTGGAGGAACCCTCGAAGGGAAGATGGGTGGGGACAGGTGTCTGAGCTGCCAGAAGGGTGTTTGGGGCCATTTGCCTGTCAGAGGACCCACCAAAATTCCAGTTGGAGAACAATGGAGGGCTTGTATTCTTGATTTTAATCTCTTTCCTGAGGCCATGAGAAAGGCTCATAAGTTAGAATCTGGTTTCTGTCGCTTATCACCCAACATTCAGACACCTTTCAGGAATTTGTCATGCTATGTTTCAGCAAAATTCAGTTCTGTTAATTTTCTGACACCCCTGCCATCCTGCAGCCTCCAGAGAGAAGAACCTTCCAGAATAAATTCTGGGTGCCAGCATCAATTCCATTAGACCTAGGAAAAGGCAGTTTAAGCTGCACAATTACTTTAAAGTTATCAAAATTCTGAATTCTGAATATTATTTTTTTTTGAAAAATTTTATTGGAGAATTGGGTAAGGGGAACAGTGTTGGGGAATTGGGGAAGGGGAACAGCCAAGTTCCTGTCCTTCAGTCTTAGTTGCGGAGGGCGCAGCTAGCTTAGCTCCAAGTCCAGTCGCCATCCGGCCGCCCATCGGCAGCTCGCAGCCGCTCAGCTCAAGGTGCCGTGTTCAATCTTAGTTGCAGATGGGCATAGCCACCATCCCATGCGGGAGTCAAACTGGCAACCTTCTTGCTAAGAGCGCAAGCTCTAACCTCTGAGCCATCCAGCCACCCGGCCACAGCTCAGGGCGGCTCAGCTCAAGGTGCCATGTTCAATCTTAGTTGCCGGGGGACGTAGCCCACCATCCTATGTGGGAGTCAAACCAGCAACCTTGTAAGGAATACGTGCTTTCACCAGCTGAGCTATCCTGCCACCTGTTGGCAGCTCAGCGACAACTTAGCTCAGGTGCAGCTCACTGGCTCATGTGGGAATCGAACCGGTGACCATATTGCTCAGAGTTCACGCTCTTAACCAACTACCCACTCGACCGACCCTAAATATTATTAAAAGCCAACACTCATTCCTTTTCCACTGCAAAGAAGAGAGAGATTTATTCTGGCCAGTTTATTTCAAGTAAATCTTGGATATCTCAATTTTACATTTTAACAAGAAATAAGCACTTGTAATAACTGCTCAGATTAAACTCCAACATATTCTCAAACCATTAACCTGAAGGAATTGTAACGATAAATTAAACATATTAATGAAGCTGTACTACAAGCTCAAAATTTGTTAGGTAAATTGTAGCATTATTAACAACCAACTTGACTTATCACAATCTATCACTGGAGAGAAATGAGCTAAAACAGTGATTACATGACACGCAAGCCCTGCCAGAATAAATAAAAACAGAAATGATTATTAACAGGAAATGCAGATCTTCTAGGACTTTTTAATGTGAGTGTCAAACCTGGCAGATCTTTTACATTTTTCTCTTTTTCTCATCCATCCTCCCTTCTGTCCTTTCTGCTTTCTTCTCCTCTTGCCGTCCCACCCATTCCCTTCACTCCCCTTTTTGGAGGATCTTAGAGTCCTGGTTTGAGATTGACTGGTCAACATCTTTGTCCTCAGTTCTCCGCTAACTTTGCAGAGGGAGCCCGGGGTTTTTTTTTTTTACACGGTGTAAATCTCTCCAGGGCCCACGTTACCCACTGTTTTCCTGTCTCTGATTGTCCCTGCGTGGCTCAGCACAACCAGCTCACCTCCTTCTCAATCCTCAGGCGCATGTGGTGGTTATTTGCAGCTGAATGAGTTCGGGCCTCTGGTAGAATCGCAGAATCTTACACTTGGAAGAACCACAGCGATATGAGGTCCTCGCTTCCCCATGAGGGAGCGGAGGCGCAGAGGGTGACATGCTTTCCCACAGTCACCCAGATATTGAAGAACTTGCCAGTCTTCCCAACGTGACATCTGTACATGAGATAACAAATTTCTCAGCCCCGGGTTCAGAGCTTTTTCAGAACCCGGTGGACGGAGGGCAGCTTGTGCTATAGTGGGCTAGCAGGGGCATATCCAACCATGACCAGAGGGGTCCCTGGTGCAGTGACATCTGGCACATCAGAGCCCCTGACGAGAAGGAGGACCTGGTAGGACTACCGAGAATTGTCATGAGAGGTTTCGGGTGGATCTAGGTCAGGCCTCTGGGTTGGGGGTTCAGTGTTGAAGGCTTCGGAGACACTGATGCCTAACTCCTCAGATCATTGTGAGGATTAGATGAGATGATACAAGCACAATCTACTCTGTAAAAGCAAAACTTAAATGGGCCGCATGGTCTCATGGTGACTATTCCTGGCATGTCCACACACGTTGTCTAAAGAACTAAGTAAAAAATAATTCTTTCCACCATCATCCCCCCTCTCTTTCCCTCCATCACAGGGAAACTAAGGCAATTCCCCGCTATAGGGGCAGGGTGACGAGAGAGGAAGAGATGCTAGGACAGTAGAAAGGAGAAGAGGAGAGATGAGAGGGTTGGTTGGGAACAGGAAGCAATTGCAAAAGGAAGGAGAAGGTGTTATGTCGTCTTCTGCTGGAGTGAGCGCCTGAGCGTCTGTGGTTGGCCAACTTCACCCAGCTGGGAGGAGCTAGAGAAGCCGGCAGCTGGAGAAGGAAGACCGGTCCTCAGGCTCCTGAGCCTGCACTGTGGGGGTACACGGGGGAGGGGGGGTCATGGAATCCACAGTGCTGGGGTTTGGGGGTCTCTTTCTCACACTCCTCGGTCTGTCGGCTTCATGTTCCCACCAGGGCATCTGTCTTCCAGGTCCCATGAATCATAGTCTAGCTGCCAGCAATGCACATATACAGGTGATTTACAGCCAGGTGGGAGGGGTGGGAGGGAAGACGGGCCCGACAAGGTGAACTCGCAGGATCACAGCTCAGTGGTCACCTGAGTTACGAGGCTCTCTTTCCATAGATGTCCCCCTTCCATGGGTTTCCATTATGTCACCCAGTGTGCCTCATGGGAGCCAGAGGGCAATTCACCAGTATAAGTGTGCCACCCCTCCCCGACCCTTTTGTTTCTGACCTGAGGACCCCTCTGGCTTACATTCTCTAGAGGGGACCCCGAGAGGTGATGGATCAACTATCCTGTTGAATGTCTGAATGGATCAATAAGTCACAGGAAGTTGAACCCCAAACCTTGTTTTGTGACAGCCCTTTGCTCTGAGTGTCTCTGGTTGACTTGAAGAGTGAGTGATCCCCGAAATAAGCCACAATAGTTTAAAAGTGCATATAGCATATGATGTGCTTAAGAAGAGGGGGTCGAATGTTTGAAACTAAGTGAGCATTGGTGATAGAGTGACTCAGCTCCTAAATGGCCAGGCTCTGTTTGGGGTTGGAGGCTGGAAAAGGGCCCTGGGAGGCTGAAATCGAATCAGACTCACTCGCTGGGGAGGGAGTTGTGGTTCAGAGAACTCAGCCAGCTGCCTTCTTGTCACGTGATAGAAAGAACGGGGCCTCATGCTCCATCTAGGAGACTGGAGATGAAGGAGGCCAGGTTTTTAGGAAATTTGAACTCAAGTCTTTGGCAGTCTGGTTTCCAGACTAAATGCAAACTGTGTCTCAGACCAGAGTGCCTGCATGCAAAGATTTCCAGATTTCTCTGGCATGTTCCTTTTGCAAGCCCTTTCCCTCACCATATTTTATTCGATTGCATGGTTTTTTGTCTTTTATTTTCTTTTTTTTTCTTGTTCACTATGGTTCTACTATAAGATGGTGCCCAACTCGACAATTGGGAGGAAAAAAAGGCATAGAAACTGGGTAGTAATTTGCCCAGGTATCAGCAGAGTTGGATAGACAGACAAATATACCAGCCTCTGCTTGTTGCCACCTTCTTCTGGGGGTGGAGCTCAGTTGGACAATCTCTCCAGGGACTTGGAAGTGTGCTGGGAGGTCGGGGACCTGCACACAGGCCTCCCCAGTACTCCCACCTTGGCTCTCTCCAAAGCAATTTCTGCATCTCCCCACCTCCTACCCAGAGACGTATCTCTAAAATCTTATCTTGAACGATCACCAGACTCCAGCACATGTCCCCAGGGCTCCCTCCTGCCTGTTTATCTGCCTCCCTGCAGGTATGTCTGCTGGTGCATGCCGACTTAGCAAACACACATGGCGCCCCAACACTTCAGCTGAGCGTTGCTTTGAACAAACCCTACCAGGGGGTCAGAAATGTGGACAGCAGATGTCAGAGGTGCCCCGCCATCTGCTGTTGATGGGAGTTGGTCATTCCTCAGGTTGGGGAATGTGTGTACATGTGTAGAGAGGCTGTCACAGCCAGTGCGGTGAGCATCCAAGAGGGTGTCCCCGGTATCTCTCTGGGAATTGGACCATGATTTTTAAAATAAAAAATAAAAAAGCTTGCCTAGAACACAAGACACGCTAGGGTAGCTGTAGATCTTACGTTCACGCAGTTCCCGGGTTTGACATCCTTGCCTTCAGCAGCTTGGCAGATAGAAAAATAACAGTTTGTTTTGTGTGTGATCAGAGCTAGCTTAACCAACCCCTGCCAAGCTCTTCAATTTGTCAAGAGAAAGAGCTGGAGGGAAGTGAGGGCATCATATGTGTGTGTGTGTCTGAGGGGGTGTCAGGAGACCCAGGTGTGGAGAGAGAAAGAGAACAAAACACTGAGAGAAACGCTGGCTAATGGGTGTGGAGTGAGTGATGTGCTGGCATCCTGCAGCCTCATGGACGGGGTGCGGAAGAGGGGCTGGGAGGGGTGTTGCCAGGAATAAGGAGACTTGGGGCAATGAGCCATATAGCTATTTGCTGGCTCTTCCTGGGGAGCCCCCTGTGTCCCCTCGTGCTGGAGCAGTCCTTATCACCCTCAGTGAGCATCAAACTTGTCTAGAGGGCTTGCTGGACACAGAGTGCAGGCCTCGCCCTCAGAGTATCTGATTCTGTAGGTCTGCAGTGAGGCTGGCAAATTTGCATTTCTAACCAGTTCCCAGAGGCTGCGGGTCAGGGCCCATAGTCTGTGAGAACCACTGCACCAGGGAAGCTAAAAAGCTAACTTGCTTTAAACCGTCGATCTGCCAGTTTAATCCAGGAAGCCACATGGGTCTATGTATTCACTGGGCTCTCATACTGTGTCCACCAAAAGACATGCCTTTATCCATAGGAAATGCTTGGGGAAGCACTGAACCCCTAAACCTGCTCTCTTCTTTCAATCAGAAGTTAGGACGTGACAGGAGAATTGTCAGTAT
Source organism: Hipposideros armiger (assembly GCF_001890085.2). Taxonomy (NCBI): domain Eukaryota; kingdom Metazoa; phylum Chordata; class Mammalia; order Chiroptera; family Hipposideridae; genus Hipposideros; species Hipposideros armiger. The sequence continues at coordinate 445,277 of NW_017731447.1, forward strand.
GTGGTATGCGCGTGGTGTGGGAGGCTGAATTGTATGTCCCCCAAAGAAATGCTGAAATCCTAACCTCCAGCAACTGCGAATGTGACCTTATTTGGAAATAGGGTCTTTGCAATCAGGTTATTTCGGTGTAAACCGAGTGGTGCTGAATTAGGCTGGGCCCTCAGTCCAATGGATGGTGCCTTTATAAGAGAAAGGACTGGGACATTTGGACACAGGGACAGAGACACACAGGAAAGCAGACCGTGTGAAGATGGAGGCAGAGATTGGATTTATGCTGCCGCAATCAAGCAATGCCCAGGATTCCCGGCAGCCACCAGGAGCAGGGACCAAGCAAAGATGAAGTCTCCCTGGAGCCCTCCAAGGGAGCATGGCCCTAGCAACACCTTGATCTCACACTTCTAACCTCCAGACCTGTGAGAGAATGAATTTGTTGTTTTAAGCCACCCGTTTGTGGTCATTTGTTATGGCAGACTTGCTGAGAGGACACCCTCGCCAGTGGCTGGGAAGGCAGGGGGATAGAGAGTGGGGGGAGGGCGGTGTGGCGACTGCCCTGCACCATCCCAGGGGAGCCCCTTCACCAGCAAGTCAGGGGACGTGCTGGGCTTTTCAGGAGTTTCGGCAGAATGAAAGGAGCGTTAGGATGAGAGGTAGGCAGTCTGAGAAAGCCTTCTTAAGGAGCCAGGAGTCCGATGATCTTAGAGCACCAGGAAATTAGCATGAGGAGAAAGAAAAGTGGTCTCTTAGGAACACAGAACTTAAAACTTCCCGGCAGAGGAGTGACGTCGGTGGAGAGTGGGAAACAGGTGGAGAGACATAGTAATTATGGGAGGCCTGAGAACAGATTTCAGTATGCAGAAGCCCTCAACACAGCACCTGGGATGTCGTAGTTTTCTGTCTCTCATTATGGGGTTCCCTGGTCACCGTCTGGGCATCCCCTTGGTGCTTTATTTGAAATGCAACTTCCTGGGCTCCACCTCAGCCATGCTGAGTGAGAATCCGAGTGGATGGGGCCTGGGAATCTGCGCTTTCACCAACTCCACAGGTAGATTTTATGTCCACAAAGTCTGAAACCAGTCGTTTCTGCGGATGCTTTGTAAATGTTAATAGGCTTTACTCTTTCTAGATAAAATTAGGGGAAATACAGAGAAACACAGAGAGGGAGAGGAGAGGAGAGGTTTCAGGATTTTGGGATAATCTCCCCCCCCCCCCCCCCCCCCCCCCGCAGTCATCTTGCCTGGGACCTCTCTGTGGGCGGTGCCTGTGGAAACACCATCCTTCCCACAACTGGACCAGTCCAGACTGGTGTTGCTGGGCCAAGCGCCACAGGACAGGAATCGCCGGCCTGTCGCAGCTCTGCCACCTACTGGCTGTAGGAGAAGATGCATAATTCAACGTAGAGTTCACGCTGGTTAAAGAATAGCTTGAGAACACACACACACACATAGACACACTCCCTCACTCCCTCACTCACACACCCCACTCACCAGGGCCCCTCTGGCTGACCCAAGTAGACCACAGCCGCAGCTGTTGGTTCACCTGTTTTCACAAGTATAGATGCATTAGATTTCTCCATTCGGGGATGGATGAGTTTGCGGGGATAGGGGAAAGAAGTGTCCAATGAAAACCAGAGGCTCTGAAAAGACTTCCTCTTCCTCCTTCCTTCCTATTTTCCCATGAAGGACAAGGAGGTAAAGCGTTAGTGAGAGTTGTGGAAATGCTCTGCAGGTGTAGTGGAGGGAAGGGCAAACCGCTCCAGCCCCAGGGGAGGAGGGTGCAGAAGAAAAGTGTGAGCAGGGAGCCTGTGAACGCGGACCCTCCCTTAGCCGGACTGTCCTGGTATCAAGAGCAAGTGAGCACAGACTTCTATCTTGCCCTTGAGGCTCTGGCTGCTGGCAACTAGTTCAGTCTTTCGTGCCTCAGTTTCCCCTTCAATAAGCAGACAGGGCTGTGGCATGAATAAAGGGATGCCACTGCCTTCAGAACCCTGCCAGGGTGTTAGGCCCAAGGCTGACCTTCTCTAGTGCCCAGAAGCGCAGGAAAGTGCACAGGCGTCACCGGTCTGGCTAGGAGGGGCTCCAGAGCCCCTGGAGCCGTTCAGAGGAGTGTTGCCCCCATGCCTACCTGTCCCCTACCTGTCTCCCTGCCCACCCAGCTGCAGGCCCACTTGTTGTGTGCAGGATGAACTTCTGTCCTTGCCTCAACTCAGGCCATGACCTTATGTCAAAACCATTCGGGGTTGAGTTTCTTTGTCTAGGTTACCACAGGTCTTCAGGGAAAACAGATCACAGCCATTCCCAGGAGTCACAGATGCTGACCTGTAAACTCTGCCACCTGCCTGCCCCCTGTTTCTCTCTGCCTGGATCTTTCTTGTTCTCTAGCCCTGGCATTGGCTTTCTTCCCTACCCCTTCCTGAAGCTTCCCGTAACCCAAGCCAGCTGAGAGAGGGAACAGGCTGGAAGCGTCCCTGACACTGGTGTCCGGGAAGTGAGGGCTGTCATTTGCTTGTGGTGCCCCACATTGCTCTTGCTACACACAACTTGGTCATTGTGAAACCACTGTGGGTTGGCAAGGGCAAGCAAATGGACGCTGAAGGCCACAGAGTATACACAATCAGGCTGAACTTGGAATACAGCTCTACTGAATCGCAGACCAGTAGATACCGTCCAAACCAATCCAACCTAATCCAATACAACCCAATCCAACCCAACCCAAGCCTATCAAAACCAATCCAACCCAATCAACCCAACCCAAACCGATCCAACCCAATCCGACCCAATCCAACCCAACCCAAACCAATCCAACCCAACCCAACCCAATCAACCCAACCCAAACCAATCGAAACCAATCCAACCCAACCCAAACCAATCGAAACCAATCCAACCAAATCCAACCAACCCAAACCAATCAAACCCAACCCAACACAAAATAACTAGGCAACAAAAAGTTTTATAGCACCCTATTTATTCATCTTCCTCTGGATTGATGGAACTGGGGAGGTGGGAGACTGAGCAATGGATTTTCCTGGTCACACCTCCATCCCATACGTACAGGATTGTTAACAGGAGGTGAGCGCCAAGGCAACATAGTGGGGACGATAGGCTCAGGAGTAAAGAGACCTTATGCAACTACAATGGTGACATAAATATGGGTAGACATTTAACATCCGGGTTTTAGTTCCTCACCTGTTGGAGGGCTGGGGCCCAAGGACTCTTTACTAACCTGGCTCATCACACCAATGTGAGGATGCACAAAACCATTTTCAAAGTTTGAAGTGCTAAGTTTGAAGTGTGTTGAGTAACTGCTTTATACACAAGAGTTAAACCATCTTGTAATATCTTGGCCTGGAGGCTAGTACGAGTTTGAGGTCTCTACCCCATACCAACTCGGTCAGAGAAGTGCTAAAATCAAATGCTGTCACTAAGCCTGCCATTTTCCATGAGTCTAAGTTGATTGATTCCATTTATACTAAGAATATCAAGCTTTTCCCAAAACTCCAGTGAGAGAGCTTGTTGTGAAGAAATGTGTTGTTCCCTTAACCCAAACACAAGATAATCGCTATGAGAGAACTGGGAGAAAGTGGGCAATTCAATATGATCCACCTCGCAACACAGTAGGCAGCCTCGTGGTGGTGGAGTTGTATTTTGTATTTTAGTTGTTTGAGACAATAAGTAGCTTCTCATTTTTTGTGAAAGGAATGAAAATGCTCATCTCCGAGGGTCTCATCGCAGGTTATCCACGTCAGGAAAGTGGAATAAGGATTATTATCTCCATTTTACAGAAGTCTGATTCCATCAGACTTTTGCCTACAGATTAAAGCCCAGTGCTTTGAAGAGCATTCCAGGGTCTCTTGTATCTACATCCAACCTTCCACCCCAGGCTTCCCTCTACTATGTCTCTTTGAAGTCACATGTCCTAGCCATAGCACCCCATTGCACACACGTGCCAGTCAGTCCCAGACACGTTCTTTTTCACAGCTCCTCCTATCGGAATCATATTCCTCCTTTAAAAGGCAGCTCGTTGTCACTGTTCTGTGAAGTGCCCTCCTCAGCATTGACCATTCTTTCCTTTTCATGGCCACACACAGCCTGGTATCTCTATGTCCGTCATTCAGGAGGAGCTCGGTGTGAGGGGTGGGGCATGTTGGCAGAAGCTGTGGTAGAAAATTCTGAATCTATACCACCTGTTAGCTATATTAGGCATGTCATTAAATCTCTTTGAACCTTACTTTATTCACACATAAAACGTGAATTAAAATAACCGTCCTCTTAATCTCATCAGAATTGTCACATACTAACTCCATGAGGGTGTATTGCGCACCTACTATGTGTGGTATGCATTAAATTATAAAACAAATGTGAAACTGCCTTCTACATTGTATTTCGTATCTTAGTTGTTTTAGACAAGAAACCCTTGAGGGTAGGAACCAGCCAAATTCCCTTTGTATCCTTTGTAAGATTCCTACAAAAGTCCTCTGTAGAGGGATTTTACACAGTAGGTGCTCAATTGGTGTTCAGCAATCGTGTGACCTAGAGAAAATGAGATTCGCAGAGGTCGCACACGGTAAGCCAGTGTGAAAACCCCTCTGGTTCTCTGGTTCTCAGGCCTCAGTCACAGAAACATTTCCCTTGCTCCCAGATCTTCTGACCTGCTTGTCTCTTAGTTTCCAAATTAAAAAGTCAGGAGGGGAAGCTATGGAGAAACAGCATGATTTTCCACTGGATAAACAGTATGCTTGGGAGGGTGGAGGATAAGATTATTCTCAATTACCTAACACCTTTATTTATGTAGTGTTTGTAATAATAATAATAATAAATCTCTCCAAAGTGCTTGCAGTCCATTGGAGGCTGAGGAAATAATTACCTGCTTAGAAATCTAGGAGGAAATTAAATGACACGAGATGATTTTGTTGCTGGCTTCTTTTTGTCTCTCTCCCTCAGCAACACAACAAGCTGACATGAGTCGAGTCAGACAGGGCTGAAGAGGAACAAAGAGGGGCTTCCATCCTGCTCTCCCTGGCCTACCTTCAGGGGCAGGAAATAAAGTCTACTCAATAGGCTTCAGTCTAAACCCCAGGATATAGGGACATTCTGACCTAGACCCCTGGGTCTTGTGATGTGAAGGGTCAGTGGGGCCTCTTGGAGCCTGGAGAGTAACGACTTTTTCAATCTCCTTCTCCTTTCCTGAGAGTTCTCAACCCTCAGCTCCCCGCACCCTTCCCCTCCTCCCCACCATTGCCTCCCTGTCCCCTTCCAGCTATTGGGACAGTGTCACTGTTGGAGGGCCCCAAAGAGCATAAGGGAACCAGCGACCCCTGGTGGTGGTCACTGGCATGAGGCCGACCAAAGGCAACCATCGGAAAGAAAGGGTCTGTGAGGAGAAAGAGCTAAACCACATCTCAACCTTCAGAGTGTCCTTCACTCGGTTTCAAGTCTTAGATCAATGTGGAAGCTAAACCCTGAGATTTTTTTTGTGTAATGATAGATAAATTCACATTTTGAAAATGACATTGACTTTGGAGAATAATTCCTGAACCAGCCCTAAGCAAAATTGTGATAATTGGGGTGGTACAAAATGAGACTTCAGTTCCTCAAAAATACCCCCTACTTCTCCATCCTGAACCATCCTGGCTTGTGTTGTTCCCTCCGTGAACCTTCCACTGGGCACCCATTCTCTCCCGTTGTGGAAGAGTTGGAGCTCACACTGTCTGTATCTCCTACGTAATTGTAGAATGTGGACTCTAAAGTGAGTGCATCTAAATTCATCATTTTGCTGATGGTTCCCCAAGAACTGGGGAGCCCTGGCCAATGGGACCAGACTCATCTCGTGGACTGCTTCCAGGCTGGGATCCTTCCCTTTACCACACTCTAAAGATTAGCCTCCCATCCCTCGTCAGAATATTTATATCTTAAAAGATGCTTAGTGTGAAGAAAAGTTCTTCGAATGCTGGAATTCAAGGATGGTGGTGACAGTGTAGAGATGACACCCGAATAGGCATGTCTTTTGTGTGTGCATCAAAGTGACTGCCTGTGTATTTGTGAGTTTATGGAGGTAAGGCAGGGAGCCCAGTTAAGCAGCTGGGCTCGGAAATAGGAGAATGTCCTCATTTCTCAGCTGAGTGAGCCCTTCGTGGTTGTTTGGGGGCAGCATGAAGGGGAGTGGGAGAATGTGACTTTGCATCCATCCCTTTCATCACCGACTTTCCAATCTCTAGTCTGGAATCAATGACATGGACCAAATTTGACCCTCAGATAGAGAATGGGACCCTCAACCTGGCACAGAGGTCTGAATTCTGGCTTTGGGAAATGTTTCTGTGTCATGCTTTCAAGTTCACATCTAGAATCACAGCGACCAAAGACAAGTCCTTAGCAATAAGCTCCTACCCAAGCAGCAGTCCTGAATTCCCAAAGGCACTGGACACAGACATGCCACATCATTTCACATTCCCAGACTCACTCTGCATTTTCCCACCCACACCCGTTTTCCCTCCCAACTTGCTCCTTGGCCCCCACCATTCCCTTGGTCACCCAGGTGCTACAATCCAGATGTTACTGATTTTTTTTCAAGTTCTATCCCCTTCGCTTCAATTCCCACTGCCTGGAGGCTAGACCAAAATGGACATAACAGTTTTTACTGCCACTCTACCTCTAGTCTCTCCCTATCCACCTCAGCTAATATAAGGGGTTAGACTCTGGGAACATACAACCTTCCTATAGCAAAAAGGTTGGTAAAGGGAAATTATTTTCATATGTCCCAGACGCTCATCATCCAATACATTTTATCCCTTAACATAGCCCAAAAATACATGAAATAATACCTCAAATGCATTTTAGAAAGAAGATTTTGTGTAACCAGTGTTAATATTGGCTTTGGGCTTGAAGAAAAATAACGGAGATGTGAGGGTGTATTTCTGGGGTGGAGTGTGATAGGCAAGGGAGTGGGTTGGAGTTTAAGGACCATCCCCACCCACATCCAGGAGGCCAGCTACAGAGGGAGGTCCAGTCCAGCTCCTGGCCCAGGACCATCAAGAAAAATGTCACTCACCCTACTACAAAGTTCAGTGTCAAGATTCACAGGAGACCAAATGGCCCTCTCTTGCTTACCAACGCTGTAACCAAGAAACATGAGTTACAACAGAAGCGTCCAGGGTGAATAAGCATCTTGTGGACCTCCTGTGATAATAGCTGAAAACTTTCCTTTAGCCTTGATTGTATGATTAGTGGTGTGCTAAATGCTTTTCTTCTACTAACTCATTAACTCTGCACATCCGTCAAATGTGGTAGATACTGTTATTCTTTGCGTTTGATGAATGAGGACGCAAGGGGTTGGAGAAGTTGGTTCGTACCCCAAAGGTCATGTCGCTGCTTCACAACAGAGCTGGGTTTGGAGCCCTTGTTAATGGCCTCTGGAACCCATGTGCTTAATCACTACCCTGCCTAACTCCCTGGGCAAGCCCAGAAAATAACATCGTGCCGGAGCAAGTGCTGCCTAAATGGAGAAATGAACATATTGCTGTTAATAGATCGTGAGCATTTTGTATCAATGTATCGATTCTTAATATTAATATTCCAACCACTGACCATCATGCTCTTGTTCACTTCCGCCATGGTCTCAGCTCCACATCTGAACGTGGGGAGAGACAATCCCCGCCCCCTCGCCCCCAGAAACAAGAGTGGCGGCTGTGGGTTCTGCCCAGTGCCTCGGAGCTGCTAGATCAATAGCTTAATTGCTGTGAAACACATGGGCCTTGGCAATGCCATATAAATAATTGTGATAACTGTGGCTGGTGATGGAGAGGATGGTTTTCCAATATCTTATTTTAAAACGCGTTTCTCTACAATTAACTCCACATGCTTCTGGCAGAAAGAATATCCCATACAAGCACTGAGGATGGTTTTTTGTTTTTTGTTTTTTCTTCAAGGCACAGGCATTTCAGCCCTGGGACCTCCCGCCTTTTCCAGACTCTCCCTCCCTGGGCTCAGAGGTCACCCGGCTGATTGAGGAGTGTCTTTAGGCCCCTCAGCTGAGGGTGGGGGCGGCGTAAAGCCTGGTCTGTGTGGTTTCCTTGGGACGAAGAGTGGTCAAAAGACCCTTTGTGATATCACAGCCAAACTCCCGCTTGGCCCTGGGGCCCCTCAGCTTTCTGCATCTGTGCATTCCAGCTCTGTCTGGTGATGTCATCCCCAGACAGGGACCCCCTTCTCCACACCAGTTCTCAGCCCAGGGAAGCTGTTGCCCACAGTGTCTCTGGGAGCCGACTCTCTGACTGCAAACCATTCACATACCTCACCCTAGGCCTCCTGAATTCCTGGGTCCTCATTTGAAATAGTTCCAAGTGGTTTTTTTTTTTCTCAGAGTAGCTGCTGGTAAAACAAAAAAAAACAAAAACAAAAACAACCACAAAAAAAAAGAAAAGAAAAGGAAAATACCAGTAACATATAGGCAGTGGCTACCGGGGGAGATGTGTGGAGAGGAAGAATTAAGTAACACTTGGTGACCTGTGAGACACCGCCAAGTGAAGTGTACGCTTCAAAGAAGTGCCAGTGATTTTTTTTTTCAGGAGATAATAAACGAACCCTGTCGCCGTGGCACACGGCAATAGCTACTTTTATGTTAATTGTTGCCGAGGACAGGTTTGAAGGCAGAAAACTCCAGTCTGGGGCTCCACTCCCTGGCTTTGCGACCTCGGGGAAGAATAAGACATGGCCCTGCAGTGGAGAAGCATGTAGACAAGGGAAGGACAAGGGCACACATAACGACCCGTGCTGTGATGTGCCACAAGTGCCACGATCACGGCATCGGGAAATGCCTTTGGAGCACCTGGGGAGGCATCAGTCTCTACTGGGAGGCGTTGGGGGGAATTCTTGGACACAGTGGTGCTGAGCTGAGGCTTGAGTGAGCATTGCATGCATCCCACACTTCCTTCTGACCCTCATTTGACCACCCCAAAAAAATCCTAGATAGCCCAGGAGCCAGGACTACTTTGAAATCCTGGTATAAACCCCAACTGAGCGAAACTGGAATCTGCCCGTTTCAGGGCTTCGCACATCTCCTGACATGGCAGTGACCCTCTGCCAGTCAGCCGGAAGCCAGGGGGCGCCCCACTAACCAGCCCGTTTCCCCAGAAAAGGCGCCATGTTGTTAGGATACTGAGCAGTTAGTTGATGGGGACGTCCCATCCCTGTTTGAGGAATTGTGTTCTCCACCTTCTGGCAAGCTCGCACCTTGGTCCTTTGCACTAAGGAAGCATAGGCTGTTCTTAGCCTTACGAACACACATGGCTGTCCTTAGATGGCGCCCACAAAAGGGCTCCTGCCCCAGCAGTTTGATGAGGCTGCAGGGGAAGGACCAGAGCAGACCTCATCAGAGAGAGCAGATGTTGAGGTGAAACACATTTGTCTGACGCTCCCTGGGTTATTTATTTGTCAGGGAAATTGCCAAACGGTGCCTAGGGGCTGAGCGACAGTCCCATGGGGCTTCCCACAAACAGCACTGAACAGTGTCTAATGAGGGGGAACCATCTAGAGCTGGCCGCTGCTGCTGTCCTTGAGGTTAGAAAGAGGGTGGATGGTCCTTTATGGACGGGACATCAGAGATGCAAGCTTGGGAGAGTCTCTGAGGATGCAGGGACCTTCTGATTTTTTTTTTTTTATAGAATGCATGTGTTCATTTGGTAATTTACTAAACACCTATTAAGCACCTCTGGTGTTCACAAAGCTGTTCCGGGCCTTGCTAAGGGGGCTGCACTCGACCACATTCTCCCCATCAGTGCATTATCTCATCTTCATCTTCATCCTCACTCACTGAGCACAGCTCCATGCTAACTCGCCACAAGCAACAGCCACGTGCATTTATGATTTTCGACGCACCAGGAACTGTAGTGAGAGCGTCTCCTAATCCACCTGATAAAATCCTGACAGCAACCTTGAACATGGTATTCTGAGCCCCGTATTTCAGCTGCAGATATTAAATACATCTTAAAAATGTTGCCTGAGGTTTCAAACGTTAGTAATAGACTCAGGATGCCAGCTCGGCTGGCTGCACAGCCCTGTGCCCCCTGCTGCAGACCTTCCCTCAGGGGGCTGCCATACTTGTGGTTGAAAGGAACATACTCAAAGCGTGAGAGCAAGGAAGGACAGAGTTTAACACAAACTGAAGCATGCGATGGCCATACGTGGTTGCGTGGGTAGCCGCAGGTGACAGACGTGTCATCAGGGCAGGTGTTATGGAGAAAGCATTTGGAGGAGTAGGACCAGACCAGGCTCAGAAGGACTGATGGGCATGTGTTAATTGACAGAAGAGAGGAAACCAAAGCAAAGAGAAGAGGTGAGAGGAATGGTAGGAACAGGACTGTGAGAGGACTCTTTTGTTTCCTCCAGGAAACAGGAAAGCATCCTGCCTGGCCTTTCCCAGGCCACATGGAGGAATGAACAGAGGGCTGCACCTCTAGCTGCTCTGGGCGGTCAGCATCCGGCAATTGTTGGGGTGATGAGGAGGAAGGCGAGGAGGTGTGCTGAAGTGGGGGAGGGGCTGAGAGGAGACCTGGGGCGGAGAGCTCGGCTCTGCTCTAGGGGCAGGACGGCCATGTGATGGAGGGTCTGAAGATGGAGACGATGAGGGTGAGGATGAGAAAACGGGTCAGAGCCCACAACCTGGATCCCCAGATGGGAGGAGGGCTTGGATTTTGGAATTGAAGGAATGGGAGCACCTGGTGACTGGTAAGACCTGGGCTGTGAAGGGGTGGGAGGAGGGGCAGCTGCTTCTGGGGCCTGGGAGAAAACCTAGACGGGGCCCCCTTTCCTCACGCAGTTAGCACTTGATTATTGGGTCGCTACCGTGTGCCGAGCCCGAGTTAGGACCCGACCAGTGAGGACTCCTGAAACTCCCGTGACAGCTCGTGCCTGAGAGCCTGTCGGTCTCCCGTCTTCGCCCTACTTCTGGTTTCTGTGGGCGCTCCAGCTGGACAGGGGTTTTCTGCTCATCCTGGTACAGCTGTGTTCAGCAGCTGCGGGTCCCTCTCCAGAAGAGGCTAAATTTCCAGCAGGAGAGAAACGCTGACTGTACACCAGCGCCTCGCACTCATGATACAGCTCTGCCCATTAACCCTTTCGTGACTGCGACAGTTGCAGGGGCTACAGAAGTGAGGCGATAGCCCCCCAACCCCATTTCACAGAAGGGCACACTGAGCCCAGAGAATAGGTGGGAGGAACGGGAGAAGAGCGACTGTCCGAAGGCAATCGGGCAGCGCGGATGAGGAATCAGGGGTCCTGGTTCTGGGTCTGAGACTCTGTCCCCAATGCCACCTAGGGCCACTGCCTCATCTTTAGGAAATGGCCCCGCATCTCCTCAGCGTCCTGCCAGACCTGGCTCTGCTTTCTAACCCTCAGCGACACCTCCGTTCTCCATGGGGCCAGGCTGTGGTACCCCGCGTCCCCTCCGGTGGTTTGCCCAAACCACAGGCGTCGAGCTGCTCTCCTCTTTCTCCATAAAGTCGCTGGCTCTCTGAATCACACCCGAATTGAACCAGACTCAGGGTTTCCTAGATAAATTCCTGCAGCTTTGAGGCAGCCCTGTGAAGGTCTCCGGATCCATGTTGGTGGCATACCCATCGGATGACTCCATCCGTGGGCACAGACTCTTCCAGGCTGGCCCTCTGTCCTGCATTGCCCGTTTTCTAGCCTGTTTCAGATGGCCCAGAGCTGAGCCGCGGGTCCTCCTTTTTCTTCCCAGCCCCTACGCGACCGTGTCAGATGCTGGGAGCCCAATCTGTGGGCCACACCCTCTAATCTCTCTTTCTATAGCACATAGGGGTGGTGCTCCTTCCCACCGAGGATGCGTGGGGATCATGGGGGTCAATGCATTTGGCTTGCCTCCATAGTAATCATTGAGAACATCGGTGGAAGTGAAACTATTCCTCTTTCACTCTGCTAATTACTCCACGTGTTTGGGACATTATCATATCCTACAATTATCATAATACTACAACAAAGTAGTAGTAGTATTTCTGTGTCTCATCAGAGGAAAGTGAAGCTCAGAAACGTTTGGTCTAAGGCCACTCAATTCCAAAGTGGCCGAGGTGGGATTTACACCCTCTGCCTAAGCCCTCGCCCTTCTGCCTACACACCCGAGGGCTCTGGTCCTTTGTGACATGAACGATGTGGTTCATCTGCCAAACAGCAGAAAGAGCTGATGTGTGTAAAGCACGTGGCACAGTGTGTGGCAGGTGTTGGGTCCACTATCTGTTCGTCTGCACTCGTTTTTCTAGGCATGGGAACAGTTGGTCCAGGCCCCTCTATGGCCACAGAAACATGGGGCGTGGCCAATCAAGGCTTGGGGTACAGGCTACTCAAATAAGGGGTGGCTCTAGGGTCACAATCTGGCTGACCCATCAAGGTCTCAAACCTATACCTTGCTGATGTGTTCTCTCCAATGAGTGTCTTTGGAAGGCTGTGGCAAGAGAGGCAGAGTTTAAATATTTTGCATTTAAATGAGTCTGGCTTGAACCTTTTTCTGGCCTTCCCTCCTATCAACCATGTTGCTTTTTCCTTTATATGTCTTCAATATCTTTTTCCTCCTGGAGTTACATCTTGTTCTTTGTGTCACCACCCAAGCAGGTGGGGAAGTGATGGAGGCCACTGGCCCTGATTTCTCTAATTTGGAAAATGCAGGGCCAGAAGTCCTAATGGCAACCCAGGAATCACCACTGGGTTTTATGAATGTGTGGCGTGAGACCCAAAGGGGCCCACTGTGCCCACAGTGTTTGGTAGCATGGCACAGGATTTGTGCATGCACAGGGCTTAATTATTCGCTGTTCACACTCTTGCCCCGTTGCATCCTTTTTCTCCTTGCTGGAATCAGGAAATCCAAACCAAGTGCCCTCATCATGGTCTTCTTAGGGTTAGCCAATGCAGTGTGGACACAGAAGCAGGGTGTATGCCCACCTTCCGAGCTCCGGGACTCAAGGCAAGGAGGCGAGGCTGTGTCAAGTAGTGGAGTCCACTCTGCAGTGAAACAGGGCACCTGGGGTCTGGGGTGAGCAGTGCCAGCTCCTCTCCTTCTGCTGGGTCTCCCAGTTAGAGCATCCCCAACTACGTGGTCTCTTTGCCATGAAATAAGGAAGATCTGCATCATGAGGACGAATTAAAATGTTGATGAGTAGTTTGAGCATTTCCATGCATTCATTTATTCAAACAATATTTATTGAGCACCTACTATGTGTTTCAAGAGTTTGGGATGCATCCATGAGCACAAGAGATAAAGATCTCTGCTCTTGTGGAGTTTGCCTTCAAGCAAGGGGGATAAACATAGCCGTAAAACATGAATCAGTTATATAGTATGTGAGACGGTGACATGGGAAAAAGGAAAAAAGTAGAGCAGGGAAAGGAGGCTGGAAGTGCCAGAGGCGAGGGCCGGGGTGTGATTTTAAAAAATGACAGTACTGGGGGAATTCAAGGGGCATTCTGAGTAAAGTTTTGTTTTCAGATGTCCTCGGTTTGGGGTTACAAGAAATACCAACAATAAGTGAGTGCTTGGGGCATGAGTGAGCTGTCTTTGGCAGGAGACACACTGGCAGCCCCTGGGAGTCTGGCGGGAACTCAGAGATCATCCCATCCACTGCCCTGCAAACCCGGCAACTCTTCCATAAAAGGGCCCCTTTCCCTAAAGAGATTTAACTCCACACCAGCCAGTTGCAGCTCACACTTGCATCTGTCTTCCTGCTGACCTGCCACAGTCCTCTCAGTTTCTCCTCATCCCAGCAGGAGTTGAATCGCCTGCCCTCCATCACTTTGTCGTAGAATTATAGGGAAAATTCTAGAGTTCAAGCGTGAGACAGAGGCAGAGAGAGCATGTGCGTGTTTATGTCTGTGAGTGTGTATGTACATCTAATCATTCCAACTATGGTAACTCAGGCCCAGAGTTAGTGTCTCAGATCATTCGTTCGTTCATTCATTCATTCAGCAAAGGAACACCTGCTATGCTCCTGGTGCTCCATGATGCATTTATTCATCCTTTCACCTGCCTTTCAGCCTGTGTGGCAGGATGCTAAGTGCTAGAGACTAGGATTACGGCAGTGAGACCCTTTGGGGGCAACTGAATAAACTGCACAAGTAAGATCCAAAAAGTGCATTACTTGTTCCCTCCTCAGAGACACTGTAGCCCTGTCATGTGTCAGAGAAGAACTTGTAGTCCCTCATTTCTCACCAGGGGTCCTCACCTCTACATCCGCCTCAGTGGGAGACAGGTCAAGGCCAGGACAGACAGCCAGAGGACCAAAGAGAGACAAAGTTGTGTGCTCACAGCTCTGAGAGGAGAACCTGGGCCCCCACCTCCCTCCTTGGGCACCTCACCTGCCTCCCCTGACTCCCCCGTCTGCTGCTATGTGATCTCCATTTTGCAAGCTGACTGATTTGCTCGTATCTGCATAGGACCCCCTTGGGGTTCTGAGTACTTTGGAGTCTTGCCTGAGGGAGGAACAGACCTGACTCCAGCTCTGGCACCACTCAGATGGGATGTACCTATCCCCAAACCCTGCCACCCCTGGCTCTGTGAAGCAGGCCTGAGCTCCCTGCCCCCAACGCCACCAGGCGGTTTGAGGTTTCAGGGTCTATGTGGAGAATGCAGAGTGGCCCTGGGACATTAGTCTCCACGTTCCTACCCGGCAGCTCTATTTCCCTGCCTGCCAGATAAGACCCCATCCTCACCTTCCCATACCTGGGCCCAGCCCCGAAACCTGGCCCGTGTAGAACTCCCGACCAGGAAGTTTGGGGAGGAGGTGAAGGGAACAAGGAAGCGGGGGAACCCAGCAGGGGCCTGCATTTTTAAAGATGAACAGCATTGTTTGCTCATTAGGGAGATGATTCCAAGCAAGACGGCAGCCAGAACACTCTAGCGCAAGCATCTGCCTGCTGCTGGGAGACGATATTTATTGTTCAATCCTTCAATGGATGTAAATAAACAGCCGAGCCCAGATAATGTTCCAATAAACAAACAAGCAGCTGCCAGGAGCTGCCTTGATGGCTGACCTTTGTGGAGGCCACTCTGCTGATGTTTTAATAGCAGTCTGTCTGGCAGCGCAGACACTTACCGTGCCAGGGAGAGAGAGAGGTGGCAGTGCTGACTGGTGGATGAGCTGGAGGAAAGGAAGCTGTGCCGCCTGGGAAGATCCCAGGCTGAGTGGCCGGGGAGGGCGGGTGGGGGTGCCTGTGTGTGCCCTCAAGCATGCATGCCTGTCTCTGGTAAGCCACATGGAGGGGGTGGTGCCGTGTATGCTAAACGCTTTGATGAAGGTTTCTGCCTGGCACGGGCAGGACTGATGCTCAGCCATTATGTCCTAATATGAGCTCACCAGTTGCTGTCTTTCTCATCTTTATTGAGGTGCAATTGACAAATTAAAATTATGTATGTTTAAGGTGCATGACTTGATGTGTTGGCATACCTACACGGCATACGTTGTGAAATAATGGCCACCATCAAGCTAATTAGCGTATCTATCACCTCACACAGTTACCAGTTTCTTTTTTCTTTTTCTGAGAGAACACAAAAGATACACCTTCCTCGCATATTTCAAGTGTACAGTACAGTGTTGTTAACTCAGGTCACACTGCGGCATATTAGGTCTCCAGAACTTATTCAGCCATAGCTGGAACCACTCATCCGTCAACAGACATTTAGGTTGTTTCCATGTCTTGACTATTGTGAATAACTCACCAGTTGTTAAATATTGAAGCATTTCCCTGTGATTGGTACTTAGCTGTGTCCCCAGCCTCGAGTGCCCACGCCATCTAGCACCCCCCCCTCACCTCCAGCAGTGCTACCTGGTAGCTGGAAGCCTCTGAGACTCCCTGCCCCCTCGGCCAGTCTTCTGACTGGCTGGTCCTCCCCCAGGAGCAGTTGTTAAATGTTTTGACTATCCCCAAAGAGACAGGGGGTTCCTGCCAAGTGCTAGCCTAGATCAGGACCAGGTCCGCACAGCTGTGCATTATGATTTTCTTGGAACTGGCTGGAGCTTACAGCCTGTGAGCTCCTAAAAAGTGGAGACGATGGGGCACACAAGTTATGCTATAAATTAAAGGTCCCAGGAGACACAGGATGTTGTGGCAGGAAAGTGGAGTGGGCAAGATCTCACTGAAAGCAACCCTAGACTGATGGTCACTTTGCAAATTATTAGCAAGGTCACTTGGTGAACGCAGAATCGGCCCACAGGGATGACAGCAATCTAGAACCGCACTGTCCAACATGGTAGCTGTTGGACATCTATGGCTATCAAGCATGTGACATGTGGCTGGTCTGAACAGGTGTGCCATAAGTATAAAGTACAGACACATAAGGTTTCAAAGATGTCATATGAGAAAACGAAAGAAAAATATCTCATAAACAACTTTTTAATACTGTGTACATATTACAGTGCTAATACTTGGGGCACATTGGATTAGATAAATTATTGAGGAGTGTCTTTAGGGTTATTAAATTAATTTTGCCTGTTTCCTTTTTAAATGGGACCACAGCTAGAAAATGTAATATTGCACATGTGGCCGGCATCTGTGGCTGGCGTTGTGTTTCTGTGGCCCAGCGCTGGTCTCTAGAACATTCCATTGTCCTGAGGTGAAGCCTGAGAGAAAACCATGCCTTACCACAGAGAACACATTCACACTCTTTCCCCTCAGCACAGTGCTGGATGAAATTTTTCCCCTCTGGCCCCATTTTTAATATAGTTTTACTCTTAGCTCCCTCTGCCAGTATGGAATGTCTTTATAAAATCTGTTAGTACCACTAATTTTGCTACTTCAGATCATACTTCCTAGTGACTTAAGAGATTTTTGTCTCCTAAGGCGCTTTTGGAATAAATCTAATATTACCTGCTATGTGTTTTACTCACCAAATTCTCAGTTGAGGGTGCCACGTTGGTAGCCCTTTTGTCATAGGGCATACACATGCTCCCTCAAGCCTCGCTGGGGGCTGGGCTGATAATTCCTAATGATACCCCAATAAATGAACCACATCTTCTGGGTATAAGACACAGAGGCCTGTGAACACCCCACATGGCCTAATTTCTGTGAATCCTGAGCCTTTCAGGAGCCGGGCCTTGTGGAGAGCAGGCTATCACCTTTCTTCGCCAGAAGCTAATGCAGAGCCTAGAACACAGAGGGAATTCCTTACAGGCACGTGGGTCATGAGTGAGTGTGGAGTGTCAGTCTACCTAAGGACCCATCGCGTTAGGATGTGGTTTCTTCTTGGTTACAGCCTCAGAGAATAACATCTTCTAAACACCCACGTGAACAGTAGTGGCTTCTTTACGTTTTCTATCTTCAAAGAGAAGCAATGGCTGTTTTCATTCTTGCTCACTGCTGAGGTGATCCACAAATATCATCTCCACTGTATAAAATAATAAATGTGATTTGTCCTAATGTGTGATAATCAATCTTGTTTGTTTTAAGCAGTCACTTCCTGAGCTTCAGGGTCCCTGCATTGGTGGCTGAACCACAGCCACTGGCCACCATGTCTGCTTCCTTGGCCTTTTTGGCAGTCAAGGAGTAATGGGGCAGTAAATGGTGATGCCAAGTTCTCCTTTTTTTATCCTGTCTCTTACCTTGATCATACCTTGATCACCTAAGAGTTCATTGTCTGATTGGTAGAATGTGGTTCTTTTTCCAGAGGGCGATGATCATTTATTTAATAACTACTTATGTTTTTTTCATATTTTTGAGGTATAATTGACAAATAAAAATTATATATATATACATATATATATATATATATATATATGTATATATATATATATATATTTAAGGTCTACAACTTGATGGTTTGATATATGTATATATTATTTTTTTAAATCACCACAATTAATATATCCCTCACTTCACATATTATCATTTTCTCTCTGTATGTGTGTGTGTGTGTGTGTGTGTGTATGTGTGTGTGTGTGTGTGGTGATGAGAACACTTCAGGTCTACTATCAATATAAAGACTGCCCAAACCTGTAAAGAATTATATCCAAACCTGTAAAGAATTTTTATCAGTTTATTTGAGCCAAAACTGATGACAGTTGCCAGGAAGCAAGATCTCAAATGCTTTGGGAAATGACAATTTTGCATTTTCTTTTCTGCATTTGAAATTAAGAAGGGAACATAAGGAAGATTACATGAAGGTGGGAGAAAGCAAGAAGGAGATTGGATTACAGGATAGTTAACAAGATTATGTGCTTCTCTTGAGGATGCTTATGCTTATTTCAAAGGTGCTTAACCTGGAAGCACAAGAACAAAGGACAGGGCTTAAGGCAAAGATAAACATTTTACTAAAAAAGTTATATGCCTGGGGTTTCGCTACCCACCATGACCCACTCGGGTAGGAATTTATGATCAGGTCATCCTGTGAGGTTACTTTCTGTGGAACCCCTTTTTTCAATCACACTACCTTCTTAGCAAATTTCAAATATACATCTCAGCATTATTAACTATAGTCACCATGCTATACACTAGATCTCCAGAACTTTTTCATCTTATAACTGAAACTTTGTACCCTTTGACCAACACCTCCCATTTCCTGCACTCCCCAGACCCTGGCAACCACCCTTCTACTCTCTGCATCTCTGACTATGACTATTTTAGATTCCACATAAGTGAGATCATGCAGTGTTTGTCTTTCTGTGTCTGGCTTATTTCGCTTAGCACAACGTTCTCCAGGTCCATCCCTGTTACAAATGGCAGGATTTCCTTCTATTTTAATTTTCTTTATCCGTTCATCCATTGACAGACACTTAGTTTGTTTCCATATCTTGGCTATTGTGAATAATGCTGCAATGAACATGGGGATGCAGATATCACTTCGAGATACTGATTTCATTTCCTTTGAATATATACCCAGGAGTGGGATTGCTGGATCATATGGGATTTCTATTTTTAATTCTTTGACGCACCTCCATACTGTTTTCCATAGTGGCTGCACCAATTTACATCCCCTCCAACAGTGCACACGGGCGCCCTTTTCCTCACATCCTCACCAATGCTTGTCAGTAACTACTGACTGAGTACCAACCATGTCTTGGGTACTGTGCCCAGCAGTGGGGAAGTGCTGACTACTGCAGGCATGATCTCTGCCCCCTGAGACTCTCAATCCCAGGTCCATTAACCCATGTGCAGCTCCTTCCCGTCCCCCCAGACTCGACCCTGCAGAGAATGTACCATCTATCTGCAGTTCATCTCCATCATTGGCCTTCTTGCTATCCCAAAGAGCTTAGAATATTCTGCACAGTTTTCTTTTCCCTCCTCCAGACCTCTTATAAAAATATTAAATAAGACTAGTCATAACACTAGTGTTTGGGGAGCCCCCCAGTTCCCACTT
Source organism: Hipposideros armiger (assembly GCF_001890085.2). Lineage (NCBI taxonomy): Eukaryota > Metazoa > Chordata > Mammalia > Chiroptera > Hipposideridae > Hipposideros > Hipposideros armiger. The sequence continues at coordinate 464,615 of NW_017731447.1, forward strand.
CTCCACACAGAAACGTGTCTTTTTCTGTCTCTAACTCAGTTCTCTCTCCATGGCCAAACTGCCCAAAGTCCCGCAGAGACTCGTTATTTTTAAATACCTTTTTCATGTGGAGCCTTGTCTTTTGGAAAATTTAAATAGCTAAGAGGGAAGTGCTGAGCTAGGAGTCAGGAGACCTGGGTTCCTCTCCTGAATGTCATTGATTTATCATTGAATTTTGGGACAAGGTGCAGACCAACCCCAATCTCAGTGTCGTCGTTCAAACTATGCTGACAGTCAACATCGTACAACTTTTACAACCATCTTATGAGGCCATGTTATTTAAGAATGCTTTGACAGGTATAAAGCAAAAATATAAGAGATCAGAATTTTGAAAATTCACAGCAGCAGCATTTTCATGCATGATTTTCTCCCAAAAGAATTGCGGTAGCTAATATGCAATAGACATGGTTCCTCCCGCATTCCCAGGGTGATGTTTGTTTAACTCAACTACTTTCATCGCTTGAAGGGATTTATGTCTATCTAACCAATAGTGTAGTATGTAAATGCATAGACGCATGGATGCTGGAGTGAGTCAGACCCTGGTGTGGATCAAGGCTATGCTGTAACCCATATATTTGACCGTGAACAAGTGATTAATCCTCTCTGTGCCTCTCCTGTAAATGGGACAATATTGATGCTTACCTCACAGAGTTATGAGATTTTCTTATTAAAGTATAGTTGGTATACAATATTATATTACTTTCAGGTGTACAGCAGAGTGATTGGACATTTTTATACCTTACGATGCATTCACGACACTAAGCCTAGTAACCATCTGTCACCATGCAAAGGTATTATTATGAGATTTAAATGAGAAGGTAAATGCATGTAGAATGCCTAGCATCATACCTGACACATAGTACCACTGAGTCATTAACAACTCTCATTGCTGTCGTGTATGTAAGGGCCCAGGAGCTGGCAGCTGGTCCATCCTACCTAAATTTCATTTTCGTCCATCACTCAGTGAATCCCACCACAAATTCCTTTTATCCATGTCTTGTGTGAGATTCTTTCAGCAGATGGATGAATAAATGCTTTCCTTTCTCTTTTCTGAAATACATAGTGGATTGGGTAGGGCCGGGGCAGGGGGAGGGGGGAAGAGGGAGAACTGTGTCTCCAATTACTGATTACCTACCCAGGCAGGGTATGGATGGGGGTCCATAACCCCATCCCACTTCCACGGGGAAAGCCATGACTGTGAGAACTTGCCCTGTGGGTGCTCCCTGGTCCATGCCTCTGTCCCTGCTTTCCTCTGATGCCACCTACCTCCAACACATCACCTCACCCGAAAGAGCAGGGGAGTTGGAGCCAAATGATAATGATCGCTCAGGCACTGAATCCAGTTTCCCTTGGGGATCAGACCACATGGGCCCTGGATGAGACAGTTCCACCATCATTCCCTCAGAGAGCCTGCTCCTGCCAGAGGCCTGAGGGCACTGGACACCAGCCAGGTCGCTCAGGGTCACTCTTGTCACTCTCGTGATGCTGCTCCCGAGGTGCCTCACAGCTGCAGATGAAGCCTGAGTGGGCTGGGGACAAGGCCATCACCGTACAGTCAGACTTGGGTGGTAATCCCAATTGGTTTTACGTGAACTTCCATTTCATTCTGATGAAGGCAGGACCTGGCCAGGTGGGCGTCTGGGGGCTTGCAGGTAGGTACGGAAGCAGGAGGGCTGTTGGAATTTGAAGCATTTTGATTTTCAGAGCTAAACATATCTCTCTGTAATTGCTGTACGAGTTTTTGTTTGTTTGTTTTATGAGTTTAATGGGAAATGAGAAAAGAGGAATTTTAACTTCATCAATGTATGTCTTTGCTTGTGAAACAAATATTTGTCAAGCTCAAGTGTTTGAACATTAGTATCAGGAATGACTGGCGAAAGCCACTGGAATTGAGTAGACCAGAGACAGACACTGACCTCAGCCCCTGCTTTAGGTCCCACCCCCAGGAAGTAACCATGCAACCCTGCAAGGAACCGGCAGGTCTCGCATGTAACAGGTGCTAGGAAATGCATGGACTTCAGAGTTCTGTCCCCAGATTTTGTAGCTCAGGCCAGTTGTTTAAGGTGCTGGGTTCCCATTTTCCTCATCTATTTTCAGTATATCAGTTAGGACTTTTCAGGTTGCCCAAAGCCTTTTTATTACTTTAACAGTAAGGAAATACCTTGAGTAACTAGGAAGTCCTAATGTAGGTCAGCCTTTGGGGTTATTTTGTTTCAGTGGCTCAAGGACATCACCAGAAAACAATTTTTTTCCATCTCTGCTCCTGATCGCCCCTGGTTCCAGCCCCCCTCCTTAGCACAACAGGGCTGCCAACAATTCTTTGAGCTCTGTTTCTCTGACCCTACTGAGGGTGCAGAAAGGGCCTCTCTTCCCCTCAACACGACACACAGTCTCTGCTTTGCTCTGGCTGCACATGTTGATTGGCTTGAGCCTGCTTCCTCCCAAGCACTGTGATGAGAGAGTGAGATGAAGCTGATTTGCTTATGCCTATCAAGGACCGCCACAGGAAGTGGGGGGGGGCGGGTCCAATGCCACCCAAATGGTGAGAGAGGTGGAGTGGATGCTGGAGGGGTCATGCAAGTCATGACAAATGAATACTAACCTCATAGGATTGAGAGGATTATATCAATAAGAAATTATGTGAAAACCCTTCTGCCAGTGCCTGACATCTAGAAAGGCTTAAAAATAATGCCTAGAAGGAAAACAAACAGAGTCTGGGACACATTGAAAATCAAACACATAAATCATAAAACACCTTGGTGTCAGAGTCCAGTGAATTCAACAGACACGAGGGGCAGCAGACTTTCAGGTGAATTGAGGTGATCGGTTGTCACTAATGTGGCGTCCCCTGCTATAATTTAGTTCCTCTGAATAGCTCTTCTATTCTCCAGGATCTCATGAGAGGTTAAAAATTAAATATTAAAAATTAAAAATAAGAATATACAACGGGACTAGTTGCAATATAATTTTTGTTCTTTTGTTATTAGAATCTCTGAAATTATACTCTGGGTATCTTACAGAGTCTTATACAAATGGCATCTAATCAAGTTTGGCCATCCCCTAGGGCCTCTCCCTGTCTCCCTCCGCTGTTCCCCCCATCCTTCTTACATTGTCCGCACTCTCTGGTCCTGACTGATGTGGGTGGCACCATTAGCACTGGGCAGTGATCATGTTGAATCCATGAGCTGAAACTCGTGATGATTCTGCTTCTAGAATGGAGGCCATCTTTTCTAGATTTGTCCTCAGTCATGGAGGGAGGTGTGGGCAAAAGTCTTTCCCAGTTGTCTCCACGTTGTCCAAACAATTCTAGGAAGGACTTGTGGACAGCTCAGGGACGATCTACTCTGCAAAGTGTGGTCGGAAAATTGAGGCTGACTCTTGCCCAAAGCATATTTTCCTAGCGTGCCCATATCCCCTTCCCTGGGGACATGAATAGAACCTCTAGGAAGTTTCGGGATCCTACATCTACTCCAAAATCTGAGACATGAGCCACTGGTTTCAGTGGCCACGATGAGCCCACTCGGCATGAAACTTCTGGGGTTGGCTCCTTGCCTGGTTCCTTTCCAAGGTACAGCAGAGCTAGTTGGGTGCCAGTTTCAAAGAATCAGCCCACATCCTTATTCCCATATGTTTTCTGCTAACAAATGTGGCAAATAGTATTGCCTTTGTTATAGGATGACCTCAATCTGAGGCAGCTTTAATTATTCACTACCCCCCAATATCAGCCTCTTCTCTAAGACAGACATACAAAGACTTAAACCTGAGGCACAGGGAATTGGAGGGAATAACACCAGTTCTTGATGAAGCCCAGTTTAGGCCCCCCTTTCCTTCTCCTTGTCACTCCCAGCGTGAGGCCAATGGTGGGCTGCGTCACTCCCGCTCCTTTGGGCCTGGCCTCTGGGCATTGCGGCAGCAGAGCTCCCTGCCTCTGTCCTGGCTCCTGGGAGGGTCCCTGGGCTGCAGCTCAACTGCGGGCAGTGCAGAATCTGAACTCAACTCGGTTCTCCTCTCCCTCTTCTCCACAGATCCGGGTGGATGGGCCCAGAGGCAATGCCCGCCAATACGAGACTGTGCAGGTGGTAGACCCCGGCCCGGTCCTCCGAGATATGGCCTTCTCCAAGGACCACGAGCAACTCTACATCATGTCAGAAAGGGAGGTAAGGCTCTCTGGGCTGTTAGACATTTGTCTTGCAGCTAAGTACTAGCCTGCAGCGCAGCAAAAAACCCACGGGAGGCCAGCTGCACAGAGGGGATTTGATGTATGGCCCAGTGTGGATCCTTTTGGTTATGCTGCTTGGGGTCTGAGGCTGAATGTGCTGAAAGAGGGAATGAAAACTTCTAAATATCAAAATATCTGGGCGTCTAGAACAAATCCACTAACTTCAACATGATGGTGCGTATAGGTTCTGGGCCAACATTGACTCTCTTTTGAAGATACATGGTACAGATGCTCAAGTTTTTTTTTATCCAAATGTTTCTACACAAAGTATAAGCTTCTCCCAAGGTTACCTTCCTAAACTCCGAAGGTCTATGGCGGGCAAGGATTTGGTACCTAAAAATCCCGGTTGAGGGAACATCATGGAAGAGTCAGATGGAAGGAGATTCAGAAAATAGGGACCGTGTGTGAGAGATGAGGTGATATAGCGTATGTCCTGAGCCTCACATGGAACCTCCTCAGGTTCCATAAGGCCAAGCCAGGCAGCACAGACACGGTACAGGGATTACCGTCAGCTGATGCTGAGCTGAAGGAGCAAAACGGGGCTCGCTTCTGGAACTCAGCTGAGAACTAAGTTCTCCAGGGGCTCTTGAGCTCATGCCAGGACTCTGCGTATACAGCAGCCTAAGGAATCCATTTCACCTGGACATTCCATCTACTTAAGCGTATTGCCTGGAGTAAAGCACCCTCATTCACTGTCTAGTGTGATGCACCCCACCCCAAGTGTAGATTAGCACTGCCACACGTCTGCCCCTGTCATCTCCATGTAGGGTCATTCCCAGGAGCTGTCCCTCCAGCCCATGAATATGTATGTGGCAATGGCAGCATCCATGAAAGGCAGACCCCTCCCCCCCTCCCTTATTCGTCTTCATTAGTGAGGCCCGAACTCCCCAGAGGACCTTGCTGACAGAGTCTGGATTGTTCCTGCTGTCCCCTCTCTGCACAGTAAGGGAGATAAATACCACATTATGCCACCCACAGGGCTTGTGCATTATGCCTTGGCAGCTCACAGCAGCTCCACCCTTCCCAAGAGCTCGATGACATCTTCTGTTGGTGTGGGACTCCCCATCCAGCTATACTAGGACCCATTGTGGTGTCCCGGTGGAGGCTGCCATGCCTTGGACATGGCCTGATGTGGCGCCAAGAGGGGAGCATTTTACTCCAGGAGTCAGGACTGGGCATGCGGCTGCTCCTTTGCTTTCATTCCTTGCTGTCCCCACTCCCTACCTCCCCCCACGGCCCTAGACACTGAGAGGAAGCAACTTTCCTTGATGGATTCAATCCTTTGGAGAAGACCCGAGACTTCCATAAGGCATTGATTATGTTAAGATGTCTTACCTGACCTGAAAGCTAGGATCTCAGAACTGGCACTTCTTCTTTTTTTTTTTTTTTTTTTAGCTGAGCCACCCTGCCACCTGTTGGCAGCTCAGCGGCTACTCAGCTCGGGCCGGGATTCGAACCGCTGTTGTTCAGAGCTCAAACTCTTGAGGGAGCTCTTAACCAACTGAGCCACTCGGCCGACCCTGAACTGGGACTTCTTAAGACATTGAATGACTGCCAAAGATGGAAAATATAAGTCGTATGAAGCCCCCTCTGATAGCCGAGTTGGGGTTCAGAGCCTCTTGTCCTCAGTTTCCCTGTCAATAGTCAGAACCCATTGGTGAGGCATGCTGGGAGCTCTGGATTATTGGAAAGGAAAAGAAGGCAGGAATGGATAGCACCAGAGCATTCATCCATTGGAAGGCTGTTCCTCACAGAGGTGGAGGGTCACCTGCCACCCAAATCACAATCTCAAGGACCTGACAGTTGGGCCAACACTGGTAGCCAGTGGGTTTGCAGATTCTATGTGAGGAGTGGTAGGGTAGCACAGTGGTTAAGTGCACAGATCTCTGTGTCAGAAAATCTGAACGTGCACCTTGGCTCTGCCATTTACTAAGCGTGGTCTCAGGTAAGTTCCTTAGCCACTTTAAGACTCAGCAATCTTAACTGTCACATGGAAATAATAACAAAATACAATAGTGTTGTCCCAAGGATCAAATGACGTAACCCATGCAATAAGCATGAACCAAGCCTGACAGAGAGTAAGGTCAGGATAAATGGAGGCTCTCACTCGTATGACATTGTAACAGGAGTGTTACATGGACATGGGCCATGTTTAAAGTCAGGCAGGGGGTGGCATCAAGATTCTGGAAGATCTATGAGGTATGGAGCTCAGGAATCCAGATCAAGGCCAAGGCAGGCCCCAGGGAAAGCAAATCCAGAACCCGCCACCTGCTTTCCTGACTGAGCAGACCAGGGAGAGCTCAGGGCAACAGCGCCTTGGTAAATATACCAGGGAGATACCAGCCCAGAGAGTCTGGGCTAATTCCAGCCTTCATCGCTGGTGGGTCCGTGTCAGCCGTGATGGGTCGAATACTTTGCAGGGCTGAGTCTGCAGGTGAAGGGTGTATGCTCAGCAATGACATCTGCTCTGCCTGGATGACACTTCCCTTTCTCATCTGGTTACTTTCTCCTTGTCCTTCAACACTTAGCTCTGCTGGTCACATTCTCCAATCAGTGATTCCTGACCTGTGGTTAGACACCTGTATGGTAGCTCTTCTCAAACGGGGCTGTGATGATGGCTTCTTTATCTTTCTCTCCTACCAGACCATCAGCAGCTTGAGGGCAGCCCTGTATTTCCTTTGCCTAAATCTCACCTCATAGGCCCTTGATAAATAGTTAATGAGTGAATGAATGAATGAATGAATCCCCAGTGTCTTCATTGAACCATAATTGGGAAAGAGAGAGACTGATACATATTATTTATTGCTTATCTTAATTCCTGAGTTCAAACTTATATAATAAAAAAACTACACTTCAGATCAAGAAAGCATCTCCCAAACTTGAGTCATCTGTTTATCATGGCCATGACTTTTGCCCTGTTCTGAATAACTTTTTGCCTTGTGTTTTTATTTAAACTTACTGGTTAAACTTAAATAGCCTACTTTAACCATCCCTTAAGTAGTAATCGTATAGATCTGTTGTTATATAATATCTGGTTTCTTGCCCTCGGTTTCTGAAATCTCTCCAGAGCCTTAAAGGTGACATGGGTGTCATATTGTTCCAAAGAAGCCCCTTTCTACCACAACTGAATTTATGTGAGTGGGGTGATTTTTGGACAGCCCCTAAAGATGGGGGCTTGTTGCCAGAGGAGCCAATCACATGATTATAGGGTTAGAAGGGGTAAGGATCATGTAACTAATAGAGGCAAAGAACGGCGTGTGGTGCGTGTGAGCGTGCATGTGTGCACACGCATGCAACCCCTTCCACCGTCTGTCCTTGTCTGTGTGTCTCCATCAGCCATCAGCCTCCTTCGTGCTTTGCACACGTCTGTGTTTACGTATATGGTGTGTATTTACTACAACTCCAGTGCTCCCGCGGGAAGGTCTATACACACTGAAACCACTGCGATAAAAACCTGCCAAACCGATGGGAGGGAAGTGAGAGGAAATGTCAGCAAGGCAGATAAGTGAGGAACTAGTTGGCAGAGCCAGGGTTGTCCCCAGGTGCCCTGGAATGACCCCCTCCCAGGGGAAAGGCAGCTGTCCCCCACTTTACACCCCCCCCACCGCGCCCCCCCCACACACACACACACAAGGCAGCTCTCTTCTTTGATAGGCCCCAGAGCAAGTGGCCGGTTTCTCAGTGAATTTCAGCCTCTGCCATCCCACGCACCAGCTCTCCCCTGCCTGAAAGCCAGGGGCCTCAAATGCCTGTTTTTGCTTTTGAGATACAGTTTCAGTTGTGTCTGGGCCAAAGCCATCTTTCATGGCATTCTCTATTTTACTGGCTCCAGTGGACAAGTGGGTCTGCTTCCAGGTGCTTGGTGACGTTCACAGCCTGTCCCCCTCAAGAGCTGGTGGCACTCAAGCCCTAGCTGTGATCCAGGGCACAGATGCCTGCGGGGGCTGAGGGGTTGGGTCTAGAGGTAGGTCCACCTGCTGCTGGGAACGCAGGGCTGGGTGGAGCAGCTTGGCTTGGCTCTTTCCAGCACAATCCAGTAGTGAAGGAGGGGGGCGCAATTTTGCCCAGGCCTGACTTCAATCATTCTCTCAACAGATACTCACTAAGCACCTACTATGTGCCCAGCACTAGCCTAAGGCACTGGGGAAACAACAGTGAAGAAACAGATAAATATTCCTGACTGTAGGAGCTTGCAATTGTAGCAAGAGGAAGCAGCAAAGAAGCAGTCAGCATACTAGATAAATCACTTAGCCAATGAGCAGGTGGTAGGTAAGTGCTATGGAACAAGGCAATAGAACAGGGCCAATGGGATCTGGGAGGGCTGCCGTTTTAAATGGCGTGGCCTCTGAAGGCTTCCCAGAGAAGCTAAGCCGGGGGGCCTGTTGAGGGCACCTACGCTTTCCCTGTTCTTTAGGTGCTTCTTTTCAGGCTCTTTGCTTTGGGTCGTGGAATTGAGAGATGGTTAAGCCTGCGCGGTAGGAGGGAATTGCTGAGAGGGTGCTTTTGTGTTTGTGATTTTTACCGTGTGAGAGTTTCAGAGGGACGTTCAGTTCAAGGCAAAGGTGCTGTTGTGATCTAAGACAGGCTCGTGCCATGGGGGCTTGGACTCCTCACTGGCGGTGCCTCTGCTGGGTTCCCTGTGTGATGAACGGGGCATTACTGCTTCTGTGTGCCTTGGTGTCCCTATCCATCCCCAACCTGCCTCTCAGGGATGTTCTGAGGGTTCGGAGGTGAAGTCTGACAATCTCGGAGGTCTGCTGACATCTCATGTAAGGTGCAATTGTGGAGATTGTTTCTGCAGCCGGAGGTGATGGGCTCTGGTAAGAAAGGTTCCAATTTTGTTGGTGCTGGGTCCCTGGGCACATCTCTCTCGAGGTGTGTGTGTGGTGACACAGCCTGTCTTTCTGTCATTCTGCCTGCCCCTGCAAGGGACCGAACTGTACATTCCACTTTGTGTTTGGATAGCTGACACTGTGACAAGCCCATTTGGACATTTGCTCCTGGCACCCAGGCTGGGCTGTTTCTGATAGCTCCTGGGAGAGGCAACTTGAAGCACAGGCCTGAGAGTGAATGACAGGGAACGGAGCCACCTCAGGCACTCAAAAAGAGAGAAAAGCTGTTGCAGTGTGTCACCCAATTTCACTCAGGCATAGAGCCTTCTCCTTTGTCTGGAGCTGGACCCCAAAGTTTTTAGCATGTCCTGACAGAGATCACTCCATTTCTCACTTCCTTCTCAGTTTCCACTTTACCACCGCAGACCTGGTGGGAACCGGGCAGGGGAAAGGCCTTCCCGCACCAGCTTCCGGAAGTCCTTAGGTGCTGGTAGTCTCGATTCTCCGTTGTATCCTAAAAACTTAGAACTCGAAAAGCCTTAGAGGCTTATGGTGTCCAGCTGTCTCCTGCTGCCTTTCCCCCCCCATGCCTGATGAGCAGACTAAAGCCCAGAGAAGTAAATGGCTTGTCTGAAATCACACAGCAGGTTGGGAGGGGAGCTGAGTTAGAATCCAGCTTAGCGCCTACTGTGATGTCATATCCAGCCCCTCCAATGAGGAACTTGGAGCTCTTTATGGGACAAAAGACGTTCTTCACTCCCTAGTCTTCAAGCAGGAGAGTTGTGTGCCTCACTCCTCAACCTCCAAAACAAGCCTTAGAAACCCACAGGACTCAGGCAGGAAGGGATGAACGGGGCACTAGAGGTGACCGTCAGGACTCAGAACTGCCCTCACTGCTCTGGGAAGGGGGTCCCTTGGTTTATTCTTCCTTAGCTCCAGCCTGATGCGAGTTGGGACAAGATCCCCTTTGCAGCATCTCCTCTAGAGCATCTTGGGGTACACAGGGCCCCAGACACAGCCAGTCCACCCCATTAAGGGAGTAAGCAGGGAAGCACCCCATCACCACCACCACCATCCTTTCTAACACCCATGCTTCTAGTGACCACTAGAAGGTCTCTAACATCTGAATATGGTCGAGTTGAGTAGCCGGCACAAGAGGGAAAAGTGACAGTGGCCAATATCTCTCAGACAGTGATGGGGATGACAGCGATGTGTACAGGATGGAGACAGGAGGTCGTAAACCAGCTTTGAACTTGGGTTTTCATCCTGGCCCTCAGTACGTACCAGCTCTGCCACCCGAAGCAAGTCACTCAAGCAGCTTGTACTGAAGTTCCTTCATGGGTGAAATGCAAATGATAATGTCAACCTTTCAGGACTTCTGGGATTAAAGTTAATATATGTAAAGTGCCTGGCATGTAGTGGGCTCTTCACAAGTTGACGGTCATCATCATCATCATTATTGTTACTAATATTCTTAGGAAACGCATTGTTACTAAGGGGAGGGAGGCTGGGACAAACATCTGTTTGGTGGCTGAAGGTCATTTCAGCTCTGGGTGCCAGCTCCTCCAGGTCCCCTGGCATCCCCATCCATTCCGAATTCCCCCAGAAAAATACTAAGGCTGAGTGTCCCTTCACACCCATTAGCACCGCCCTCAAGGAGACTGACAGACCTGGAGCCAGAGGTCTCCCTCTCCAATCAGAGCCGTGTGGCCTCTGCAGGGCTCCGTGGATTTTTCTTCGTAACTACTTCTGTTCTGGGTGTGTGTG
>NW_017731447.1:475526-514909 GCF_001890085.2 Hipposideros armiger
GCGGGGATTCTAGTCCATTGGAGTCCAGTGCCCCTGGACTTGAGGCTGTCACAGACAGGGCAGCTGAAATAGCTTCTGAGTCCTCATGTGTCAGGAAGGTCTTACAGGGCAGGAGGGAAAATGGCGTGTTCCCCTTCTCTCTGTCCACAGCAAAAGAAGAAGAAGAGCAAGTTTATAACGGTGGGGCAGGGTGGGTGAGGGAGACAGGCAGGCAATCTAAGAGGCAGGTGATTAGGGGAAAGCCGCGGCAGCTCTCTCAACCTGAACTCCATTAAGCATCTGTCTCCAGCAATTGTCCTGACAGTCAGATCTCCTCTCCACTCAGCGCCAGTGTCTCCATATTTTCAAGGCACTTGAAGTGCCATTTTGATGACAGACACTTGCAATCTTCCACTTAGCAGTGTGTGAGGGGACTCTACCGCGTGGGCACACAGGGCCGGGGCTGCGTCTGTGCCCCTTTTCCGTCCACCCCTGCCAGGTGTGCTTATCGAGCATCCACTGTGTGCCCAGAGCAAGGCTAGACACTGGTCAAAATGGAGAAGAGCAGAAGGAAGGCCTTTCTGCAAGCTCTGTAGGGGTGAGGTGGGGACACGCTTCAGAGCACTGAAAAGAAAGTGACAACTCTGGGGATTACCCTGAACCCAACTTCCTTGTGGAGGTAGGGCTTTGGGAGGAAAAGGATGTCAGCTTGTAAGGTCAGAGCTCTTGGGGTGTTTCCTAAGACAGTCCTCAATGCTCTGAGTACCCCTTGGCTGCCCGCCTCCCCTTACATGGGTGTGTGTGGATGGGTGCTGACTCACACATTCCCAGCCTTCTCCCCTGTCCTCTGGGGACTAGAGACAGTGTCTGAATGGAAGTGCTTAAGTGCCTGAGGACTTACTGGCTTTTGCTTAAGTTCTGCAGAGAGGCTCGAAATATGGGCTCCTTGAACACATTGTGTACTCTCAGTTTGAATATTGATAAGACATTTTCAAGAGTAAATAGATGCGTGTTAATTTGTGCTTTTGTTCAAGATGATTAGTTGGCATTAGTGGCGTCACATGACTTTACCCAACACAATATAGGAATAAAAGGAGAAATTACAAATGGCAGAATTCTATCTGAGCGGAGCCTCTTAAGTGCGTTTCAAATATGCGTCGACAATGGAAACGTGCATTTGACACTGACTCAGAGACAATGGGATTATTTCAAAGGCACGCCTAATGGTTGAGGAGAAAACTATCTGGATATTTATTGAAAGAAAGCTGTGCAAACCAATGCAGGAGTGGAGAAATGAGTTTGGACATAGGTGTATCCTTCTCAAGAAGGATTCGGGGATGGAGGGGAAGGCTATCCAGTTACCTGCTGAGCAACCTGCAGATGCTTCAGAGCCTGAGCTAGAACCACCAGCCTTGGCTTCCAGTCCTAGGTTTGCTACTTTCTGTCTCTATGACCTTGAACAAGTCATTGGACCTCTCTGTGTTTCAGTTTTCTCAACGGTAACATGGGGGATATGCTCGTGCCATTGCCTGGTGGTTACAATGAGCACATTAGAAAATGGATGTAAAGCTCCTGATGCAGCGCCTGACACCTAACGGGGTCTCAATAAATCTTGGCTTTCATCTTTATTGGTTTCAATATGCTGGTCTATTAGAAGATTGTCTATGTTTTGTTGATAAAATTTCACCTATAATATTTTTACTTCCTTCATTCATCAATTTACCGCTATCTCCTCCAGGGCCTATCAGGCCCCTGGTCCTTTGGTCCCGAGAGTGGCAGAGAGCAGACCAGGTGGCCTCCATCGGCTACTTCCAAGTCAGCCATGGCCTCACAGCCTGAGTCTGGGGGTGTTTAGGGCCCCTTAGCTGTTCTAGTGAACTGTTTGTGCCCAAATGCTTCCTTGAGACACCACGTTTGGCAGAGGTCACCACTGATACCTGAGGCAATTCAGGGTAAGAGGAGAGGTCCCTATGCCCCTGAAGCCATCTTTAATCCACAAGACTTGGTGATAAATGCTCAGTCTCATTAAGGTGAGGACATTTCAGGACACAAACAATACACACAGGAAGTGTGACATGTAAATGAGGTCTCCCCCTAGTCCTTTGCCTTGGTACCACTTTAATCATCAATTCAGGATACTCAATGGTGCTAAGAATAATCAGATGGGGCAAGGGAATAAACTATTCAACCTTCTATTTTTTTTTTCTATTAAAAACAAGAAATTAGATTTGACTCATTTAATATACAGTTGATACTGGATACTGTTTCCTTGCCTTGGTCTGTATGCAAGGCTACAATTTGCCTATTAGGAAGGCATGGAGGTACAGGGGATGGCCACGTCTCTGAGTGGTAGACACTGGTGTTCTTACTGGCTGGTTCAGTTTCAGCATATTATGACAAATTTGCAACTTGTGTGTGACAGTTATCATCAATATTGTGTAAACAATCCTTTAAATAGAATCTTTACAATACTTTGCAATGAGATGGGAGTGACCATGAAAACATTTTTTGTACAGCACAGAGGTTTGCTGGTTATGGAAACATAATTAAACATTTTTCTTTAAAAAGAACCCAAATGTCCGCATTTGCTGACCTTTTCAGCTCTGACAAGCAGCTGTCAGAAGCGTGCCACTTTGCTGAGAATTAAAAAATTACACATTTCACCTGCCCCCTCAATATAAAGGCAGTGTATTAACAATGAGTAGCTACTTTTAGAAAGAATTTATGGCACAGGGAGACCATTTTGGAAGGGAAAAAAAGGATGCCTAGAAATATTTTATCTTTGTGTGATTTTGTTGTTGATAGGAATGTGACACTTTAATAACTCATATCTAAAAACTTTAACAACTTGGAAATAGAATCTTCTGCTTGCCTGAAATTCTTCCAAATGAATAGAATTGGAGACTTTTGACCCGTTTGTTAAAAAATATAAAAATTCAGCACCTTCCGATTAGTTGAAAGAAGAGCTGATTGACATCAGAGAAGATGGAAATCTACTAGCTGAATTTTAACAACAATTTTCACATAATTGGTACCTTAGACCGGGGGGAAAAGTATCATGATTTAGTCAACATAGCCAGGAAACAATGTGCTTTTTGTGCCTCTGTATCTACAGGAGGTATCTTTTTCGTTATGACAGCCATTAAAACAAAGCATCGAAATAAACTGAATCTTAGACCTCAGAACCCTATATCACTAAGTGCTAAACACAGATTTTCAAAAATAATGAAGCCAATCCAAACACATCAACCTCCCCATTATTAATAATACTTTTCTTGGTGATAGTAAGATGTCTTGTATCATCCATTAGTAAAGTAAGATAAATTGATGCTGTTTTATCTTTATCTCACGTTTTTATTTCCTAATGTTGTGTATGTTTGATAATGCAATGATCTTAATAAGTAGAACATGTATATTCTTTAGAAACATATATATGTGCTTGCTCAAACATTATTTACTACAAAGTGTGCAATCAAAACTCTTTAGAGACCCACTGGCCATTAGATTATGTACATTTGCAGCTGCTTCATATATTAACTTCATCTCAATCTCTGATTTTCACTATCCTGTTACCTTCTAAAACTATCTTCTCCATGTTCAAGAGTTTGTTGTTTAGATCCAGCTCAACAGTCCACAGAGCCCACTGTGTGTAGCTGCATCGATATGAGAGGAGTCAGTGTGGTCAATTTCTTTATTCCTGAGTAGTTTACCCAGTGCCTTCTAGATCTTTCCGGGCCCAGATCCCTGGACAACAGACAGGAAATCCTCTCTGAGAGAGACCATAGTCATTTGAGATGGTGCTGACAGATAAGAAAATCCTCAGACAAACAGATAGCACTATGATGGCTATGAGCATTAAAGCTGTCGAGGAAGATTCTTATATGAATATGGCCAGAATGACTGTGGAGGTTGAGGACAGTTATATGGACCTAAACCTGTCAGTCCAGAGTTAGCCTTTTTGCATGATGTCTACCATTTCCCCTTCCTTTCTCCTTTGTCTCATCTGTACCCATTCTCTCCTTTATCCTATTTTTGGTATTCCACCCACCTTCCTGCTTATGTCTCACTCTTCTTCACATTCACCTCCCATGTTCCCAGTCCCTGACAAGGGAGGGGAGGCTGGAATGGGATCAGGCCAGTGTTTTCCATACTGTCGGTCATGACACATTAGTGGGTCGAGAAATCAATTTAGTGGGTCACTAAATCAATTTAAAGGGTCATGACCAGAATTTTTTTTTGATGGACTAGAATAAAATCAAATAGAACAGTGTCCATCAAGCATAGTAAGGAGAAGTACTATTTGAGAAACTATATATGTGCATGTATGTGGGGACCCTGGGTTGCCATGCAAAACGTATCTCTTGTCGTGAGTCATGGTGAAAATGAAAGCCACTGGTCTCGGGGATAATGTCTTGCATTCACTGGACTTCAGCTTTGGGCATCCAGCTCATATTTCAAGCATTGCTGATGACATTATCCGACTGTCCACTAGGTTTTATTCAAGTGATTTCTCAATTTCAATAATTTGGCTTCCACAGTTACTTGTTGACAACTTAGAGTGACAGCCGTGGGGTAATGGATAGGTGTCAGGCACAGAGTAAGGGTCGCTGGAATCAAGTCCTTCACTTGTTGTGAGACCTTGACTTCTGAGTCCCAGTTTTCTTCTTTGTGGACCGTATCAATGCTTTCCAGCATGTTATTTTATTATGGCACACGTGGAAAATTAAGGCATTTGTACAGCTCACTGGGGTGATGGAGGTCCCCTGATGACTAGAGGGGGCCAGGTTCTGGGGGCACTATCCTCTCCAGGCATTTCCCAGCTGCCCCAAGGGCTTAAGGGGTCACAATGGCAGCATACCTATGGCCCATCCACAGCATCACAGCGTGTCACCTTTCACCAAAGAGGGAATCGCTGCCCAGATGACCACAATACACAAGAAGTCCTGGAAAGCTTTGTCTCTGCAACTGTGTGTGGAAGTCTCCATGCTGGGAATATATAAAGATGCATAAGACATCCGTGCTTTCTAGCAGCTTACTATTTAGTGGTTGTGCTCACCCCCTGCAGTGAGCAAGAGACACTGTTTTAGACAGGGCCACCTGAGTCACCATTAGCTTTCCTTTGCAGTGGCCTCTCCTTGCCTGGAGCCCTGACACTTGAAAGTTTATTTTCTCCCCTTAGGAACTGAACACAACCCCTGAATTGCCTTGCAATCTTGATATTTTTTAGTTATAGACATAAACCTAAGGCAAGTCAAGATGAGAGGGACAGACTCCAACGGTTCCCTAAACGCCAAATCCTGCTGTATTCACCATGTGCATCGAAGGAAGTAAAACTAATTACTACCTTCTTAAAGAGCTGAGTATGGGCGGATACGCCCTTGAAGGTGGCCAGCAGAAATGCTTCTTGCAAACCAATCTCTCTGCTAGAACCTGTGCTGCCCAAGGACCCCTGCCTCGGGCCATTAGCGAAGAGGCTGGTCATTATTAACTAGCTGGCATTGACTGATGACACCAAGGGTTTTTTTGGCCGCGCTTGGGCTGGTGGCAGGCACTCAGTTGACCCGTGGAATTTGGAGTTTATTCTGCCATGAAAACAAAGAAATAAATTAGAGGAATGAGAAGTCCCCATGGTCAGACACCCTGGTTGGAGACAGCTCAACAGCCTCTGCTGGCCCATTCCCCAGTGCGGGAGACCAGCTCCCGCAGGTCCAGGGGTTCCCTCAGGTGGAGGCAGAGTCAGGGTTCCCTTAGGTGGAGGCAGAGTCGGTGAGGAAAAAGGAAAAAAACCGCGCAGAGGGAGACACAGGAGCTCTTTTTCAAGAAGAAGTGCCTCACTTTATTTTACAGCCCCTTTTTATACTGGACAGTTTAACCATTGTTCCTTTAGTATCAGGGTTTTACTTCCTCATAATTCTTATGCTCCAGGGTATAGCTATACCTTTTCTATGCTAAAGACTAACTTATCCCAACTACGCCCAAATCCCTCCACCTACAATGACTGCGACCAAGGCCTGAGCCTCTACATAATCGCCCAAAGGATGGTTACCATGACCACCCAACATTTATTCTAAAAACTATTGTCTAAGCAGGATCTTAAGATTTACAGGGTGTGTACTTTGACCTTTACTAAGAGACTAGTAGTGTGACTAAAATTGCCTTTAGTGTATAAAATATAATTATTGTGATATATCTATTAGAAGGGGAATTTAAATTCTTTAAGATATAAAACAGTATCTGTTTCTCAGTCAGAGCTTCAGAATTTGTCACAATTGCAGTGTGCTTGGCCATGGCAGACACTGAGGCGCAGACGGCTCCCGGCACTCCAAGGACCCACCCCCCAGGAGAATCGTTCCTTGGTTTAAGGCTCCGATTGCTCGCACGGCTCCTCTCCAGACCAGCAAAATGAGAAGAGAGATTCGTGTCCCCCACACCCCCACTCCCACACCCTCGCGTTTTTTCTTGCCCTCTGGAGCCCAGTGCCATAGAAAGAGATGGTGTCTAAGCAACGTCTTGCATACAGGAGAAGATTCATAAATTCCATTTTTATGTAAGGGACCCATTCTGTAATATATGCTTTTATGCTAGAGTGTATGTTACGAGTACCACGGGAATCTTCCTCGTAGAAAATAACTCTTTTAATATGTTTGGCAGTTATTTACGTTGTCGGGTCATATTTTATGTTTTGTTTTATTTTTAAAGGGAGATGCCCTTGTTATCAAATGCTATCCTTTCAACTCAATTTAACAAGCACATATTGTTGACCTGCTAGAGGGGTTGACAAACTACAGTCCAAACTTGATGGGCTCCCTGTTTTTGTAAATAAAGTTTTTTTGGAACCCGGTCATGCCCACTCGTTTATATATATCTCTGGCTGCTTTTGCCACAGCCGCAGAGTTGAGCTGTTGAGACGGGCCATATTGCCTCTACCAACTCTAGCATCTGAACTCTCTGGCCTTTTATAGACAACAGTATCCTTTCTCCTGCCCTACTATGTGTTAAACCTCAAGGTCGGGGAACAAAGGGGCGGGTACAAAAGAAGTTTGGCAGGGTCCTTGCCCTCGGGGAGGTTACAAGTCCATGGGTGAGAAGGATCTTAAATACATACAGCATAAACTGTCAACAGTTTCTGGTTTCTGGCTCAGGCACATGGTGTGTGTCCTCATCCATAGGCCTCTCTCCATCCTATCCAGGACACCCTGCAGCTCATCTCACCAGGGAAATCGTGTGCATGCTTCAAAGTCTTCATTCTACTTTGACTCATCCTCATCCAAACCTTCCAGACTGCACACTGCTGTCTATGTTTGTCTTTGCTGCCCCAAGACCCAGGTGTGGCGATTTGTCCCATGCAGATGCTCACTAAGCATTTGGTGCATTTAAATGAATCCTCACACTGATTTGGGGAAGATGAGAGAAACCTACATGAAATGACCTTCTCTCTACCAATTTAAAAAATCTACTCATATCCCAAATTGACCTTGGACCAAAACCATGAGATCAAAGTCTCTATATCTCACCTTAGGCCAGGAACTTGGCTTTGTTTGTAAGCCAAGTTCTAAGGGTTTTGTGAATAATTAAGCCATTTTGGTAATTGACGTCTATACAAGTCACTGTTTCTAGAGAGTATCTGTACTTTTTTGTAATACACGGGCGATAAAAGGCCCAATAACTTATTCCACTCCTGCTTTCCCACTGAAAGCTCTGACCTCCCACCAACACACAAAAGGAAATTTTTTTTAAAAAAATCAAAATGAGAACAATAATTTTATGTGACAGGATTATTTATATGGCTGTTCTCCCTATGATAAATCCATCCAGGGGCTCAGCATCTCTTCCAGATGCCAATTCATAAATCAGGAAAGGCTATTACCCACTGGCCATAAAAACAGAGCCCACCCCCAACGCAGAGGAGTCATTTCCGAAGCAGCTGCCCCAGCTGAGGCAAAAAGTCCACCTGGCTACCCAGAGGGAGGAGGCATGTCTTCTACTTGATCAATAATCAGTCTTTCCTTCCTCTCATTCCCTTTTCCCCTAGAAATATATGGACTTCATAGCACAGAGAAATACCACTCCACAGAAATAATAATAACAACGGAGGGAACTAGGTTGAAATGGGGGCAATGGGCAAGAGTGGGCATGAGGAAAAGCCTGCAGCTTTCCTGGGAAACCTTTTCTGTTAGCTTAAATGCAGCTCAGGAATAAACAGCTTAGAGACCATTTAGCAAGAGTCCCTCTTTTCCAGCATTCCTCCCGCCAGCACCCATCAAGGACAGGCAGAGAACCAAGGGAAGCCGTTGGGGAAAGGAGGGAGTCCCTGCAGAAAAGCCTGGAGCTGGGAGGCGCAAGTTGCTGGGTCTGTTTGTGATTCCTCTTGTGTCATCTCGTATACTTCATTTTTATCTCAATGGATATGTGTTGGAATAGGAAAGGGAGTTAAAGGGAATTAAAGGAAAGAGAAGAAAAGAGGAGCGAGAATGAGAAGGAAGGCAGCAGGAAAACTCTCTGGGGGGGTTATGGTCACAGTTGCTTGACAAATACACAAGGTACAGATTTAGACAAAGCGGACAATGCCCGTGCATTGATGTAGCTTACATTCTAGTGGGGATGAGGGGTGGACAAGAAACAAGTCAGCAAGTAAATAACCAAAAATCATTTCTTCTAGTGATAAGAGCTATAAGGGAAATAAAATGGAATCCTATGAGAGAGAGAAGCTGAAACCAGTGGTGCGGGGACACATTTAGACTAGGTAGCCCAAGGAAGCTCTTTCTGAATAGATGACCTGTGGGCTGGCTGCTGAATATCTACGAGGAGAACATTATAGACAGAGGAGAGAGCAAATGCAAAGACTTGAAGCAGGATTGCACTTGGTATATTCAAGTAACAGAAAAATGGCCGTCATAAAAAGAGTAGGCAGGCGCCAAGGGAGAGCCCGCACTGATGTGCAGAAGGGAACTTTGGGAATTTCCAATAGTGCCAGGGGTTGGTGACTAATTTGCTGTTTAATTTATCTGGTATAGTAACAGTCAAGGTGCTGTGCAAACTAGGAGGGGCCCGTTCCACCCTTGTTTATTGCCTGAACCAGCCATTGCTTGAGCATCTTGGTCCATTAGCACCCCAAGTACAGGAGAGAGATGCTCTATGAGGAAACAACAGTAATGAGCGCTAATAGTGACTTACTGTAAAAGTTATCCTAGCAGAGTTGGGGGCGGGGGGAGCATTGTTTTTTGTGTTTTGCCAGCTTTATGGAGGTGTCATTAACATACAGTCACCAATTTTAAGTGTAGACTTATATGGTGGTGACGGAATAGTTTTGTATGCTGAGCGTGATGGTAGTTATATGAATCTATGCGTATGATAAAATGATGTAGAATGATAGACGAACTTGACACCAATGTCAATTTCTTGGTTTTGATAGTATAGTTTTAAAAGGTGTAACTATTGTGGGAAATTGCGTGAAGAGTGCATGGGACCTCTCTGTACTAGCTTTGCAACTTCCTATGAATCTATAATTATTTCAAAATAAAATGTGTTTTAAAAATTTAAAAAAAAACAAATAAAAAATTTTAAATGTAGAAGGAAGGAGAAAAAAAATTAAATTACACTAGGATAATAATTGTTACAGAGGAGATCCACTATTGGATACAAAATTAGTGGGAACATTTTGAAGGAGAAACAGGATATTTGCATAGTGTCAAAATATTTCCTCCAGGATATGTATTAACTGCAAAGGAAAAAATAGTAACTTTACAGTTGAGAAAGCACCTACAAGGCTAACATCATCAGTAACAAGACATACCGATATCATAAGATGCACTGAGAAGGATACAACATCACTTCTGTGATATTCTTGCCAAAAAATTGCATAAACTTGTTCTAATTACATGAGAACCTCAGACAAATCCAAAATGAAAGACATTCTACAAAATAACCGACCAGGATTCATGAGAAGTGTCAAAGTCATGAAGATAAGAAAAGAGTGTTACAAATTAGAGGTGACCAAGGTGATACAGTAACTAAGTAGAATGTGGGAACCTGACACAGAATAGAAAATTTAGCAGTAGAACTGGTAAAATGAGAGTATGGCCTAGAGTTTAGTCAATTATGTTGCATCAGTATTAACTTCATGGTTTCCATGATTGTAACGTGGTCACATGTGCTGTTAACATTAGGAAAACCTGGGTTAAGCAGATATGGGAACCCTGTACTATTTGTGCCACTTTTCTGTAAGTCCAAAATTAGTTCAAAATAAATAGTTCTTAAAATTGAAAAAAAAATGTACACAATAATGCAATCACCATGACGGTCCTGATATAGACGTTTCCACCACCCCCAAAAAGTTCTTTGCAACCGGTCTCCTCCTCATCTCCAGCCCCTGGAAATCACTGATCTTTGTTCTGTCATTATAGTTTTGCATTTTCTAGAATTTCATATAAATGGAATCATAATATATATAGTCTTTTGTATCTGGCTTCTTTTCCTCAACACAAAGATTTTAAGATTTGTCTACATTGTTGCTTCTCAATAGCATTCAATGATATGGGTATGCCTGAGTTTACCCATTCACCAGTTGAATGATATTGAGGTTATTTCTGGTGTTGGGTGATTATAAATAAACTTCCTGTAAACACTCACATCCAGGTTTTCATAAGAGTGTAAGTTTTTGTTTCTCTTGAATACCTAAGACTGGGATTTCTGGATCATATTATAAGAAACTAGTAAACTGTTTTCCAGGATGACTGCAGTTTGCATTTTCACGGGCAATGTATGTTAGTTTTAGTTGTTCCCTGCATCCTTACCAGCACTTGGTATTGTGAGTTTTTTGGATTTTGTTTGTTTGTTGTTTGTTTTTTAGGCAGTCACATAGATGTGTAGGGTTATCTCATTGTGGTTTTAATTTGCATTTTCCTAATGACTGATAATGTTAAACCTCTTTTTATTTGCTTATTTGCTTTCTACATATCTTCTCTGAAGCATCGGTTAAATTCTTTTGCCCTTTGTTTTAAAAAAAATCAGATTATTTGTTTCCTTAGTGTTGAGTTTTGAGAGTTATTTATGTATCTTGAAAACAAACCCTTTGTCAGATAGGTGATTTGCAAATTTTCTCCCAGTCTGTGGCAAGTGTGGGGGCCTATTTTACGGAGGAGCAAACCGAGGAACAGAGAGTTCAAGCAACCTCCCCAAGATCACACAGTTGATGAGAGATAAAGATAGGATTCAACCTCAGCAATCTGTGTTCTTTGCCACTCTCCTGTACCTCCTGTGTAGACACTCAGTGTCCCGGGTGGAGGCAAAGCTGAATACTCAGCATGACCATGTCTCAGAGTAATAGTACTCCTGGTGGACCTTTCTGCGTGAGGAAGCTTCAACGGACCCTGGAATAGCTTCTGGGAATCTTAGCAGTGGGATCCACGGAAGGCCCTGCCGTCTCTACATAGAGAACTCCATCCACTACAGGACACTTAGCTAATAAATGGAGGACATGCCTTTTGCAGTTTTCCAGATTCCATAAAGCTGATCAATCATTAATTAAAATATTTTAACCACATATAACAACCACTTCTTCAGAAAATAAAAGGGAAGCTCTGTTTTCTAATGATAGCCATTTCCTGAATCTATTTTAGTCTCCGCTACTTAATTTTTATAGAGCCTAGCTTGGCAGGCCTAATTAGATATTTCTTCAAATGTGCAGGAAGTCAGAGACCGTGCACACTTCTGCGGGGAGTGCAGACAATGAAGGACTCCTGCGACTTGAGGTTCCACAGGCAGGACTCTCGGAATCTAGTTCCTGCCTGAAGTCCGTTCCCTGGTCTGAGATCTGGAAACTGTTTCTTTTTGTTTTGGATTTTCGTGGTTAGGTGCAATCTAGCTTACAGAATCCTCCCCATTTTATATACAGGAGAACAGAAGCCAGAGTCTCATAGCAAGTCATGGCTGTGGAGAGGAAAGACATTGGGGGGGGGGGGTTAGTCCTAGGTTCTTGTCAGGCCCCCAGTCATCAGCTCCCCTGATACTAGGTAGTCCTCTGCATTCCCTCTCCCTTTTGCTTCTACACCCGGATTACCATGCAGTAGGATAGTACCCCAGGAGATCCTAAGTATAGATTCTGTTACTCATCAATATCACTTTCTATATATCCCAGAACCAAGTCCTCAGGTAAGAGGGTACAATGAGAATTATACATTTGAGTTAAGTCAGCAAAGCTGCATGCAAGTCTGAAGGCTATGATGTTATGATTCTACAGCCAAAATGACAGGTGTGTGTGTGTGTGTGTGCATGTGCGCGCATGTGTGTTCATGTCTTCAAAAACATGAGACATGAACTAAAGAATGTCAGGTGTGAGGTTAGTGTACTGAATTTCCCCCTAATTTTAGGTCCCAATGTCTCTACTTTCAATAATTTAGAAACACAGACATCACTTCGAAGAGATGATGTCTGCTCCGTGAAGGTGTAGACCAGCGGTTCTCAACCTTCCTAATGCCGCGACCCCTTAATACAGTTCCTCATGTTGTGGTGACCCCCAACCATAAAATTATTTTCGTTGCTACTCTATAACTGTAATTTTGCTACTGTTATGAATCATAATATAAATATCTTTTTGTTTTCTGATGGTCTTAGGTGACCCCTGTGAAAGGGTCATTCAACCCCCAAAGGACTCGAGACCCACAGGTTGTGAACCGCTGGTGTAGACTATGCAGGGATGACCTTACCCCCTTCTCCCCTTTGTACAACTTGATTATTTTGTTATCGCTCTGCACAGGCAAGTGTATTTATTCAATCATTCATTCATCCAACATTTGATGACTTTCTACCCAACACTAGAACTGTTGTAGGTGAGGGAGTTAACGGAGTTAAATGACACACAACCCTTCTTCGCGGAGTTCAGGATGCATTGAAAGCCATCATATTAACCTCTAGCTGACCCCACTGATAAATATCAATATGAGTTGGATGTGACAACTGAAAGGACTATATTGTACAGAAGTAGCACAGAGAAGAGGGTGATAAAGGAGGACCTGAAGAAGGCCACTTACGAGCTGGGCTTCAGGGATGAATAGGAGTTTCCCGAGGGAACCAGAGAGAAAAGGGGCGTTCTAGGCAGAAGAAACAGCCTTGCAAGGTGAAGGAGGCCTGTGAAACATTATGATAACGTAAGGAAAGCTTTAAGGAGTTTAATGTCGCTGGGCCATGAATTAAGATGGCAGATTGGTGAAAGCTGAAGAGTTGGGTGGGAATGAGATCATGCTAAGTCCTAAGTGCCGTACTAAAAACCACCTTGGATTTTACTTCATAAACAATAAAGATTCACTGACATGATTTAAGCAGGGGTGAGACAGTGACAGACTTGAATGTCAAACAGATCATTCTTGTGGCAATGTAGTGAATACATTTAAAAAACGGGAAATACAGAGCTAAGGAAACCAAGGACAAAGTTTTTGCTGTTGCTGTGCCAGGTACTTAGTTAATTTCATCTTCAGAGCAGTGCTACAAAGTAGTTATTTTTATTTCCTTTCACCAGCGAGAAATTGAAAGGTTTGTAATGTGTGTGAAGTTACCCAGCTGGGAAGGGGTAAAGTTGTGATTATAATAGTTTCATCAAAATGAAGGGCCTGATTTAAGGCTCTGCAACGGTGTAGGTTTAAGGGAGGCTTAGTAGGTTAAATAGCCTTGGTGACAGCAGCATGTGGGAGGAGAGGGGCTGAAAGAGATAAACAAGTTCAAGATTCCTGGAGTTCTCAGTAAATAGAAATTAGTTGTGTGATGATGCCATGGACTCAGAAAAGAAATAATACAGGAGGAAAGCCTTTCCAAATTCTTACATGTCTTCCTCTGCATCCTACTCTCTTCAAACATACAAGGGATTCTGTCCACGTTTTTATCCTCTATTCCCTCCTGTCATCTGGTTCTTTTACCTCCATATTCAATCAAACTCAAGTTTTATTTTTCTCTTTTCAATGACAGTCCTGTGTCCTTTCTTTACCACCAAATACTTTTGAGTTTATGGTTTAGACTTCCTACTTTTTTTTTCCCCCTCTAACTCTTTCCTCCTCCCTTTGCAAACTGGATTTTCCAATGAAACAACTTGTCTTAAAGAGGTAGCCTGTGACCACCTCTTGACCAAACCCCATGGTCTCTTTTCAGTTCTCTTTCTCTTTGACCTCTGCTTGATGGTTACATCCATCATTTCATGGCAGTGATGTTAACCTTAACTTGGCTTTTTCATACATCGTAGAACTCTGATCATCAGAAAGCCAACGTAGATTATTTCACCATTTTAAAAGAAAGTTCAGAAATATACTTCTATGCCAGATAGAAACTTCAGCCTCTGGTAACATTTCTTTCATAACTTTCCCAAATAAACCAACATACAAGTCATTGCTGTAGTGGTCATTGTCAGGTACACTTCTTTATTTTTTTCCAAGTAAACAAACTTCCTTTATTCCTTATATATTTGTTTGCTGTCTTTGGTAGCAGCATAAGATTTTATTGTAATGGTCTTGGTTTTAAGACACCAAAAATGAGTAACCAAGTGTATCAATTAAGATGGGAGAAAGTAGAATAAAATAAGCTTCAAAATTTCGGGGGCTTAGCACACAACATTTTATTCCTTCCTAATTCAAAGATTACTGTGGGTCCAGCAGCTCTTTAGGGAAGATCCTTTCCAAATGGGAACTTGGGAATAGAGGCTGATTCCATCTTAGTCTATGTTATTTTTGCTGCAGAGGAAAGAGAGGGTTGGATGGTTACACATCTTAAATATTTTGGCAGCGCAGTTATACATATAACTTCTACTCAGCATCCCACTGGCCAGAAGTAGTCATGTGACCCCACATAACTGTAATGGGGCTGGAGAACTCAGTTTCTATGTGCCTAGGAAGGAAAGAAACACCAGATATGAGTGAGCACTACTCACTTCTACCACACTGAAAAGGTTCAAAGAATATTTTTCCATAATGTTTCATAAAATTCCATACTCTAGTGATGGGACAAGTACTCTTTTTGCTTTACATGGGTCATAGATGATTGAGCAGTAACTCTGCTCAGAGCTGGGGAAAAACGTAAGTTCATGTGGTGGAGGCACTTCAAATTGATACAATTCTGTGGCGCTATATTTCAGCACCAGAACTAGAGGACAGCTCCCCTACCTTGTAAACTTATTCTGCCTGGATATCAGGTTTCTTAGCAGTCCTGATTTCCTGAATTTTCATACAGGCATAGCCATGTACACAGTCAGATACTGCAATTAAAACCCTCCTTACTTTCATTTCTCTATCCCCCAAATTTGAGCAACGTCTTTGATGAGCTGGAACAGACCGTCAAAATGCCACCCTCTCTAAGTGTTCAGTTGACAAGTCCATCTAAATTTTAAGTGACATCCTCTCCTCTCTGTACTAATGATGCTGAACTGTCTTTCACCCTAATCAAACCGCCAAGTAATTTTGGAACCATGGGGAAAAGTCTGCGTTAGCCCCCAGGGGATATATTGAATAACTTGTTGCTTGCTGACCTCAATTGGTCTATAATTTCTAGATGTTTTCAGCTAGCATCTGTGACTCTGTTCCTCTCTCCAGGTTCTTATTGGGAAGCCATCCTCGTGGTACCTATAACTTAAGGAGTCACAGGCACAGCAATTACTGATGAGAGAAATTCACATGTGGCAGCTCCCTCCATATGTGGCATGGAAATTAATAAGCATGTATTTTATGGAAAGGTAATAACAAAACTGTAGGTAGCAGTATGTCCTCATTGCTCTGTACATACATATATATCTCTTTACCTATAGTACTTTCTCTCCAAATAAGCATTTATAATAGGAAGATGAGTTCAGCTCTTAGAAAACCGAAGCGTGAACACAATGGATTTTTGAGCATACTGGTGTACTTCATTATCACCATCAACCCCTCAAGCACGTTTCTTTATGGTTCCCATTAAAGGGGAGGCCCTCAGCCCTGACTTCCCACAATGTGCTAAGGGCAGCTCCTGCCACCCTCAGCAGACTTCCCTATTCACCTTATTCCTTTCTCTTCTTTCTAGTGATAGAAATATAAAATATCTCAGCAGTGTGTCCCTGTTCATCCAAACCTGACAGTATCTCAGGGGAAAGGACAACAAGATGAAGCCACTTTCTCAGAAAAAAAAAAACAAAACATAGAACCAATAAAGGAACATGGTTTTGGAAGGACAACAGTTGGCGGGGGGGGGGGGAATGCCCTATTTTGCAGAAAAAAAACTGTCAGAGCCACATCACTAGGACCACTTTTTGTTATTTCTATAGTAGGACTACATCAGGCTTTCTCAGACACACCTACCTCATCATCTGAACACTCCCCAGTTCTGAGGCAGAGCTAGTGTTGTGTTGCCTCCTGCTCTAATCATCAACAGCAGAATTCATCAATGCTTCCTGATCTGCAGTGTTTGCTCACCAGTCAGCATATCTGGAGACATTCTAAAAATTAAGAACAAAAGCTAATAGAATAATAATGCCTTGTATGTATACAGCACCTTCCTTGGAGGTACTCTAAGTGCTTTACCAACTGTATCTCACCAAGACCTCCACTCAGCTCTCAGTGAAGTGTCATTTCATTGCTATTAGCAAGCACACTGAGACACAATAGGAATGAATCAGGAAAGGTGACATGACATTCCCCTACCCTCCTCGCCGCCCCACCACACCACCACCACCACACATTCACCAGCAGCTGACTTGTCAAAAAAACATGCCTCTGTTGACTGAGGAAGCAATAGATGCTACCCAAGGGCCAGCCGAGTGGTGTGTTGGTTAAGAACTGGCTTGGGATGCCAGAGGGCCCTGGTTCGGATCCCACATATGAGGGCCAGTGACACTGCCCTCCACAGCTGGGCTGCTGTGAGTCGCTGGCGACGGCGTAGGCTGCAGCTCCTGTGGCAGTGGGTTGCCATGGGCTACCATATGTAGCCAGCAGCCAGCGTGAGCGGCCAGTAGCTGCCATGAATGGCCATCCAGAAGCCAGTGACTGATCTGCCTCGACCAGGAAGAGCGCAATGATGGTGCCAACTTGGGCCAGTGAAGCAACGTCCTCCACACTAGACTGAAGAACAAAAGGAGAGCAACTTGTCTGTTCCCTTTCCCCCAATTCCCCAGCACTGTTCCCATCCCCCCAATTCCCCAATAAAAATCTTTAAAAAAAAAATAATAGATGCTACCCAAGAGAAGAAGGCTGAGACCTGTGCTCCACTGGGTCTGGCAGCCTGCCTCCTCCAGGAGGTACCCACTGTCTGAGTTGTCCAATGGGAGTGGATGACCCCATGGGCACCTGTATGTACTTACAAGGCAAAAGGGTGAGGCATTTAGCTACTCCTCTTAGCAGCCTGTGGAGAAGCCCTGCTCCCCTCCCACTAGCCACACTTGCTTTGCTTTAAGTACTTCTTCGTAAATATTTCATGATCAGATCAGTGATCCAAATGTAGTTTGAAACTCATGATGAAACTGATGAGGATGAAACAAAGGGTTACAGCGAGTGGGCCAGTATTGTATTTGGGACTGAGGGAAGACAGGCAAAGGGAAAAAATGGTCATGGCGTTCCCATGGTGCTGTAGGTTTCCCTCTCCGATACTTTACACAGGAGCTTGTGGCAAGCGCAGAGTAGTTCTAGCTGCAAGGAGAGACCGTCTTGTACATTTCCCTGGGTGATACATTCCTTTTCCAAGAGGCCAGGGCCATCACAACAGGTTAGGGAGTTCCATGCCAGCCACATCGTATCTCCAGGCTCCACAAACCATGGAGTGGCACGAGAGGCTGGCGAGTTCATAAATTATCCTCCTGGTCGATTGCACTTTTAATCAGGGTGTGCACCATGATCACTAATGGCACCCACTTATGGGACAAAACCCCAGTATTTATCTTGTTTTAATTATATTAGAAAGCAGCGACATTCAATTAACCAGCTAATCTAGCAAGCCGATCAATACTGGTCCTGGCAGGATTCTCCCTCGCTCGGCTCCTTGTTCTGGGTGGTAATCCATGCACTCGACTCAGATGGACTGAACTCCTGAAGGCCAAGGTCATGCGGCTGAGAAGGGGGCAGGAGCAAGGAAACCAGGATCCCAATTTCACGCGTGGGCAGAAACCCCACAGGTTCATCCTCTCGTTTGATTATGGTGAGGATTTGCCGTAGCCTCCTTCTGGATCAGGAATTATTTGTTCTATAACATCTATTTGCTGTCCAAGTACATGCAAAGAGCCACCTTTCTCATCCTGTGGATTAGCGTTCTAAGACCCCTATACCCTATAACAAGACAATGGCAGAGCTCTAAGTATGGAGCAGATCTGGTCATGGGATGACAGCATGAAGCATCCCACGGTGCTCCTGAGGACTGCCAGGTGGCTCCTACCTACACCAGGTAGTCCAAGTAACAGGTGGGCCAACCTGGTGTTCTCTGCCGAGAACATTTTGGGAACCTGTGCCTGGACTCATGGCTGGGAGACACAGTGAGTCAACAGCATGGCTGCCTGTAGCAGGGAGGCTCAGAGCCAGGCACATCCTTTGGCTCTGTTCACAGGTAGGCAGGGACCCTGGCTTTGAGGCTATGTGGTTTTCCAAGGCTAGGGAGTGGTGGGTCGCCAGCGAGGCAAGTGTCGCCCTTGAACTATGCTCACTATCCCTTCACCTTCATCCTCTTAAAGACACACCTAGACCTAAACACCCACATAACAACTCCATTTCCCAAGGTACACCAAGGACTGAAATTTGAGCAGCATTGCTCATGTATCTGATTATTTTTTCTGACTTGTAGGACAAGAGGCAGGATAGAGTTTGCCCCTGGATGCGTCCCACGTGGGTGGCTATGCTAGTCACTGGCCCCCAAGCCCTGTGATGGTTTCAGGAGTCTCACTCTTTGCAAAGCTGAGGATCTCAGTAGGAACCCCTGTAATCTGCTCCTAGATGAAGATGACATTGGAGAAGGAGTTCATGTCCAGAGAACATGGGACACTGGGCTCTAGGATACCTATCCCATCAGCTCACGACTGCCTAACAGGCAGCATGGCCCACATCCAAGTTGAATCCCTGTGCAGACCAGTCAATTTGTCCTTTTTAAAAAAGGAAATAAGTGTAATGACCACAGACTGCACCCTAGCAATGCCTTTTCAAATGCTTCCAAGTTCCCAAGGCATCTCTGAAGGAAAGTAGGAATCACTTGGCGCAGCCAGACAGCCAATGTTTATGCAGAAGGGACAGCACTTGGCTGGTTGGAGGAAGCAGCCAAGCAGTCAGGTCCTTGCCTCTGAGGGCAGCTGACTCCCTGCTGTTTCAGGTGCGCTAAGA
Organism: Hipposideros armiger; assembly: GCF_001890085.2. NCBI lineage: Eukaryota > Metazoa > Chordata > Mammalia > Chiroptera > Hipposideridae > Hipposideros > Hipposideros armiger. The sequence continues at coordinate 494,804 of NW_017731447.1, forward strand.
ATCAAAACCAGATTCCCAGCTTGAGACCGTCTGAACTTAAGTTCCTGGGAAATGGAGACGTTTCACACAGAGATGCTTTAAAAGGGAAAGAATCTTAAGACTGCTCTTTGCTTCCAAACATTTAATGAGTTTCAATTCATTAAGAGTTTGTAGGCTTGTTAATTTAATAAGAGCAAATGGGGCCCTAATGTGAGACAACAATCAGTAATTTGAAAGGGACACCAAAAAAAAAAGAAGTAAAACAGTCATTACCTAGCACAATGTTTAATCAAAAGACGCCAGGAACTTCCAACTTCACCGTAATGTTAGAAAGGTGGACATTTCAGGCACACACAGCCTTTGACTCTGGCTGGCAGGCTGAAAAAAAAAAAACGGACTTAGTGGGATAGTTGGCTCTGACGATATGCAAAATATTATTTTATGAAGCCTGAAATCGACCCATCTATTTTGATCCACATGCTTCAGAATGGTTTTGAACCCTGGAGAGCCAGGCCAGACTACACCAGGCAGGACTCAGCAGACCACAAAACACAATTCAGAAGCAACACCGAGAGCTTTCTAGAGCTATGCACCTAGTGAAGGGTGTGGTTGGGACCCAAACCCAAGTGTCTCCTTCCATTCTGCCAAACTGCCCCCTGCTGCCCCCACTCATCACTTTGTTGTATTTGGCGTTGTTTTAAGCATGATGTAAAGCTTGCTGTTTTATGTACCTCTGGTTGCTCTTGTGGAACCAACAGGTGCCCAAAGAGTAGATGGTGGTGGCTTAGGGGCATCAGAACCCCAGTAGGGCCAATAGTGTGGGTGGTGTTAGAAACTCGCCCCCCTTGTATATGGCAGAAGCAGCAGAATGGCTTCAAAAGCAAGCGTCACCTACTTTACGTGCCCCTGGTAACTGGCGCTAAGAGAGGGCATGTGTTGCCCTTTTGCAGAAGAAACAAATAAGGTCCAAATCAGGGAAATTCAAGGACAAGGTCAGGTTTGAACCAAGTCGTTCACTGCTGCTACCCAAACCCTACACTGGACACTCACCCCACATAACGTCTGGGCTCTGTGGCTGTGTCTGCCCAAAGGTAGAAGCAATTTTAGTGCCCGAGGCAGAGAAAATAGAGAGCAAACTCCCAGGGAGAAGGTTTTGAAGTGATATGGATTCCTCAATAACAATTTCCACAAGCACCAGAGCTTTCAATTTAATTAAACCTATTCTTCAGTGTGGGATCTATGTCTGGGCTCAGTGGCTGCTTCTTCTTTTGTTTCCGTTCTCTTTTTTATAATGTTCTTGCCTCCTCGTCCTTGGATCTCCGTGTAGTGAGATATCGAAAATGGTGATGAGTGGATGAAAAAAGAAAAATGAGTTCTCTTCTGGTGCCTTTATGGAAGGAAGTGAAAGAACTGAATCAAAGCATTAATAGTTGCTATCGCTTATGCTCCCTTGAAAACTTGATACAGGCGAACTCTAAATTGTTGCTAATGGGGCAGTGGCAGCAAATGAAGTGATATCATGGATCTGTTTAGTGCCTGCCATCTCCCAAGTGTCTTTCCACACAATATCTCACTGGATTTGCCCGGCAACCCTTTCAAGTTGCCATCATTACCTTACGTAACAGGTGAGAAAAGGTTAAATGACTTCTCAAAAGTCACACAGGTCCTACGGAGGACACAGGGAGTCTCAAATCCGATTTCAAATTTTAAATCCAAAGCCTCTGCGATAACTTCATAAACAATCCTACATTCTCACGGAGGCTGTCGCTTTTAATTCTCCCTCCCACAAAAGCAATGCAAGCAGATGGCCAATTTGGTAGGTCTTGAGGTTTGACTTCTTTTTCCGTTTTCAAGAAGAGGTGCTGATGAGTAGTAAACGATTCCAAACTGGACCTCCTTTGTGAAATGCTCTCGTAACAACCAAGGCATGGATTTGTACCCATTTTATAGGAAAGAAACTGAGGCTCAGAGATACTAAGTAATTTGCCCAAAGGCACATATCTCAGAAGCAGTAGGTAGAGCTGCCCCAGCCTGCTCATGGATGATGGGCTGAATGGCTGCCAGCCTAGTCAGTTGACAATGCTGTAGATGCCAACTTCCTGGTCACCCTGTGCCAGGATGGCAGTGAATTTAAGTGACCAGAACACATTGGGCTTGCTCAATTGTTCAGTCCCATTCCAAAAGCCACTCATGACCCCTGCCCCACTGGTGGCAGGTTAGCCATGCCGGCGTCCCTTTCATGCAAGCTTCCTCTTTCGAATCTCAGCTGATAGATTTATGGGAGCGAAGGACAGGAATGCCTCGAGACCCAGGGGAGAAGTCCATCAGCGCTCTTACACTGGCTGCAGGAACGGAAGTCTCAGGGGCCTGGGCTAGACAGGAAGCACTGGGGGGCTCGCGATGAGCTGCTCTCTTAAAGGAAGTGACCCTGATCCCACCTGATGAAAGGAGTTGCTTCCAAGAGCCAACAACTGTTTGTCAGCTGCCCTCCCCTATCTCCATCCAAGCCTCGGTTGCAGTGTCACACACAGGTGTGTGGACTTGAACCCTTGACCTTAGCCAGGGGTTCACAGATGACAAGTGCCCTCTAGGGCCAAGCAGCCCCCCCGATGCTTTGGCTCCCTAAGGCCCAGTACCTTTCACTTGCTCTCTAGTTGTTCATTGAGCTCATGCCAGGATGGGGTCTCCCTCCTGCCCCCAAATGGCCATCTTCAGTAGATGGTACCCCTCTCCTTAAAACACGTAGGGAATAATCCTAATAGCAATGGTAATTGATCAGTTAATTAATTGAAAAGACTCATAGCTCTGGGAACCTGGCACATAGATAATGCTGTGCTCTCTCTCCTGTTTGTGCCACCAACACATTCAGGTCCCTAGAAATGGAGCCACCTCAAAGGACAGTCCCATTCCCCTGTTACGCATTATCCCCCCCAATATTGGGAAGGGGTGGGAAGCCCATCAGGTTCTCCTGTCAAAGGGTCAGCTGGAAATCAAGTTACAACCAGCACAATGTGTATCAGAGCATCTCAGCTGCCACCCATCGGCCCTGCATTATTAGTAATCCACAGCCTAACACGGAGATGAATCTTGGAGTGGGGGAAGGGGACAGCCCCCCCGGTGCAGTGAGGAAGAGGGAGAGAGTGACTTATTAGCCCCGCTCCAGGTGTAACCTTCTCCTCCAACCAAGTCAGGGCCAGGATGATTTATGGGCTCAGTAAACGGATTTTTATAATTAAAATTGATTTTCCATTTTAGCCTGGTCTGGAAGGACTAGGTCAAGTTCAAGAGAGAAAGGGGGGCAACCTAGGGAAAGGAAGGGAAATGTGCTCTCAATTTTCCCATGTGTCTGAGATTGTTAGAGCAAGAAGGAGACTTTCACTTTGGAGGTGAGGAAACAGCAGCCCTATCTGGCCAGCCTCAGATGGTGAAGAAAGGTAGAGCTGGCATTCAACCTGGGTCTCCTGGACCCTTTTAATGCACTCATTTCCCTGGGACTGTGTGTGTCTATGGTGTCTCTCAGAGCCACCGTATACTGTGGTGTAGTTTGTTCACTGCACAAGGATGCCTACCCCAGGGGATGTCATGGCTGAAATCCAACCATGTCTTGTGCGGTACAGCAGGGCTGCTGTGACCCAGAGGGTGTGTTCAGAGAAACCATCTAGGACTATTTCCTTTGAAGATGAGTTAGCCAATCAGCAGCTACCTAGGTCCCCTGGCATGGTGCCCATTCCACCCTTACCTCGCTGTGCAGTGCCTGCAGGCTACGTTGGGGCTGTTTATGGTAAGGCCTGGAGGGCTCTGCTGTAGAAGTGGAGACACACTGGCTGCCCTGTTTTCAGCCCAGTGTAAATTGACCAGGCAGGGAGTTTGTGACACTGGGAGTGGCAGGAGCATATGTATAGACGGCATGAGTGTGTCTGCATATTCAGAGACTCCTAAGCCTGGACACCAACGTCCAGAAAGCTTGGCTTATGCTGCTGGCGTTACCACGTGTGCCCACTGCTCTTGGTCGCTCCCTCTAGGGAAGGCCCAGTTGAGGGAAAAAAGGTGAGTCCCATGTCCACTGTCAAGGTTCCCTTAGCAACCTCCTTTTGTTCCAGCCCACCACAGGGCACTCCATTCACAGGACCCTGAGTCCTTCCCTATCCTGGGCTCTCTGTACCAGGTCCCTCAGCTTCTTGGTTTTTCTGGTGGTAGCACTTCTGCTGCCCCCACCTTGTCCCCTTGGGCATGTCATATGTGACTGTGTGAGAACGCAAGGAAGGATACGTGAATATGGGCATCTTCTTTTTAAAAATGATAGTGGTGCATTGCTTTTTTCCTACCTCAGCCTGTTTTCTTATAAAAATAGATGTTATTATTTAGAGCAATTTTAGGTGCACAGCAAAATGAAGCAGAAAATATAGAGAATTCCCATATAGCCTGTGCCCTCCCCTCCCCCACTATCAATATCCCCCACCAGGGAGGTCCATTTGTTGCAATGGATGAACCTGCACTGAACCATCATTACTGCCCAAAGTCCATTAGAGTTCACTCTTGTTGTACATGCTATGGTTTGGACAAATGTATAATGACATTTAACCACCGTTATAGTAAAATGCAGAAAATTTTTACTGCCCTAGAAACCCCTGTTCTCCACCTATTCATGCTCCTCCACCCACCCTTAGCCCTGGCAACCACTGATGTTTTTACTTCTCCACAGTTTTGCCTTTTCCAGAATGTCATACAGTTGGAACCGTACAGTGTGTAGCCTTCTCAGACTGGCGTCTTTCACTGAGTAAAATACATTTAAGCTTCTTCCATGTCATTTCATGGCTTGATAGCTCATTTCTTTTTAACGCTGAAAAACATTCCTTAGCTACAGATGTACCATAGTTTATTTATCCATTCACCTGCTGAAGGACATCTCGGTGGCTTCCAAATGTTGACAGTTATGAATAAAGCTGCTATAAACATCCACGTGCAGGTCTAGCCTGTTTCCATCTGCCAAGCTGGGCTACCACCCACCTTAGGAAGAAGACCCAAACAAGACCCAGGTGCACTGAGACTTCAGTAAGTCTAGACTGGCAGGAAGAACTTGCGAGCACATCCCTCAACCCGCAGGTGTCCTGCCCACTCCCTGCACTCAGCAGGGCCTCAGTGTCTGTCTCCTAGTGATGGAGGAGGGGCCTCGCTAGAAGGCTAAGAAGCCTCACATGAGATGTAAAGAATGCTCCCAGCCCTTTGTTTTGTAATCATGAGTAGATTGCCATGGTACGCGAGCAACAAATTAGATCACCAGTAGCGATAAGCACAGTTTAATGCTGCATCAAACTCTTTCATAAGTCACGTCTGATTACGTTTAACGATGTGCACAATTCTTATCGCTTTCCCTTGGAATTGGGGGTAACTGGAATTGGGTGTAAATGGCTGAGGTGAGTGTTCATATCCAACCAAAGGGCTGGACTAGATGGCCTGAAGGTCTCTCCAACACAGGAATGCTTTGCTCCGTGTGCTTGCTCTGAGCAGCCAGGCCGTGCTTTCACAGTTCCTTTTCTGTTCTCCCCATGCGTCTTCTTGGAGCTGTGGTCTGCAGGGGCTGGGTACCAGCTCCTAAGGCCATGCCCATGAGGATCATCGGGAGACTGGTCACAGGGGACAGGGAGGAGGAGATGAGGGGAAAGGAGGAAAAGCCGGTTATGAAGGTGGAGGCTGTAGTCAGGTAGGGTCCCCACTCCTGGGGTCGGTGGAAACCCGGGATTCTTACGCCTGGTCCCCACTCAGTTCCCAGCCATTCAGGCTGAAGTATGAGTGAGGGGTCCCGACAGGCAATTTTTTTTTTTAAGCTGAACCATCCTGCTACCTGTTGGCAGCTCTGCAGCTGCTCAGCTCGGGCTGGACTCGAACCGCTGTTGCTCAGAGTTCAAACTCTTGAGCGAGCTCTTAACCAACTGAGCCACTCGGCCGGCCGGCAATTTCTGATAAAGACTAAAATGGGGACAAAGAAGAGAGATCATCAAATGGGAGGGGCTGCCAAGGTGGGCGGAGCTGACAAGGGAAGAGCTGATCCCTGTCCACTCCCCCCACCCCACCCCCAGGCCCCATGTGCCCTGTGCCACCCTTTGCTCAGACTCCCCCCAGCCCCTCATTTTAGGGACATGGTGCTCTTTGGTTTGTGCTATCTCCATATTCTCTTTATTCCTTGAGGGAGCTGTGGACCGAGAAGTAGCAGGGATGGGGGGCACCCTCTCCAGCTCTTGCTGATTCTAAGTGAACAGGATGGGAGGGCTCTGTATGGGACCTCTGCGGGGTACCTTTCTCATCAACTTTTCTGCCTTCGATGCCCTCTCCCCTAAAGAGAGGGTTTTGTAAAGAACTTGTTGCCTAACGATGCCTTTGGGTGTCTCTGGTTTTGCTGGACCTGCCCTGTGTTTAGGAAGCTGAGTCGATAGGACCGGCTGAATGGCACAGAAAGCCAGGACAGAGCCTCCCAGGGTCTGCTGGGTTGGAGTTATTACCAGCACAGCTGGGAAGCTCACTCGGGACGTGGCCTAGGAAAACCAGCCCCCAGCATTCCCTCAGATGGCTAGGACCACAACTGAGTGACTGAGCATGATTCGGGGTCACAACAAGCCACCCACCCAGTTCCAGCATGCTGCCAGCAGTGCAAAGGTCAGGTTCTCCTGATGTGTGAGCCAGTCTGTGGGCTCAAGCTGCTTCATGTCCCCAGACCATCACCCTGAGCCCCAAGACAGGACGTGGATTCACCACCGAGCTCCAGGGAGCAGATGCCCCAGGACGTAGGCCAGCTCTGAAGCCTACAGCCCCTGGAGCCAGTGAAACAGTTCCAAAATTGGTCAAACCTCATGAAGTCAGGCGCAGCTTCACCCAACCCCCGCTACCCCCCCCACTCCTGCCAGGGTGACATCGGACCACGGAGCCGTGGTCTCGAATCATGCCAGGCCCCAGATGATAGCGGCCTTATTTGGAGATGAGAGCTGTGCATGTTCGCTAGAACTTGCTATGGAAACATGCTGGCCAGAGAGCAATTCAAAGAGGTGTTTAAACAGGACCACTCTAAGCCAATTCTGCCTTCATCAATTTCCGTGTTGTCTGGAGCCGGCTCAGGCAGCTGCTGCTCCCCACGGGGGAGTTATAGCCACGTGGCCCCTGCAAGAGTGGAGATTCCAGTGGAGAGCGAGGCTGCACCAGCCACGGAGCAGGCAGAGGGTATGGACTCAGAGCCCCGTGTCAGAGTCCCAGCTCTGCCACTCACTGGCTGTGTGACCTTGAGCAAGTTGCTTAACCTCTTCCGACCTGTGTCCTCATCTGTAAAATAGAGACGGTCATCCCTGACCTGGTCGTGGGGGGAGTCACACGTATGCTGCCTGTGGACTTGCTTTAGAAGTTGTGGAGACAGGTCCTGCAGTCCAGTGTTCTCGTTACGCCCACTCCCCCCATCCTGTGCTCAGGAGCCTGCAAATTTCTGCATTTCTCAGACTCCAGGGCAGAAAGACATCATCCTGAGAACCCAAGTCTTCTGCTCCTTAAGGCCAGGGCCATTTGTCCCAACTCCAGCCCCTCATCAGGGTCATTAGGTGGGGGGAAGGGGAGGAGTTCAGTGCTTTGAGAAAATACAGATGCCCAGTATCTTTCTCGAAAGTCCGATTTTGCTGGCCTGACCTTGGCCTGGCCATCATTATTTTGTAAAACCTCTGCAGTAGAGTCCCATGCTCAGCTAGGTTTGGGGTCTTCCGCCTGGACCCCACTTCCTTGCCTGTCCCTCCTCTCTGGCTCTTACCACGCACCCTGATTCTCCCTGGGAGTTGTAAGGTTCCATGAGGTGGTCCACGCTCAGCAAATGGTGAAGTAGGAACTTGCGAGGGGAGTCCTACACCCCAAACCAGCCCCGGGCGTGCCCTAGACTCTCGTCCAGGGTCAGACTACATTCACAGCAGCGTCCCAAGCAGGCCTAATGGAGGAGAAAAGCTTTTTTAAATGAACTCCACTTACGGCATGCTACCTGCCCTAAATTGTCACATTTTTGTTTCCTTGCTGCTGCATCAGTCCTGCACCCTGCAGGTGTGTTTGCAAACTCAGCAAACATCCTGCGTTTAATCATGTCTGGAGGCTGCATCCTCATGTCCCTGTCACAGCAGGGCCTGCCGGACTCTGTGCCAACACCACCACGCTGGACCTCGCTGCCCGACCCTGGCCTGCCAGGCGTGCCATGCCAACCGATGTACCCACACGCAGGCACACAGCACGGCCTCTTGTGTTTGGCCGGGAGCCAGCACGATGCCGTCTCCCAGCCCCACAGCCAACTTTGGATGATGCCCGTTCACAGAGGACAGGGAAGACGCTGAATAAATTAAGGCTGCGGATAACCCTGACCTCATTTCATCGAATAGCGAGAATGGCTCCCTCGCGTCATCTAACTTTCCCAGGTGCTGTGGGCAATAAAATTAATTCACTGGGGTTTCCCCTCCTCGTCCTGCCTTCTTCTATCCAAACGCAGAGAAAAGGCTGCCAGAAAAGCTGGAGAGGGGAAAGGAGGCAGGGAACGGGTTAGAAAGTCCTAGGCTGGCTGTAGAGCCCAACTCCTATTATCTGGGAGCCATACAAGGTCCGTGAGTGGAGACAATGGGTCGGGAATAAGATGATGAGGTCCCATCACAAGTTCTCACAAGTCCTAACTCTTTTGCCAGGACTCCTTATCAGTGACAAAAGTATTCAGCAATCACAGGGACACATCTGGAAACCGTTAAAGTTAAACTTGAAAGCTGCACTTTTTTATTTAGGGAAACGTTATCTCTTCCAGAAGAAGCAAACCCAAAGGGTAAAGGGGCCAGTGTTGTCATCACTGTAATGACAGCTGCCATTTATTTGGTGTGGTTGCTCTAGGAGCTGTGTGGAGTGCTTTGCAAGTATTATATTATTTAATCTGCATAACCTTTTGGAGGCTTGAAAATGTTAAGTGCCCGACCAAGCTATGAATTGGCAGAGCTAGCAATAGAATCTGAATGGCAACCCCTCAGATCGCAAAGCCCGGGTCCTCACAGCTATACTCTCTGCTCCCCACTGACCCACCACGCCCATGGACTCGACACGCCTCGGTCCTTCTCCCGGGCTCTCCAGCCATGAGTGTGTCTGACATAGGCAACGGTGTTTGATCCAGGGGCTGTTCGTTGCTGTTACAGAGAGAGCGAGAGAGTAGCTGAGGTCGCTGGCCTTCCCCTGGGCCATACCGCACACGTCCTCTGACAATGAGCACGCATTCGCCAGGGAGAGACACCTCCTCCCACCCCACCCCCCACCCCAGACCAGCAATTATTTCTGACCTCCCTGAGTCCCAATCTAAATATAGCCCTGACCAGTCGCTTCTCATTTCAGAAGGGGAGATCTATTCCCAGCTTTAGTCTGATGTAGCTCAGATGTCCCAGCTGCACACAATGTGAAATGGATGTACCACCACCACCACCACCACCAGCACCACCCGCCCCTTGGCAATGAACCTTTTAATGGAAACCAGTTGTCCCATGGCTACAGTCCAGTGGGGTCAGCTCCCGGCCGTTGGAACTGGGGGCCTCTACCTTACTTCCTCTCTGACACCTGGAAAACATGACACCTGGGGTGGCAATCCTAGGTCCCCTGACTGCACCATCGTCCCATTTAGAGAAAAGCATGGATGCACATGGCCAAACACTGACTATGTGTAGGATCCAACTGTCTCCTAACACCAGAGTACATTTATGATTCCCGTATGCACCGGAGGAAACTGAGGCTCAACGTCATAGGTAACTGGCCCAAAGACACATTTGACAAGTGGCTGAGCCAGGATCTGAACCTAAGGCTGACTTCAAACAGCCTGTGCTCCTTCCTTCCCATCAGGCCGGCCTCAGTGTAGCCACCACCTCTGTGCAGTGACCCCTTCTTCACCCTGCAATCATTTATATTAACGGTAGATTGAAATGATAATAAATATGGGTGGTTTCATCATTGATAATCCCAAGTTGTGGTAATTTTTTTTCTTAGAATAGAAGGTGGATTTCAGATTGATGTCATCTAACGTCGTCAAAACCCTAAGAGTCAGGGAAGGGAACCCTGAACCTCCCTGTTAGTCAGACAGATGAAGTCACCAACATGGGAATAAGATAGGAGAAGATCTTGGATTGAGATTCCTGGAGGCTTTTCTAGCCTTAAGAGAATTAATTATGATGGAATCTACCAGGTAGAAAGGACAATAGAGATCAATTTGTGTCTGGAGGACGCTTGCCCACAGCAAGTTAAGGGCAGGTCTAGGACAAGTGCCCAGGCCTGAGGACCCCCAGCCTCGTGATGGTCCAGCACCCGTCTTCATGGAAGCCAGGCTGACTCAAACATAACTGCATGATGGAGTCTGAGCACTGGAGACCTTGGCCAGAGGTGCCCCTGCTCCTTAGTTTGCTCATGGAGAAATGGAGTCCTCTCTGTGTTGGGTGGACGTAACTTTCCAGTGGGGGCTTCTGGGTGGGCAGGTGAGCACCCTCAGTAATCAGTTAGCTTCTTCAAACAATGACCACCCCCTCCCCATATGGGTCAGTTAATTTTGCAATGAGAAAACCCTTCCATGGCCCAGGGTACACCTCCCGGCACACCAAAAGGGACAGACCAATCATCCATGGGCCCTTTTCATAGTTCCCAAATGTTAGAAGAAATCATATAGTAGTTATTATGAGAAATCGAAACTTGGACACTAAAATCAATTTGGGGATGACTAGTTAATTTGGTTTAGAAGACTAAAGGTTAGTGCATCTTTTGAAAACTCTTTTAATTCCTAAGTCAAAAAATTACATTATAGCCTATCTGTGAAAAATTCAAACTTTCCAGTGATGACCACTGTTAGCCGTTTTACTGTCTCTCCAGACATTTTTCTTCATACAAAAAAAATATGTCTGTGTATATATGAACACATGGCTACAGAATTGTCTTTCAAAAATAAAAATTGAGTCAATTGTACTTTATCTGAAACTTGCTTTTTTAACTCAAAGATGGATCATGGATATTTTCCCATGTCGATGATATAGACGCACATCATATCAGAATATGAATATAGCACAATTTATTTAACCAGTCCCGTATGTTGGGACATTCAGGTTATTTCCAAGTCAGCATTATCACGTACAAAGCCACAGGGAATATCGATAGCATGCACCTGATCCCAGGTGCTAGTATTTCTGCAACAAAGATTCCAAAAGGAAGGCTTGCTGGATAATTTTAGGTTTTATTAATAACTACCAAATTCCTTTTCAGAAAGGTGATACCTACCTAAACCCCCCATTGACAGTGTCTACAGCATCAAAACATTTTTTTAAATGCTGTCATTTTAATTGTTGTCCTTTTATATTTGAAGAACTACAGCAAAAAGCCCTCAGGGCAGCATCTGTTAATGAGGAGGACACCTTGCCCCTTCTGGGCAAAGATGACTCATGTCCAAGGATGCTTAGACATCAGGGGACCCTCTGCCTCTTCCCCAGCAACAGGCTGGGTCCCTGACTCCACACGGGGAGCTCACAGATGTTTGGGAGACTTCGGTGGCTACCTTAAGGCAGAGGGAGAGAGCAGAGGAAGAGGGTTCAGGCTCCTTTAGGGTGTCTGGTGTGTGTGTCTCCTCCTTCCTAAGCCGGTAGCACTGGCTTCCTGAGAAGGCGCCCTATGTTGATGGACCTAAAAGACTCCCAGCTGAGGGATATCCATTTCCATTCATTTGGGCACCATGACTTTTTTCAGGGTCAAATTTCTTTTTGAAGGAAGATGTTTGTCTACGCTCCAAAGGAGCCACCTACCCAGACAGAGGTATCTGCAAGGAAAGCCGTGTTTGTTTGCAAACATGCTCCCTTGGCCAGGAACACTCTCTGCCCATAGGTGTGTGCAAACAACACTCCTGTTACGAGACACTCACACGCAGGCTGCTGTGTGCTCATTCATATCAGTGTGCCACGTGTACACAACCGCTCTGGTTTGAGCAGTCAGACCATCGCTGGGGACTGTGGCCAGCAGTGCCCTGGACAGAAGGAAGTCAGAGGGAGGAAGTGCTGGGCTTTAGGGGGGAAGAGAGTGCTCACCCATCCTGCCCTGCCATTTTCCCAGAGTCGTGCCAGGGAGCCAGAGGTTCTCCGCGTAGGTCTCAGAACTGGCTGGGCTCTGTGCAGGCTTGGATTGAGGTGACATGGTGCCAGCCCCTCCCACTCGCCCTTTTCCTTGGCTGCTGGAACAGAGGCCCCCGTTGAGCAGACTGAGCTTGGGAAACTCATACCAGCAGGTCCCCAGTCCCCGCTCTGATGGGACCATAGTGTCTGTCAGCAGCACTGGGTGAAAGCTGGTTAGAACAGGGCAGCAGCGCTTTGGTCCCCAGGACAAGGTTCCTCCCACCTGCTGGGCCTGGGGTGGGGAAGAAGGCTCACAGCCCCCAAAGGGTGTGGGTTCCGGAGGCTCTCCTCCTCCTCCAACCAGGACCCTAGTGCTGGATCAAGAGAGGGCAGGAGCCTGTAGCTAGAGATTGGGCATCAGAAAAGTAATGTGGGTGGCCATGTGGCCTTGGACAAACCACTGAAGCCACTGGGGCTCACCTGAAATGTGAGAGGACTGGCAGCTAGGTTGTGGCCACGCCCCTTTCATCTTATGAATTCTGTGACTGCCAGCACGCTCCTCCCATCCTGGGCACCCTCTAGTCTGCATGCGGGTGGTGTGGCTCTCTGGGCAGGATGTGGGTATGGCTGCCAATCTCCTCTGTCAAATGCACTTGATTGACCTGCTGAGGAAAACTCACCTTCTAACACCCCAGCTGGGCAGTTCAGGCCTCCGAGCCCATTGTGTGGAGATGAGCGTGACAGCCCACACAGGGGAGGGAATTTTTACCTAACAGGTGAACTTGTGGCCATAATCCAGAAATGATAGGTTTTAGGGTAGAGCCAAGATTGTCAAATCAATTAGCTCCATGGGGCCCTTGGAATACGTTGGAAATGGATAGGAACCAAATTTATTCATTCATTCGTTCACTCATTCACTCATTCATCCATGCAAGCATTCACTCTCGTGCTCATTAATTCTTCTTCACTATGCCTGAGCTGAGTACTAGGTGTGGTGGGATAAAGAAAGATGACTTCAGGGCCGGCCGAGTGGCGCGATGGTTAAGAACTGGCTTGGGACGCCAGAGGGCCCTGGTTCGGATCCCACATATGAGGGCCAGTGACACTGCCCTCTACAGCTAAGATGCTGAACAACAGCTCAACCTGGGGCTGGGCTGCCATGAGTCACCGGCGACGGTGTAGGCTGCAGCCCCTATGGCAGTGGGTTGTCATGGGCTACCGTGTGTAACCAGCAGCCAGCATGAGCAGCCAGTAACCGCAGTGAGCGGCCGTCCAGAAGCCGGCGACTGATCTGACTCACCCGGGAAGAGTTCAATGATGGTGCCAACTTGGGCCAGTGAAGCAATGTCCTCCACAACTGGACTGAAGAACAAAAACGACAGCAACTTGTCTGTTCCCCTTCCCCCAATTCCCCAGCGCTGTTCCCATCCCCCAAATTCCCCAATAAAAATCTTTAAAAAAAAAAAAAAAGAAAGAAAGATGACTTCACACCACGTCCCCCGGAGGCATTTTATCTGAGGAAGATACTGGAAGAATGGACAAAGTGTTGTTGGCATTACACTAACACATTCATGTGTTTCATCTTAATTAACCCTCAGAAAAACCCTTCAGGGTGCTCATTATTACTGTCATGTGAGGAAAGGGGGCTTAGAGAGGTTAAGTAAGTTGTCCTGGTCACACAGGAAGTGGTAGACTCAGGATTCAAACCCAGGTCTGTCTTTGCCCCAAATCTCTGCTTCTCACTTGGCCCTGAGATTAAAGCTATTCCCAACTCCCCAGCCACATGTGCAGGAGCCAGGAAGGGTCCCTGGAGATGGGGAGCTGCCCTGAGACCCGCTCCTCGGGGATGGGCCTCTTTGCCCACTGGAGGGGCCCCTGGGCCCCAGAACTCAGCCAGACTGTCTTGGTTTACAGTAAGCAGCCTGCAATACTGTGGAATTTCCAACCCAAGACCCTGGCGTCAGCGGCAGGACCAGTGCTTCTCCATTCCCTGAGCGGTATGTGGGGGGGGTCCGTGTGTGCAGGGTAAGCGGGCTGCAGCCCCAGCGTCATTTAAATGCCCACCTTTGCCACCACCCTGCCGTGTGACCTCTCCGAGTTGTGGCTTTTCCCTCTGTGCAGCAGAGACGGGGACTGCTCTCTCACTTGGTGAGGGGCACAGCTAAGAAGGAATGTGTACCCTTGTGGCACAGCCCGCCTTGAGAGGAGCCAGGGTGGGGTGATTTCTCCAGGCTCTACAGAAAGCATGCTGAGAGCTCCTCTCCTAGCTACTGCCATTTGCTAATGAGGAGCAGCATATGTTGATGGTTCCGGCATCCACGCTCACTCCTTGGCTGTCCGAGCTTCCAAAGCAAACTGGCTTCCTATTAGGCATTTAGACTTATTAATAGCCACAAATTGCAGCCCTCCACAACATCTGCTACTTTTCATTTGCAAAGCGCTTCCCAGGCCATTTGTATTTGTAGTATTTTGTGACCGATTCTCCGAGGCAGAGTAGGGTCCCCTTATCTGAAAATGAGTCAGTGGAGACATAATGAGGGGAAAGGATTTGTTCAAGGTCACCCAGACACCCCGAATGGATTAGAGCTCAGGACTTCAGCTCCCCACGCCTCGGACTCTGGGGCTATTGTCCTTGCTGTTCAGTGTATTGATGACCTTGACCCCAGAACTCCTGCCTGAAGGCAGGTGGGGACAATGGTGACAGCCAGGGCTGCTGCCTCAGTCTGCTCTCAAATGATTGATGGATTAACTGGATTAGCCCTATGGCCAGAAAACAAGCAGGAGGCCTTGCAAAGTTCAAGGCAAACCATTCGGAAGGAGCTTTTATTGCTGCCAAGGAGATCAAATTATTTCCCAGAATTGGGGCCGCCAAGATGTCAGTAGAGAGAGTCCTATAAGCATCTGTGCTTCCAGTCAGCCCACATCTGGGGAGCTGTAATCTCTTTCCAGAATCTTTTCCGGTACTTGACTCAGGGCTGGGCCTCCCTGAGCTCTGCAGATGTATCATCATAGAATGAAGAGAGCTTGGTCAGCATGGGGGATACTGGGAAGAGTCATTTGTCATGTTACACCCAGTTTTTGATCATCTCCCCACCCTCAAACCAGGTGCATATGACCTCATGTTTATCTAGACCTATGTGGTACTCGGGTTAGAAAGAAACTACCACAGTGCAACCTTACCCCTTCTCATTCCCCTCTACCTTTTCCCCTCTACCTCTCCCAGGACTTTGCAAACTGTGTGACTTTCTGCTCGGCACCTGTGTATCAGTTAGCTCTTAACTACCATAAAGCTGTGTAACAAACCACCCCCAAACTCAGTCAGCATCAATTCTCAGACTCATGGACCTCAGAGTCACTGAGTATCAGGTGATGGAGGCTACGCTACTGCACCAGTTGGGCTTATCTCTTCTCTGTGGGTTGGGCTCAGGTCTGTCTCATATGGGCTCATTTGGGACCCAGGCTAAAGAGGAAGCAGCTACATAGGGGAGCGCTTTTCGTGGCAATGGCAGAAGCCCAAGAGGGCAAGGCCAACCACATAAGCACATGTCAAGCCTTTTCCCTGTACTTACTGCCATCCAATTAACCAAATCCAGTCCTGAGGCCAAACCCAAGGTGGAGGGCTGGGAAGTACACGCCACCTCTTCGTTCACTGTGAGGCCATGTGGGGATGGTAGATGGGGATGTAGGAGGCCACTTTAGGGGTGTGAAGGAGAGTTGGGACTCATGACACAATCTGCCGTAGCCTGTTGGCCCCTGCCTCTCTTGCCACTTTGCCACCTTCAAAAATAACCTGCCACCTCTGAGCAAAGAAGAGGCGAATGCGTGTGCTCCAGGCACCTGGAGTGACTTGAAATAAACCCAGATTTCTGAGCCACTGCTCACATACCACAAGTTCAAGGCCTGTTAGTGAGGGGCTGAGAGACCATTGTGGGGAGACAAAGGACTCTGCAAAACCCTGTGTGGCCCCAAGTAAACCGAATGAGGCCTGGAAAGGCCACCAGTGGAAAGAAAGGTCCCTAGAGAGGCTTTGAGGGGCTCCCCAAGACCATGACACTGAGATCCATATGCATTGCTGAGTCGATTTTCTAGACAAGGACTGACTTTTCCCAACTTTACTTCCTTTGTTTGGGGATGGGAGATACACAGGATAGCGCTAAGGGGGGGCGGGCGCCAGGCACAGCATCTGCGCTGCTTGACAGTTCCCCAGCAGCTTCTTGGAGTTTCTTAATGGGTAGTCTTACTTTTTTTTTGTTTCTTTTCTGACAATTTTGAAGGAAGTTGGGGACTTAAGAAGACTTTTGGATATTTATATTAACCCCCACCATCAGGCCCAGTACAGGCACTAGAGCATTAGCATCCAATTATGAGAGCAGAGATGGGGTAAGAACTCACATTTTGACCAGAATGTCAAATGCTTACACAAATTAGAGATACACACAGAAACTGTACATCCCATCTATGGAACATTTCTGAATGTAATCAGTAGAGCAGCAGGCACCCTTTGGAAAGCTCACAGCAGAGTGGGACCTGATTGCCAGAGGAAAACATCATGCAAAATATCAGGGACACCGGGCAGGGGCTGGGCAGCAGGGTCCAGAACTCAAGGGAACTAGGAAGATTCCCCCAGCTGCCCTGAGCGTGCCCAGGCCCCAGCTCTCCAGGCACAGGGCTCCATTGATCGGAGTGCAGAGCTTATAAAGGCCAAAACCTTGGGTTGAAATCCTATGTGGACCTTTCTGCTCAGTTCTCAATCACTCCCTGTCTTCCTACCCCAGGCCATTGTTTTGGAAATCCATGACCTTGGCCATGGGGCTGGGCAACAGAGGGAGTAGAGATGGTGATTCTATTTACAATAGTTCAAAACCAGACAAAACCACACTATATGAGTTAGAGAAGTTGACCTTGGTGGTGACAGGATAGAGCAAACCAATGTGACCCCCAGAAAGTTAAGGCAGTGGGGAAGAAGGGTGGGGATGGGAACTGTAGACAGGTGCAGTGTCATCGTACCTGGGAATGAGCCATGACAAAGCAGAGACGAGCCGTAACAGGAGAACTTGCTAAAACCCGGGGGCCATCTGACCTCACAGGAACAATTTGAATTCTAAGCTCCTCCCCTGTGCCTCCTGGAGGGGCGGAATGGCTCTGGGTAGAAGGAAGCTGTGACATTATTTTTCCCAATCATGGCATGGAGGTTCAGAGCTTGAGAATGACAGACCCAGTTATGTAACAACACACGATAAGAGACATTCATCTAAAACCCTTTTGTCCATTTGAGATTAAACTGAAAGGAGGAACGATGCCTATCTTTTCACTCGAGGATCTCAGACTATTTCATAAACATGAATTTATTAGTCTACCAACAAAAAGCTTCTCCCCCTTGACCCGGGGAGCTGAGCAGAGAATAGGTGTTCTCACATCCACCCAATAGGTGTGTGTGTGTGTGTGTGTGTGTGTGTGTGTGTGTGTGTGTTTGTGTGTGTGTGTGTGTGGTAAAATATACATAACATAAAATTTACCACCTTGTCCATTTTTAAGTGTTCAGTGGCATTATGCACATTTGCATGGCTCTGCCACCATCATCGCCATCCTTCTGCAGAACGCTTTTCATGTTCCCAAATGAAAACTCCACACCCATTAAACACTAACACCCCATTCTCCTTCCCTCACTCCCAGGCAAGGACCATTCTAATTTCTGTCTTTATGAATCGGAGTACTCTGTGTGCATCCTAGATGTGGAGTCATACGATATTTGTATGTTTGTGAATGGCTTATTTCACTTAGTGTAATGTCCTCAAGCTTCATCCGTGTGGTAGCATGTGTCAGAATGTCCTTTATTAAGGATGAAATATTCCATTGTCTGCGTAGACCACACTTTGTTTATTCGCCTGTCGATGGACATTTGGGTTGCGTCTACACTCTGGCTAGTGTGAATGCTGCTGCTGTGAACGCTGGTGTTAAGATAGTTACCTTAACACTATTCCAGTCCCTGCTCCTGATTCTTTGGAGTATGTACCCAGGAGTGGAATGACTAGATCATATGGTAATTCTATGTTTAACTTTGGGGGGAACTTCCACACTGCCCAATAGGCTTTTGCACAAAGCCAGTAGAATATGCCAGGAAGTCTATGTGCAGACCCCATGCCACCCACCTCTGCCCAAGGAGCCCCTCCCCGCCAGCACACTGTAAGCACACTTGGAGGTTCTCAGAGGTGGTGAGGCTACTGCCTTGGAAGCAGTGACATCAATCAGCCACATCAATCAACACCTGGAGTCCAGTGGCCAGGGGACAGACCTCAATCTTCCATGGTCTCTGAGACCATCTGTCACCAGGATAGCTCAGGTCACATGGCCATCAGACTTGTTCTCCAAGCAGAAGCCCCCCCTCCATGACTTTCTTCCCTCACCTCTTCCTGTGGTCTGAATTCCCTCACTCGGTTAATTAGCATGCCTGGCACTGGCGCTTAAGACTTTAATCAGCATGGGGTGATTTTAATTAATCATGTGTCTCTGCATCTGGAGTGGTTTGTGTTCCAGGGTCAGGAGAGGAGCTAGAGATGGGGGATGGGAAAGGTGGCTGTGTGTGGTGTACGTGTGGGGAGAGAACCTAGAAATCTGGGGAGAGAGAATCATAGTGCCAAGGTGGCTAGGAAGCCACCGGCCACCTGTGAAACTTACTAGCAATGTATGGAAAGTCACTAGAACCATTAGGGCGGAGAATTGCCCCAAGATAAATGATGAACTAAATCTAGTTTTCAAAAGTGATTTAAAGTGTCAGGAATATTTCTGATGCTTTCCATAATTACCTGTGGGGTGAGGAGTGAGACAATCCAATGATGTGGATTGGGATCAGTCTGGGAAGGCATGGCCATGCTGGAGAACACGGCCTGATTGTGTGATGTCAGAGATGTCCCTGGGTCTGGCCTTCTTTGGGAAAGTCGTGGGAAGATGAGGGAATGGCACCTTGCTCTCAAATAATGGTGACCTTTCTACATGGTCTGTCAGAATTCTGTTGGCTTCCCCAGTTTTAGCATCCATGCTCTAAAAAGAATAGAGAAAGCCTAGATAAAGTTCAGAAGAGTTTAAAAAAAAAGTTGAATATATAGATAGAAAGATCATAAAAGCAAAGGTTTAAGGGTTTCATAATAACTGCCCAGGACTTACATCCCTATCCCATAAGGATCCACCTAGATGGAGAGCAAAGAAAAATAAATACATAACTGTTCCAGTAGCTGGTAAAAGCACTAAATAAGCCTAGGGAGTTGGGATAAGCCCGCAGATGAAGCAGTGAACAGTTTAGGGGCAGACATCAGTTCAAGGAGGAAATGACATGATCAAGTTACGAAAGGAGAAAGGTTCTCCCAGGCCTGTTAAACTGACCGAGTTCATGAGGCCTCGGAAGGCACTCGGAGCAGTTTGCTCTGATGTGGGGGTGAGGTGACACGACAGTTGCAATGAAGAATGGGATAGCAATGACAAAGAACAATAATAATGCTTGATCATTTACAAAGCTGTTTCATACCTATTGGGTCATGTGTGCTTAGGGAAACTATGAATTATGGGGGATGTTTTCTCTTTGTGGTTAAAGATGAGCAACAAAACGAGACTCAGAGACAATAGGATCGCATGGCCAGCCAATGGGGAAGCCAGAATTGGAACCTAGCTCTCTGCAGGTTCCCTACATTCTTTCCAACCAAATGGAAAGGACTCTTGTTTAAAATCGAGAGAGGAAGGACTTTTACAATTTCAGATATCAGGCAGTATTAAACACCAGTTGCAAGATATTTTTAGAAATCTCAATGAAAAGGCTTTTGAGAATCAGATTGGCCAGGCAGCTGGTCCTTTATGTCGCACACCCCAGAACCCCATGGCACATTGATCCAAGACAGATGATAGAACATGTCAGTGGGAGACATTGGGGAGGGTACTAGTTAAGTGTAGACCAAGAAAATGCTTTTGATTGAACAAGCCATGATTTTCTCTTTAAGGCCACGCGAAATATGGAGTGCTAGACAAGCAGCTG
>NW_017731447.1:515224-531604 GCF_001890085.2 Hipposideros armiger
AGTCCAGGAACTTTGGAGCTGGGAACCATTATTTATGTGTTTACAGGACCAGGATGTCTCTGCCCATTTGAGGGGTGGGGAAAGAAATTAAGGGGGCAACAGGAAGATGGTAAGTTCTTAGCTTGTGTGTAGAGTCGGCCAGGTAATTTGTAAGAAACTGATTGTCTAGATTAATTCCAAAAACGGGAAGGCTTTATGTAGGCGGAGCTGAGGCATGGCTCATGCTGATTACATGAGCGGTAATAAAAGGAAGGATAAAATTCCAAATGTGCACAAAAAGACATCTGAGAATGTGGAGAAAGGGCCCCCAAGGCCAAGAGCAAAGCTCTATGAATGGGCGCAGGAAGCTGAAGGGTAACTTGGAAGAAGCGACAATGCAGGGTGGCCCTTAAGAATGCTCAATGTATCCTTAACCAACAAACAAAAAAAGATAAACAAAGAGAAGAGGAAAATTAAGTAGAAAGGGAAAAGAGATTTTGTGGGACTGGGAATTAATTATTAATTAATTCCAAAAGGGAGTTTCGAGACTAATTGAGCAGGCGCTGGTGCCAGTTCGCCCGTGCACGCGTTACAAGTAGCCCCTGCCAAGTGGTGCATAATTTTATGGAAGCAGATGCCCTGTGAAGCAGCAGGGAAAACAGCTTCGCATTTGCTCACGGAACTCGGAGGCTAAGTCAGGTCAGCGTGGTTTATACTTCTCAGTGCCTGTTGCCTGATGGCGAGCTATTAAAAAAAATGACCCCATCAACTCCTCTTAGCTCAAGCTGAAAGATTAGGGAAGACATCCTCCATCGAAATAAAAAGGTATCCCAAATGGAAAAGATATTTATAAAAAAAACAAAAAAAACTTTTTGTAAAGAAGAAATTGGCAAAATGGCACATAAAGGCCAAAGCTATAGAAAGAAAATAAAAATTCCATTTGATCCTGTGTATTGTTTATTAAGAACCTCCCCGACATAACAGGCCCTGAAAAGTCACCGTAAAAAGACATCTGGGCAAAGCTACACTGGAGAACAAAGAAATGCAAACCATCTTTAGGAGCTTGCAGGAAATGGAAGCATGTGAGTGAGCAAAGCAGAAATGTCCTGTGGAACGTTTTCCATTAACAAGCAACGGGTGAAAGCGAAATGTAAAAGTTTTGGGGTTGGAGAGGAAACCTCTAATCATGAGAAGGGTGTGGGTAGGAGGAGAAATAGCAACAGCTGCTCTTCGAAAAGCGCCAGAGTGAAAAAACTTTCAGAGCCAGTTGGCCGCCATTATGAGAAAGAGAGTGGGCAGGTCACAGCTACAAAGCGAGTTTATTACACCTCGTTAAAAGTCACAGAGAGAGAGAAAGGGAAGGCCCTGGGCTTGGGTTAAATGCCCTCTGGAACCACAAAAAACAAGGAGGAGGACTGGGAAGAAGGCAAAAACACGTTATGGCAACAGAAAAACCAGAATGGAGAAAGAACAGACCTTTTGAGCTTATTCCGTTGATAAGAAGCCATTATGCGATGAATGTTTGTGGAGATATTTTTGGGTTTGGGTGGTGAGAAAATTCAAGGGGTGGTGACAAACTTCAACTACATAACCATCCTTTTATTATAATTCAATAAAAGCTCTACAAAGTCTATTCCCAGAGATGTCTAAGAAAATAACAGGTGGTTTTCTTCCCTGGGTGCGTACGTGGCCACCTGCTCAAATATGATCACTCAAGGCCCCTTTCAGTTCTGGGGCTCTAGGTCCCTTCACGCTCCTACACTGTTTTAGGTGATATGCCTGATAGAATGCCATTGTTTTCTGGCGAACTGCTGATTGTTCTGCAAAATCTTGACCGCTCTGCTCCTCTGTTGTCCTGCCGCAGCTCACCAGAGTCCCTGTGGAGTCATGTGGTCAGTATCGGAATTGCAGCGACTGCCTTGGCTCCGGCGATCCCCACTGTGGCTGGTGTGTGCTCCACAACACGTGAGTACAGCCAGCAGGTCCCTCCTGCCTCCCACGTCCCCTGGTAATTCTCTTCCTCCCCTCTATCACCACTCTCCTCCCCTCTGATCTCTCTTCTCTCCCTGTCTTTTCTTATTCTCCCTTCCTTATATCATTTGCAAATTTCCTCTCCCTTCTTCCATTTTGATTTCACCATAAGTTGCCCAGTTCCCATGAGATGTATAGGAATGGCAGTAGGGGAACAATGATGGGTCAGGATGTGAAATCATGCTGGGTAATTACATCCTGGAGGGCGAGAGGGAGGTGCTGGACATTTCTGACTATGACGTCACTGTACACTGACATTCCAGGACTGAACAGCAGAAAACAAGGAATTGGACTTTTTTTCTTGAGGCCCGCGTGGGCCACTCAGTCACGTGCGGGATATGCACTGTCCATTCAGTGATTCAATACCCACTTAACAGGCTCTTTGATACCCCCCCCCCGAGAATCCTGGGACACCTCATGTACAGTTTCCGTGCTCTAGGGGGACACTTCTAGAATGTGGACCCCGAGACAACTCTCCCTGCCCTCACAAAACACTTCTGTCTCTGACAAAACCCTCGGGGCGTGGGCTCTGCGCACCTGAGGCGCTGTGTCACACGCGGGGTGCTCTCTCTATATGTGTGTTGCCGGAGGTGTATTTTTGTGTTGGGGCCACATTTTATTCTCAAAAAGGGGAGAGAGGGAAGGTATATACAGTGGAGGCACGTGATAGCCTGGGTGTGGGATGTAGGGCCCAGACAACCAGCCCCGATGTGCGGAGAGAGTGGAAGGCCTTTCTTATGGGATCCAAAGACCCTTGACATCACTGACTGGAGCAGACAACAATCACTGGGCCCCACTCTGATGGAGTCTGGTCCCGGTCAAGCTATTGCTGCTGGAACCCCAGGCTTCTAGGCAACACTTGAAACTTGACACTCTGTAGGTTGGACACAAGTGTTACAAATTAAGGAGGAGGACTTTAGCCTTCCTACTGAGAGCCTGAACTGAATGTGACTGGCACTTATCAGTCATTTTCAACTGTAAGAAGATAGGGGCGGGATCGTGCCCTCCCACCCCGACCCAGGAGTGCTTCTCAAAATTAGAAACACCCTCTTAAATTCTAATACATCTTCTCCAAGGGCACAGGCACCCTCCCATTTTTGAGTGACAGTCTTAGGTATAATGAGTCCTTGAGTTCTTTAAGGGAAGGTCTAAAATCCCTCAGGTATGCTACAGTGGGGGAAAATCAAGAACCATTGATAGGTACCGAAATACACGTACAGAGGTGATGAGGAGCTGGGTGCAGCAGTGTACACACAAAGCTGTGTATTGCAACAGAGTGCAATGGAGCCTAAGCGTGGGCCAACGTAACGGAGGATGGAAAAGATTGCATTCAGAATTCAGATCAGCTCTGATCAACCCAGGAGAGTTGCCTAGATGATGCTTTGCAAGGCAGCAGGGAAGCCATTTTCTTTGTCCCACATAGTGAGGCCTCTCAGACAGGGACCATGTTCCAGATCCACTGCTTCCTTGGGTGACCAGGCCAGCCGACTCTCTGCTGGACTGAGGATGGCTCAGCTGCTCCTGCTGCGGTCTCTTCCACCTGGCATCATTCAAGGGCACTCAGAAAAGCTGGCTCCTCTCCGGCACTCTATGCGTGTGGGACCCAAAAGCAGGTCTCTCTGTTAGCTTTGATCTGGCCCAGTGATGCTGCCCAGCCCGGTGTAGCACTGAGCTCCTGGGAGAAGTAGGGGACCTCAGGCTCTGAGAAGGCAGCAGAGGGGCTGCCCATCTCCCAACCTCCCATCCCCAGAGCTGAATTTAATCGGAATAGAGGAAGAGGTACCAGAAACGTCTTCCTGCATGGCCTCAGTTTCCTCTTTCATAACAAATACCTGCCTCCTGTTATACAGCAGAATACAGGGGTGGACTCAAGTCAAGGTCAAGTTTGGACAGTTCATGAAGGAGGCCATCAGCCTGCACTGGGCATCCAGCATCTGTCCTTTCAGCGTGGCCTCAGAAAAACAGCCATGGACATGAACTTTGGGCATCCACCACCAAGTCCGAAGTTCAAATCCCCCTAGCTGTTCAGCAACCTGGGGCAGCATCCCAGCTCCTCCTCTGTGAACTGGAGATGGTGATACCCGCCCTGCCCACCTCCCTGAGTCACTGAAGAATCAAATGAGGTCATGTGGGTGAAAGGGCACTGTGAGCTGTGGAACGTGTGAAATGTGAAGTGGCGGTGGAGCAGGACACTTGACACAGTTGGGGAAGGACTGAGAGCTCATGGGGGCCCTGCTGCTTATGGCTTTGGCTGACCCCCATTGATCATCCAGATGGCTCTACTTTAATTGCATCCTTCCCTTCCCAGGGGTATCCCAGCCTCAAAGTGCCTTCCTCTGAGTGGTGGATGCCCCTGCTGCCTGCCTCTCACCTCAGTTAACCTGGTGTCATGTCTTATTCTGCAGTTTGCATGTCTTATTCATACGTGTCATGTCGGTACAGCCCTTATTAAGTGCAGGCTCACAGAAAGCAGGGGCTGGGCATTTGCTTTCTCTGTGCATGTTACTCAGCACTGAGCTGCTGCTGGTGGTGCCACTGGTGCCCCTCCCCCACCCAAATTGCCACCATGGGAGCAGGCAGGTGGAAGCCGTGAGGGACTTTGGAGGGACGACTAGAACGGAAATCAATGGAATGTAGTTCTCACTTTTTGAAAACATGCTATGAGGCTTCGGATGAGAAGAGTCCCTTCTCATGACTCATGTCAGTTCTGTTCCATAAAGTCGCCACAAACACCAAGTTAGTGAATTTGGAACCATTGCTCCCCCAAAAAAAAAAAATGCAGAGCTAGGTTCCTATGAGCCTCTGGTCACAGCGCTTTCATCAACCAATCAATACATTTCTGTGTGTTTCTGTTTAAAGACACCTGATTTTATGTATATACCGGAGGTGCCAAAAAAAAATTATACACATTTTAAGAAAGGAAAACACTATATTAAATTGTAATACTCAATATATACCAATAACAAAAGATGAATACAAGTCACGTTTGACTTCTGCAATTACAAGAGGTGCTCAAAGTGGTTACCATCAGCATCCAGACACTTCTGATTATGGCGAACTACTGCTTGAGCAACGCTGACCAAAGTGTCCACTTGTATACATTTTTGGGCACCCTCTGAGTGTGTGTGTGTGTGTTCACTAACATTGAACTCACAGCCAACACTATAATTTGTGCCTTATTTCACCTGGGAACACTGGGCAGCACGTGAGAATGACACTTGGGGGCCACTTTAAGCAGTAAAATCACCATGAAAAAGCACAAAAATGTGAAAATCTGGACACTAGATAGACCATAAAGAGGACACTTGTTTATAGAGGGAGTGGGGCGGAGCATGGTGTGGCCTTGCTGGACTTCTGCTGGGAACATATCTGAGTGGACATGGGAAATTTTTCTCCACCCTCCTCATGTCTGGGAGTGACCGCCAAACAGCTGCAAGTATCAGTTTGGGGATTCTAAATAAACTTCAGCAAGTAGACGAATTCACAAGTAAGAATCCACCGTAACGAGGATTGGCTGTCTCTCTGTGCAACAGAAACCTGACATCCCCCTTTAGAAAAAGGAAGCACGACACTGTCTCCCGGTGGTGGTGTGAGGATAGAATTAGGTGATAGAGAATGTTCTAAAAGTTCAAGGTAGTCCTTGAGCAGTCAAGGCGTTGTTCTCTGTAACCTTACGCCTCCTGGTTATGTGAAGACCCTGGAGCTGGGGGTCTGCTGATCTATCTGGTAAAGCCCAGCTCCCCTGGGAGGATGCAGTTCGTGGACACCCCTAGGCCAAGGCTTCACCTGCCCTCCATGACACTCAGCAAGTCCTTCCTCTCCCCCTAATGACCAAGGATGCCCCTGACCCACATGGCCAGGTGAAGAAGAATAAGTGCCTGGATCTTCTAAGAAGCTTGTAATCAGGACATAATGTTTTGATTTATATAGAGTGAGATGCACAGATCCTAAGTGTACTGTGTGAAAAGTTTTGACAGATGCAAACACCCAGGTCATTCACACGCCACCAAGATATACATTTCCTTCCTCCAGAGCATGCTTTCAGGTTTCTTCCTATTCTTCCCAGTAGGTCTTTCTTCCCTCGTTGTTTAAGTACAGGTCAAAGCCAGGCATCGCCTCCCCTGACACGCCTTCTCTTTCATTTTAAGTAGATGCCGTCTGGACATTCATGGCTGGGAGAGATACAGGAGTACATGGGCTGAGCAGGAGGGAAGGGAGAAGTCTGAGGCAGGCAGAGGAGGTACAGAAGACCCCGGAGGACCAGAGGAAGCCTGCACGTGCTTAGCCTGGGCTCCTCAGTTTGCTGGGCAGGGAGCGCACAGAAAAGTGCAAGGGGTTTCTTCACATCGTGGGATTGCTGTGCCCACACACCCAGACTTGTCCACAGATCTTCCACATGGGCCCTGCCCCTCTATGCCAGGCACTGTGCTGGGCTCATGAGGTACCAGGGGACTATGTTAGACTGGCTCTACCCTGGAGCTTCCTGGGGACTAGTCCTCTGGTCCAGGAATGGGGCAGGGGTTGCATTCTAGACTACGATCCGTGCATTTGGTAGGTCCACATCATGGGTAAGACCCTGTGTTGACTGCTATCGGGCCCAGCGAGCCTGACACTCTGGAAAACCAGGGCAAAGAGCATCAGGAAGAGGGTTCCTTCAGGTGTTAACATATGTCTGTTTTATCTGTCACTTTTGCCAAGTTTTCCCATGGTGGTAGGAAGTAGGAGGGTGGAAAATTTGTGGGAAGGGAAGGACAGAAGGAGTGCATGTGCGTGTGTGTGTGCGCACTCTCGCATGCATGCACGAGAGAGAGAGAGAGAGAGACAGAGAGACAGAGAGACAGAGAGAGACAGAGAGACAGAGAGAGAGAGAGGAAGTGGGGGGAATAGGAGGAGAGAGAGCAAGACCATGCACAGTTCAAGAGCAGGGCCCCCACTAACAGGTGGCTCATGGCTGAAAGGGCCATTTGTACTAGCAAGGGCACAGGTGGGCTACACGGAACAAGCCTAAGAAATGCTCATATAATTGCAATCCTTCCTCCTGTTAGTCTCAATTGCCGGGAAGCACTGGCCCGCCACCCCCCGTAACACGGAGGGTCACCCCGAGGCCCTCCCTCACAGTCCCTGGCCCCAGCCCACAGGCTTGCTGATTTCTAATGGCAACAGTAGCTTCAACAGGCCGGGCGTTTATTTGCCCATGAATCTTGAGCCTTTATTCTCAGGGCATTCGCCTCGGGCCTGAACCTACCTATTCTGACTTGGGTGAAAATAATGGAAAGGCTAGCCTGCCTGTACCTGCCCAGGGCCTAGAACCTTCCTTCCAGCCACCAGGCCTGGCACGTCCCCAAACCCCTCTCCATCTTGCCCTCCCAGGCCCAGGCCAAGAAGCCTACCTCAGTCTCGGCAGGTAACACAATCCTGCCGCCGACCGAGCCACATCGATTGGCCTAGACGTTACCTTTGTGAAGAAGCGTCCTCGGTGTCACTCCTGGGAGGCTCATGTAACCTGGGACATCAACAGGGGAAAGATAAGATCAGCTTTTATAAAGTCTCCCCCTTGCCCTCTGGTGACCCCTCCTCTTAGCAGGTTTCTTCTGTTGGAAGAATGCCCTCCCCTGGATGGGGTGGCATCATTTACTGTTCAGGATTCATTTGGCTTCTTCTTTATACAGTTTCTGCCAAGATGGAGAGAGGGAAAGGAAGGGAAAGGTAGGGAAGAGAAGGAAAGGGAAGGGACGGGACGGGAAAAGTGCTGCTACCCAGAGAAGAAGGATGGATTAAAACTAAGAACCTGTCTATGGACAGACCCAGGTTGGGTTCAGTTTCCCCAGGTATAAAATGACAGTGAGAGAGCCATCTTACAGCCACATTATGAAAATTAAGGGAGAGGATGTGCATGATGGTCCCTTCCTGTGCCTGGCGGTAGCCCTGATTTCAGTGACTGTGTAAGCAGAGTCCATGGGTTGGACCCCAGGGCCTTCTCCACGGACCCTCTCCCCTTCCTGTCCTCCCCAAGACCAGAAGGCTATGGCTGGGTGGCTGGGACAAACCCACCACTAGAAAGTCTTTCTACCTTCAGCAACTCCTACCACCATTTAGGCCATCTTCAGCGGTCATGTCATCTTCAGCTACCTGGGAAAGTGCAAAGAGAACAGTTTGTCCCACAGTCATGGCTGAATGTCCCCTTAATGAAGTACAAACTGATTCTAAAGTGCAAGCCCTTCCTTGCTGCTTTGTTGCATATCCCAGAGCCTGGTACCCAAGGCCCACTTGACAGTAACCTGCTAAATCGGTGATCTCTCCTTGAATGCCCCACACAATCCTGAGGAACTGTCAGGGTCCACTTCTGCCCAGCAAACCCTCTGCAGCCTATGCTGGGGTCTTCCCTGACTCTTTGCCGAAGAAAAGTTATCAGCCTCTGTTCCAGAGAAAAGCACCCTAGACTAGATCCAAGTTTATTCGAGTTTTTCTTTCAGTGGCTCAGCAGATACACAGCATGGGTTAAGGAAGCTTGCTTTTCCTCTCTTAACCCCTGCCTGCTCCCCCTCCACCCCAAATGCCTATATTACACACTTTCATGGCCAGAGGGTGGTAAGTCAGCGCGGCCATCTTCCAGGAATTCGGAAAGCCCTGTCATCCATGCAAGCTCTGCATGTCCCTCTCAGTCTAATGATGTGGCTCCCTGTGGACAGCCTGAGATGCTGGGCGACCTCTGAGCCTTGAAGTCCAGACATGCACACCCACGTATCAGCAGTCACATGCTCTGCCCAGTCTTGCCACGCTGGGGCCACATGGAGTGGAGTGGCTCAGCTTGCGCAGAGCAGAGTGCTTCCCTTCACCAAGCCTGCGGACCTGGTGACATTAGCAGGCATGAAAGCTCCAGGCTTTTGGATCAAGGGCAGCGTGAAAATTTATCAGAATCAATCAGAGTAATATGTGGCTGCGACTCAAATAAGAGACAGCATCCTCCTTGTTACCGATGGGATTATGAAGAGAATGGGTCAGTCTGCTGTGGTGAGCTTGGCTTTTCCTCCTCCCCTTCCTCTCCCTCCCCTTGTCCTCTGTCCCTCTCTCTCCTTTTGTTCCATCTCTTCTTCCCACCTCTTCTCTCCTAACCCCCACCACAACCTTAATAGAAATAAATAGGCCTGAACAGCACTACCTGCTGACAAAGAGAAGAGTGAGACAGCCCCACATCACCTTTACTTGTGGCAACTGCTAAATGTAATTTCTCTTCTCAGAAAGAAAAAAACCTCGCCAGGTCCCTTTTACTGCCACCTGAGGTGTGTGTTCAATGGATCATTCATCTGGGCAGGGGGACGGCAAGACTCTGACCTGGAAGGCAGGGCAGACCCACCATGGTCGTGGGACAGGACCACGTGGTTGCTATTTAAGCCCAGAAAAGCTCTTTGGCCTCCACCGAACTCCTGCAGCTGCTGGTTCCCATTAAGCCCTGTGCCTTCCTCCTGCTCTGTTGACCTCACCTTTGAGTGAGGCCCGGGGGCATGGTGACCCCAGCATCCGCGGCTCAGGTTGGCTTTGGATCTTTAGAAACAGTAAAGGGGTGGTGAGTTCAGTTGCCAGCAGCTGGTGATAGAGGGAAAATCGTGGCGTAATCCTGGTCTTCATGTCTTGGGGGTTTATCTAAGAACAGCCTAAATACCATGGTTGAGACCATGGTGTCAGTCCCTGGATCCTAGAATCATGGCACTGTAAGGACTTACCTGGTCCCCATCCTTCACAGGAGACACTTCCTACACACCCATCTGCCTAGGAAGGTTCCCTTTACAAGATAGTCCCCCTGCCTGCAAGCCACAGATGTACCTGCCTGTTTCTGTGGGTGTTCCTGAAGAGGGCAAGGATATGACATTAGGAAACCCACTCTCTTCCCTTGTCAGGGTTCCCAGACATGGAGACAATGACCAAAGAGCTCCCATGATCACCTACTTGAGTGAATGTTCCAAGTCCTCTTAACTTTTTTATAAAGCTCACTTGGAAAGTCACATTCCTACTCCATTTTTTTTTTCAGTCTCCTTATGTTCCCAATAACCAAGGCTGGTAGACCCATGCCGGAGGATTCGGGGGGATGGACCAGGAACGACCCCCCAACTTGGAGGCTGGCCCAGATAGCCCCATTTCCAAATTGAAATTTGCTTGCCCGGCCGGCAGCACTGGAAGTTAATATTTCCTATCACTGTATTTAGGAATTAATTTCTAGAGAACTTAATCACCACCTCTTTCCCTCTCCCTCACCTCTTTCCTTTCTCCATTCCTCTCCCTTGTAATTTTCCACTTGGCTGGGAATTCTCCAGCAGTGAAAGTTCAGGCTTAGGGGACGGCAGAGGGAGCTGCTCCATTAGAGAGGATAATCTCAATTGGAACCACTGACTTGAATAATAACCCCTCCAAGAGGCCAGGGCCATTGTTCCCAAGGGCTTGTAGCACCTCTGCACTGGGGCTGGAGGGACGCACTGCGGAGACAGTAGAATGAGAAGAGGAGGTCAGAGAAGGTTAGCAGGGCCAGGCTCCAATTCTAGGGGCCTGGGGTGTCTTCTTGGTCCATCTATAGGTCTGTGTTTGGGGTAGGATGACAATGGTGGTAGTCAAGATGAACGGCTGAAAACTCAAAGTCAC
The DNA here is from genome assembly GCF_001890085.2 of Hipposideros armiger. NCBI lineage: Eukaryota > Metazoa > Chordata > Mammalia > Chiroptera > Hipposideridae > Hipposideros > Hipposideros armiger. Next base: position 525,866 of record NW_017731447.1, read on the forward strand.
AGAGCACGCACTTTTTACATCCCTATGACATTTTTTGAGTCCTGCCTGGAAAACGGGTGAAGCAGGATCTTCCTCGACCTTCAGGGTACTCCCACAGGGGAATTGAAGGGCATGCTTTAAGAAGTCTCTGGAACCCTGTTGAAGAAAACATCTAAGCTGCCCCTCCCCCACCCCACCTCTACTAGAGTCATGAATTAACCCTCTGCACATTTCCTAGCTCTTGCCTGGGCTAATGGCAAACCACATTCCTAGAAGAGAAGAAGGTCATGACCCTGACGGACCCCATAAGAACCCAGAAGGAATTCATTCTTCCCCCGCCACTATCTTATCACAGCTGAGGTCAATTGTCCGTGCTCTTGAGCATTTGCAGCCTCTACCCTCATGGGCACTGAGGGATAGTAGAAATGTCAACACTTCCCTGACACTGACCTTAAATTTGACTTTCCACTAAGAGCTGAGTTCTAGATACCCTGTGAGGGGTTAGTAAGAAGGCAGAGCTACAGCCCAGATCACTCTGTCTCCCTTTTCTCCCTCCTGACCTCCGGGATTCCTTCTTCCTTATTAAGAAGGAAACTGCTGGAGCCACCCCTGTTTTTTTGTCTTTGGTTTGCTCCATGGGCCAGTCTGAGAAAAGATCAGAATTTCTGCATCAGCTGCACTTTGGAAGGGTTGGAAGAAGATGGATGAGAAGGGATGGAATTGTACTACCACTTATTGAGGGCTTCTTATGTATGAGCTATGCCCTGTTCTACTTGCATAATCTTTTCATCCTCATAGTAACCCAGTTGGGTAGATACTATTTCATCCCCATTTTATAGATGACAAAACGGAGGCACCAAGAGGTTAAGTAATTTGTTCAATCTTAGTTGCGGGTGAGCATAGCCCACCGTCCCAGGCGGGAGTCGAACCGGAAACCTTGTTGCTAAGAGTGCATGGTCTAACCACTGAGCCATCCAAACCAAGATTACACAGTAAGATGGGACGTTGAAAATTGTAAGCTATGGGTGGCTTCCCTGGTGAGACCTAAATCTGAGGGGAGACGATGAGTAGTTAGTTTGGGCCTCTCGGGAGCATGGCAGGGTGCAGCCACATGAACCTGGAGAGCAACAGGCCAATAGGTAGAACTTATCTTTGACAGGCCCCAGACAAGTTCCTTTGTAGCCCCTGGAAGAGAGACAGGGTCTTCTCTGTTCTATCTGGATCTCTATTTGGTAAATGCCAGGTGCTGTTTGGCCTGAAAGCAGTTTCATTTTTCTCTCTTCATAATTTAATCAAAGACATTTCTCAGACCTGCTGATTGCTCTTGGAAAGAGGAACTTCAAAGTTGGGGAGTCCGTGAATAATTTAAGCCTGCACCAGCTCTCAGGGTCTGCCATTAATGGGAGTAATAACACTATTAATAGCGGTGTCAGTGCAGACGCCCTGGCCAAGTCCATAACATTAGCTTAATGGCTGGAGGTAATGAAGTCCTCGCGCAGAAGCTAGCCTGCTAAATTAACTTCCCAGACTTTTAGGCAGACGCCCTGGTTACCATGGGTCTGTGAGAGCAGCCACGAGTGCCTTGGAGACAACCACACTCACGTCTGACCTTTCGCTCTTGGGATGGGAGTCCTAGAAAGGGTCCGGGAGAATTCACACGTCTCAATAATATTCCAAGTGAGGCTTCTTAGTGGCAGGCAAAAATAGCGATTAGCCTAGAGAGAAAGATTGAGGGGAATTTTTTAAATTGCTCTAAGCACATGAAGGAAACATCACGATAGCAGGAAAAGTGGGTTTAGGTGCAGCAAAAGGGACTGTCCCTCACGTCTCCGTCTGGAAGTGTCAGGAAAGTCGAGTGCATTGGTTAAGAGTACAGGCTCCAGAGTTCATCTCTGTTCAAATACTGGCTCTCTCTGATCAGCTGGTGACCTTGGGCACATGACTTACCACCTTCTCTAGAGCTTCAAATGGTACCTACCTCACAGCATTGTTGGGAGACTTAAGTGACATAGGCTGTAAGCCCCTTATTACTGCGCCTAATGAGCACTCAATGGCTAGTAGCCATGGCTGTTAGTCAAAATTGGTTTTTACCGTCTCATTACCCATCAAATCTATTCTAAGGCCATCCCTTTTGTCCCTGTATCTCCCTTTCTTTCTTTAGTCCACCCCTTCACTGATTTCTCCTTTGTTTGCTAAATTCACCTCTCAGATGCTCCACTGTTAGGCTGTCCCTCCCACTGAGGCCAAAAGTGTCTTCCTCATCCGGGGCTGGAAGGAGGGGCCCCCACAGCTTTCCTCTGTGCCTGAGGGTCACCCCAAGGGCAGCTCAGGTGCCCAGGTGCCTCTCCTCCCTCATCCTCATCCCCGTACCTCATCTGTCTGCTTCTGGAGGCACATGCCCTCTCCCCGATATCTCCCTCCCCACAGGGGTTCCACGTCCCTGGCTGTTCTATTTCCCACCAAACTCCTTCCCAGGGCTCTCTCCTATCCTGCTACAGCCCTGACGTCCTCCTTCCTCTGCGGAGTCTATTCTCTTTCACCCACAGCGATCAGCCATTCAAGAGTGATGACCCTGCAGTCCCATCCTATCTCTCCTTGTCCCTCTGAGGCCCCCACTTTTACTCCACAGGAGGATCAGCAGCCCCGACTCTCCAAATCCTGGCCACCCAGCGCAGCTCCGTGTTCACAAGACTTGTTTGACTGGGATTAAATGCTGTTCCTTAAAGCTCAGACATGTCCCTGCAGTGAACTCCCACTGCAAAGCGGGGATGGCCTTGGCTCCAACCGAGAGCTTAAGCACCTTCCCCCTGTGCACTTCAGCGAGGGCCATGATTTTTATGTGCATCTTTCACAAGCCCCATCCGTTGAGATTGTAAGATGCCAGGTCACCCTGGATGTGGTCCACCTGTGACATGGTACACTTTGAACAACACAGGACACAAGCAATAATAGCGAACCTTCCGTGGCAGTTACCTGGTACCATGGAGCTGGGTTTTCGATCCAAGGCAGTCTGGCTCCAGCGTATGCTTTGAACTAGTGCACTCTGCTTGTTTGATCCTCCCTTCTCTCCCTCCCACCCGCCTGCATTTATCTTCTATCTGCTGGTCATGAGGATTACAGGGGATTCCAGAATCAGTTAGACACTGTTTCTTCTTTTGGAGCAGCTCACACTTGGCAGGAGAGGGCTGCACTCAGCCCAGTCATTGTCATATGATCTAAGAAGTTCTAGACTGTAGGAAACTCTAAAGCACTCTTAACTTTGCCTGAGGTGGGGGTGGGTTAGCGGGGATGGGTCGGGGTTTGCAGGTGCATAATAGTTGATCGATGTTGGACAGGGAGAAAGTGGGGAGAGAGCAGTGCAGACAGAAGACCTGGAGTGCACAGAGATAAGGAAGTCTAACAGAATATATCATACATGTAGATAGAGCAAGTCTCATGTTGCCTAAGAGGCGGGGGAGAGTGACAAGGGCCAAGGATGAGTGGGGGTGGGGAGGTGGACTAGACAGGACTTTGGAACTCAATGTGAATGAGGATGAAGTGAGGGGACTCTAGGATGACTCTCAAGTTTCTGCGTCTGGTAACCGGTGATCGGAATGACCACCTTTTTCAAATTCGGACATGATGGCGGAGGGCCGGGTGGGAGGAAGGAAGAAAATCATCAGTGCCGGGAGCCACTGACAACGCCTGACCTCCGTGCCAGCCCGTCACTGGACGAGGCACCTTCTGAGCCCCTCATTGGTCTCTCCCAACCAGGTGTACCCGGAAGGAGCGCTGTGAGCGGTCCAAAGAGCCCCGCAGGTTTGCCTCCGAGATGAAGCAGTGCGTCCGGCTGACCGTCCATCCCAGCAACATCTCTGTTTCTCAGTACAATGTCCTGGTAAGGGCAGTGGGACCTGGGTCAGGGACGTGGGCAGAGCCCTCTCCCCACCACAAAGGGCCGCAGCCCAACATCCTCAGGATGGGTGGGTGAGCTGGGTGTGCAGGGACATTGGGGAAGAGACTCTATGCATCATGGGTAGGAAGACAAGGAAAACTGGATCCAAAATGACCCAAAGGGTGACTGAGAGAGAGAGGTTGTTGGGAACAATATCTTTGTCTTTGAGATGGGAACGATGTATATGCAGAGGGAGAAGAGAAAGATGCTCCCATGTTCTTGCACTGGGCGCTTGGTGGTTGGTGTCACCATTTTTCCAAAATCAGGGACAATGGAAGAAAAGCTTGATCAGCAGTACCTCGGCCCTGTCCACCTTCCCTTCTACATACAAATCCCCCCAAATTCTGTTTCCTGGGACCAATTCCATTTGCATGTAATGAAGTTTCTTTTGTTTCTGACTCTTTACATCCCACCACCTTCTCCATATGCTCTTGTGATAAATTGGGTCCCTTCTTCTCCATATCAATATCGCCTCATGTTTTGCTTTCTCCTTTCTTTCTACCTGTTCTCTCTCGCTCTCCTTCTTTCTTCCTTTATTCCATACCCTTCTTTTTCCCACTTCACTCTCCTCCTCTCTCTCCCCTGCTGGGCTGTTTCACAGCTGGTCCTGGAGACATACAATGTCCCAGAGCTGTCAGCGGGCGTCAACTGCACCTTTGAGGACCTGTCAGAGATGGATGGGCTGGTGGTAGGCAATCAGATCCAGTGCTACTCCCCAGCGGCCAAGGAGGTGCCCCGGATAATCACAGAGAATGGTGAGCAGCCCCCGGAGGCAAAACTGGGTGGTATGTCCTTCCTCCAGCCTGGATGAGAACTCAGGACAGATGTGGAGGGATTGAGAGAGCCTACAGGTGGGGAGAGTCCGGGAAAGGGTATGGGTTGGGGGGTATGTTCCAGGAAGAGGGAGAGGAAGTGTCCTTTCGCTGCCCTTGGAATTGAGTGTTGAAACCAGGTGAGCATCTAGGAGTCAACCTTAATCCTAGGGGAGGAACAGCTGCTGAGAGAGCATTAGAGTATGCCAGCCAAGTTCATAGATTGTACATGAGGGGGCTGGCGTGGAGGGGCAGTGGAGGAGGCGAAGCTGGTCAGAAGCAGGGATGGGGGTGCTGGGGGTCATCTGGCTCCTTACCCCCCTTGCCTGCCCTGCTGGGTCCCTGACCCTGGACCACTAACCCCTCACTTTTACCCTTCCCTGCCTTCCCAGGGCTGCCTGTTCTTGGCGAGCTGCATTGGGAGGGATGGGGGTGGATACAGGCCCAGCACAGTTGAGGGACAGACTCGGCCTGGACAGATGGATGCTGTGTTGGCCCTCCCATTTGGGCATGTCACACTTGCTCTGAGCTGATTGATTAATGAGGCCCTTGGGGTAGGTGTGGAACCAGGCCAGAAGTGGGGCCTGGGGTCAGAGCTGTGAATTAAACATGGGCTCTAGCTGTTCCCAGGAGCCAGCTGAGGATTCCAGGGACACCCACCCGAAAGGAGCCCTGAGCCCACCAGAGGAAGGGGCATCAGAACAGGGTCTTTCTTTACAGAGATGCAGATTAAGCACATGTGCACACACACATACATGCAAAACCTCTTGTGTAGTTTGTGGCAGAATTACTAAGAGTTGACACATTTCCCCTGGTAGTTCATCAGCATGTGTGTTGGTAATTCTGTGCATCTGGCATGAATATTATGTGTGTGAATGAATGCATATTTGAATACCTGTCAGAGTGTGTGTGTGTGTGTGTGTGTGTGTGTGTGTGTGTGTGTGTGTGTGTACATTCAAGAACTGGTGAGCAAATGCAGGGTGGATGCCAGGGGTTCAGTATGGAAGGAGGAAT
>NW_017731447.1:531664-535142 GCF_001890085.2 Hipposideros armiger
CAGCTGCTCTGAGACCTGTTACAGCTGAGAGCATCCCCTCTGAAAGTACAGTGGGCATCCCTTTCCCAGGGTGCATGACTCTCAGCTGGACCCCAACACGGGGCCTTGACCTTACTCCTGGCCTCTTGGCTGGCTCTGCCCTGCAGGAGACCACCATGTCGTCCAGCTGCAGCTCAAGTCAAAGGAGACGGGCATGACCTTTGCCAGCACCAGATTCGTCTTCTACAACTGCAGCGTCCACAATTCGTAAGTGCCCCAGCCTCATGCAGCTCCCTGTGCCTGGAGTCAAGGTTCATCCAGAGATAGAAGACCCTGCTACTGTTCACAAGGCATTACCATCTAGAGGCCCTTCCAGTAGGCCTGCTTCACCCCCAGAAATAGATAGCCCCCTCCTCTGGTGCCCATGGGGTTAATGGGAAGAGGAGAGAAGGAACAGAGAGATCCTATGGAGTTGGGAGGTCCAAATCCCTAGCCCATACATCTTCTCTGGCATAAATCTGTCTAACCAGATTCACTTTCCACCATCTGTTGGGGGGATTGCATCTCACCTGAAGAACAGAACAGCCAGCACCCTTGGTGAGGAGGTGTCTGAATAGGGAAAGAAACCCATGTGTGTCCAGGCAGGGACAGGGGGTCCAACAAGTCACTGAATGCTCAGGTCTGCACTGTTCCCTGCAGGCTGGGTCAGGACTCAGGCTGAGGAAGATCAGCGGAGGGCAGAAAGATGCTGACTGGGTGGGCTCTGGCCTGGGGGTCCAGCTTCAGCTCTAGTTCCAGCTCTGTCCCCTTCCCCAAGGGCAGTCACAGAAGGCAGAGGCCCACACTCTGTCACCAGCTGCAAACTTAACTATTCTGTGACCCACAGTCCTCTGAAAATGGGGAGATGGTAGTCCTTCTTCCAGGGATGGCACCGAAATATTTAACAGCTGACATGGTAAGGGCACTGTCCCAGTAGAGTGAGTGGTCACTGACTGAGACACAGCTGGCGGCTGCCCCTGCCCATCAGCCCTGCTCGGCCCGCAGGACAGCTGCCAGGGCTAGAAAAGCTGTGACTAGGAAAGCAGTTAGAGCCACGTCTGGCCCACTGTTTGGGCACTGCTCACATTTTTGCTGTTATTATATTATTATTTCCTCTCTAAAATGATGGGGTTGGACCAGATTGAGAAGGTGCAAGCCATTTTCTTCACCATAAAACCTTTTCTCCAACAAAAATTAGGCATGAAAGCACAATGTGCAAAATAGAAGAGAGTAGGAGCTTCTCTGGTTGAAGGTTGAAGGGGACTAGAACCTCTCTGTCTAGGAACCCCACTCATCTATCTCCTTACACAGCCTCCAGAGAAGCTCTATGGAGCCCTGGGGTTCCAGAGAACACCATTTGAAAACCATAGGACCAGATCTCAAAAGCCCTGCTTGCTTCAATATGCTGTTCTGTTTTCCTCTCCATACAGGGCAAGCTAGTTAACATAACCCAAGGCCTTTTTGGACTCGAGCCTGGTGGAATTTTAGGGTTTAGCTCTCTGCTTACGGGCAGCTGTGAGTTCAGTGCTTGGCTCTCTTTGGGGCCCCACGTAAGAGACAGCCAGGCCTCCCAGCCAAAAACAAGGGCTTAAACACTGCAATTCTCTTTCTGCTTCTTGCCGCTGAACTTCCCACGGCTGTACTGCCTCATGGCCCAATGCCTCACTTCCCTTTTGCTCCTGTAGGAAAGCAGAGTAGTAGGTGAAATCACATGTGAACTTTCCATTCAGCTCATAAAGTGATCGTCAGCATTTTATGAGCAAGGCCATGTATTACTCATTAGACAGATAATCAAAAATTAATAAGACGCAAAAACTCAATCGCAGCCCTCCAGAAGTCATGGCCTAATGGACGAGAGGATGAACTAGACAGTAAATAAGGGAAATATAATACAAGATCAGTACTATCCCAGAGACATAAGCAAAGGGATTCTTGGGATCAAGGCCCGATGTGACCAACTCTGCATTGGTCAGAGAAGGAAGAGGAGATGGCCAAGTGCAGGAAGGAGCATTGGTACTCTAGGTAGAAGGATGGCATGAGGATAACATGGCCTGTTCATGGCTGAAGCCCCAAACACATGTGGGGACATGGACCTGGACACCAGGAAGGGCTTAGCCTGTATGGCAAGGCATTTGGGGTTTACCCTTGGGAAGAGGGAACCATGTTTGGTATTTAAGCAGGCAGGAACTCTTATGAAGCTGCCTTTGTTTCCTGGGGGTGAAAGAGGTGGGGATGCCAACTGTGCAAGAGCCCATCCCATTGAGAGAGCAGCCTCGGGATCTTCCTTGGCCAGGGAGGGTCCATGTGCATCCTTGTCAGCCAAGACCCTGGAGTCAATTTGAATTAAAACCCAATTTCTTTGTTTGGCCGAACTCTCACAGGCTCTCTGGACCAGCCCCTCTACTCTAGGCCTCATTGTTCCTTGATTCAGCAGAAAAGGGCACCAACCTGTGGAGAAGGAGGGGGGTTGATGAGGCCTTTGGTGACCAGGGTTGTCAATCAGCTGAGTGAAGGGGAGGAGGCCAGAGGTTCTTGGATTGCTGAGGACGTGGAGAAACAGGGGATGGATTTGCATACGATTTGCTCTTCCTGAGTGTTCGAGGGTAGTCTCTCTTACTACTAAGAAATGTTTTGCTAGACCCAAGAGTCTTAGGCCCTCTGCTTTGGGTCCACTCAGGTTCTCTGATTTGTGCCTCTTCCTTCTCTCTGCCCAGATGCCTGTCTTGCGTGGAGAGCCCGTTCCGCTGCCACTGGTGTAAATACCGCCATGTCTGCACCCATGACCCCAAGACTTGCTCCTTCCAGGAAGGCCGAGTGAAGCTCCCTGAGGTAGGTCCCAGCAGCCAGTCTGGTGAGTTTCACTTGCTATGAGCATGGGACATGCAGGCAGATGTCCCTCACAAAGAGAAAACAAAGGCAAGTCCCACAGACCACCCGCCACCTCCCCAACCCCGAGTCTTAAGGAACCACTTCATGAAACAGTCAACAGGCAAAATTCTGCACTGGGGGCAGTGGGCTCTGGGTCATCCCGGAGGCTCAGTTCTAGACAAAGGTGTTCCATTCCAGGTCACTCCAGCCAGGTGAGTTCTAGAACAATTCCAGAGAGTTGGGTGTGAGTGTGTGTCCTAGAAATTATTATAAGTACACAGCAGGACTGTGTACAGACTTCAGTTGTCCCTCAGAGCACTGTTTACAGAGCAGAACTGAGATCAAAGAGAACAAATTAAGTAGAAGGGGGAGAGGAAGAAGAATGAAAGAAGAGTCAACTTCTCAGCCAGAGCAGTGGTTCTCTGGCGTGATCCCCAGGCCAGCAACATCAGCATGGCCTGTGAACTGGTTAGAAATGCACAGTCGCTAGGTGCACCCCAGCCAACCGGATGAGAACCTCCAGTCTGGGGGCCAGCACTCTGGCTCTCCTGCAGGCTCCAGTTTGGGAATCGCTGAGGTGGAGCTGGGCTCC
>NW_017731447.1:537202-543128 GCF_001890085.2 Hipposideros armiger
CCTGGAGAATGTACCCAAGGAAAGAGAAGTAAATAAATATTTGGGGACTATTGACTGATCCAGCCATTTTGGGTCAGTGGAAGGAGATCATTGTCTTCAGAGCTTAAAAGAAAGCCCCTGGCTACTAATGGAAATACGTTGATTTTTTTTTTTAATGTTGTTGTGTTGTTTTCTATGTTTTTGTTTCTGGGAAGAGATAGTAGCAGGAATAAGGGGTAACAAAATCACATGTTTGAAAGGTGGTTTTGTAGAAACTCCTGCCCCACGTGTCTCCTCTCCATGCCAGAGAAAAAGCTTCTCTGCAGCACGGCATTATGAACCTTTGCTACGTGTCACCACGCATCCTTCATTACCTAGTTGCTAAGCGTTTCCCATACACAAGGCATTGTGAGAGACTTACATGTGTATAGGAGATCTGTAGATCTGTATTTATTTAGAGATGTATAAAATGGACCATGGTCTACATGATCTCTAAAGTTCTATACTTATAAGTGGAAATAAGCTGAAAAGCATCGAAGAGAAATCCATGCCCACAGAGTGGACTTACAGGGTGAATATTCCAGGCTGCGGCTAGGTCTCCCAGTTCTACCTAATGGGTGACTCACTCAGCCTCAGGCCTGCTGCTTCCCTGGACACCCAGGTGCAGACCTACCCCCTTGAAATGAGGGCAAGACCCAGACCCAGTGATTCTTCTGGAAATCCCTGGGTTTTTATTCCCTTTGAAGCTCTGAGTGTGGGAATGCAGACAGGGTCTTTTTGTTAGCCAACAGGGACGCTGCCAGGTGGCTTTTCATCCCACCCAGCTCCATCTTTTACTCCAGGGAGGTTTTCATCCAGGCGTCTTCCAGTTTCAACGCTGGCTTTGTTGACTATCACCAGGGATGTTGAATTACCTTTTTTTCTTTCTCCCTCCCCTGAACAAAGAGGGCATTCAGGTGAAGTTATTGGTCTGGAACAGAGAACTGGTCAGTCATTGTTGTTTTCACAGTCATGGCAAGCATTCTAGCATAATTACAATTATTAGAAATAGAATGCCCAGTAACATATGTTGTTTATAGTAGCTATATTCCAGTTACGAGGGATGATTTTGTTTCAACGAATGATGGCATTGTGATACCAATTCTGGGTATCTTTGGATCACCTGCCAGTCCCTGGTACCAAAGAGAAGAGGGAGAGGAAGGTACAGGAAAACTGAAGTGGGATGAGGGGGGTCTTCCTGTTCTCAAGGCTGTTCTTGAAGTAGCAGCTGAAGCTCCTTGCTTCCCAACGGTATGGCCGTTCACTGGGGCAGCCATTAACAGGGCCATGTCCTCACGTCTATCAAGATGGAGGAGTCACTGGTTACCAGGTGGTTTTGGAATCCCCAGGCTTCTCTGCCTATTGACCTGCATGTCCCATCAGGCCCACACACTTAATAACAGGGATCTTTAGGGGGCAAAGGCGAACTTCCACAGAAAAGGAAATCCTTGACACACATTTGCCCTCGCTGGGATATTTTACTGTTATTTCTCATCTAAACTGAAAACGCAAAGTGAGCTGCAGCGGAAGCTCTGTTCTCTGACTGGATTGGCTTTGCTAGAAAGGCGAAGTACATCTGGCCCATGGGGCACAGGCTCAGAGAGGAGGTTCCCGCAGCCCCTCTCTTCTTGAAATTCAAGCAGCGTTTCCTCCAGAGAATACTTGTAAGATCAGAAGAGGCAAAATGAATTCTATTTGATTTCCAAAGCTGTGCTCCAAAGGTTCTCCCCACCTCCCTTCCCGACCCGCTGCTCCTCAGATGACATCCTTAGCCAGAACTGAAATCATGAAATCTACCAACCCCAAGAGTCAGTCCTCTGCACCTGAAGAGCTGGCAAGGCGAGGAAGGTGCTCACCCCTGGACTGCTGTTTGCCCCTGGTGCTGAAATAAGCCCTAGGCCAAGGGCACTGAACCCCCGCAGCTGGACCCAGAGGAAGTCCGACCAGCCCATCTCGTCAGCAATTGTCTCCCTTCTTGCAGAGGAGCCATTCCTGGGACCCAACCCTAAGGAACAAAACCACCCTTGCCATGCCCTTCACCCTCCTTCAAGAAAAACAAAGCCAACCCAGCTAAAGAACTTGCTTTCAATCCATGAGCCACCCCCACTCCAGGTATTCCATTACTGAGTTGCCGTTTCTCCAGACAATTGCACTTTCCATCAATCTCGTCTGCCCCGCCCCCCCTTAAGGTTATGGGTATTTCCTTTCTGTATTATTACTTTGCTCTCTCCATAAACCAGCCCATCGTAGATCACGCTAATGGCATTATAAACTTGGGGAACAGCAAGAAAATATATGGTGCGTTACATTTTCTTCTTGGGCACCAGGGGTCTGAGAAGGTGAGTGTAAATTTTGGGGGTTGGTTGGGGCTAGGGCCGGCTTGTCTTTGGAATTAATGGGGGTGGAGATGACATGGAAGGGAAAGGTGACCTGCAAATCACTTATCCCTTGGCTGCCCCCAGATGCTACCCCAGCCCAGCTCTCCCTGCACCCCCCTCTCCCGAGCTCCATAGTCCTCCAGTCCTGTAACAACAACTAGGAGAATTAGAGCCCTCATCTTGTAAACACACCAAGGGCTGTAAATCCACAGGCCTGCCACCCGCCTCCCCAGGCAGCACCAGCCTTGAATGCAGCCTTTCCTCTCCCAGCTCAGCAGCAGTCTTTATGTCCTTGTTCAATTATTTAAATATGCAATGAAACCTCAGTATAAAACAGCCATCGACATGCTGGACATGGGAGATGGAAAGGCATCCTTGTTTTGCTTTCATACTTCGGTTTGGTGTTTGTGCTCCCTGCAATTAGCAGCGTTACCTTTACTTCTGTGTGCGTTTAAGTGGAGACCAAAATATGGCACAGGGCCGGGCAATTGACCTGGAGCCCACAGGAGCTGCCTTCTGAAAGCCAAGACAGTGAAGATTTTGTTGTGCCTCAAACCCTTGCCACTCCCCGCCCTCAGTCCATTCTTACAACTGCAGAGTGTAGCCACAGGCTAAACAGCCTCCACAAGAATCTGGTTCTCACCCTGTGGGTTTGTCTCCAAATCATCTTGCTAAATGCAGGTTATTTTCCACCCTCCAAGAGCTGGCCCTTTCAGATGGTAGTTCCAAGAAATGTCTTCCTTGAAAAGGGAAGAGCAGCGGTATGTTGTTGAGGAATTCTGTATGTGGACTAGATATAGCCATCTGGGGACGAAAGTCAGATGATCAGGTGTAAGGATTTTTTTCATGGCCGTTGTTGGAGCCGTGCCCTGAGTTTCTTTATCATGAACTTGGAGGAGGATCATATGTGTTATGCTAGGAAACAAGAGAACACATGGGAAAATACGTGTAAAGGGTGGGAGGTAGCAGAATGTGCACTGGATTGAATCCTTGCACCCCTTGCACCATGTCACCATGTTCACTACATGATAACGGTAACACACTGCCTACCAGAGCCATACCTGCCTGTACGGCAGTACCAGTTGCAATCTGCCAGTTATTATCCTTTCAAAATACTTCCCTCGTGGTAGGTAAATAGCCACTTCCACGAGGCCCACCTCCCCCACAAGTCCCCAGGCCCCTCCAGCATGCATTCGATTGGTCAGTGTTTTCAATACCACACTTGGGGCTAGTTGAGCAAGTTCTGTGAATACCATTTTACAGATGGGAAAACTGAGCTTCAGAAAGGTTGTTTAATGATTGTCCCAGATCCTCTACGGGGTTAACAATGGAACTGGGATCGTAAAAACCATTTTTTTTTTAAAGATTTTTTTTTTATTGGGGAATTGGGGGGATGGGAACAGCGCTGGGGAATTGTGGGAAGGGGAACAGACAAGTTGCTGTCGTTTTTGTTCTTCAATCTAGTTGTGGAGGATGTTGCTTCACTGGCCCAAGTTGGCACCATCATNCTACAATACAATCTGTCTATGGCTGGAAATGGCTCTGTGTTCATAACCCAGAAAAGAGACCCAGACTCAGAATGTCCCTTTCCAGGGAAATGGAGGAAAGAGATTACATCTTGGCTTTAAGTAGGAATGTGAATCTACTATTTACGTGTCGATTCTCTACTCTTCTTGAAGACAAAATGGATCTAAAGCTAATAGGAGAGATATGGGTCTGACAGCCAAGGGGCACACCCTTGGCGTGAAGACCCTGATAAGAGGCTGGACAATCTCCTTGACCCTTGGCCTGTATCTTGGAGCGTGGACGACAGAGCAGAAGGGCTGGTTGACCCACCAAGACCAGAGTCTGAGGGCCCAGGAAGCAATCTCTTCTTATTTTATTCAGAAACCTGCGAGTTACTTGATGGGAGTGGAGACAAAGAGGTTTCCAGCCTCTCCGACTTTCCAGTCTGATGTATCTGGCAGAGGTTTCATGTGTGGAGAGGCCTAAGAATAAAGTGAAAGCAGAAACAATTGAGCTATCTGGTGGATTTCAAAGGCCCCTAATCATTTAATTAGCCTGAGAGAGGTTTGCAAATCTCTGCTTTTTCTTTCTTGTTTGCTGCTCTCACCCCAAGTTTCTTTCCTTTAAATGCTGTATAAAAGGAGCTTGCATCTGCTGCTCAAAAAGAGGAAAAAAAGAACTACAAGAGAATAGAGCAAGAGCCCTTCATGTTTCCCGGTGCAATTCAGGGATCCCTATAGAAGAATGATGTCTTCCAGGGTGCAGATTGCAAGGCAGCACAATGCCCCGTCAGTACCATTGGTACCTGCTGCTGCAGAGGCTGCTGGAAATTCACTCATAGCACCTCAAAGGATATGGTGCCGGGACCCCCAGGAAAGAGAGTGGCCTGGAGGAACATGGCCACTGGAGGGACAAAGAGATGGACTAACCTACCGCCACCGCCCTGCAAGTCTCCATTTCACCTGGGCCGGTTCATGGTGAGCCCCGCTGGCTGCTGCAGTGAGAGGCTTCAGCGTGACTTGGAATCGCCATATCTCCCTTATCACAATACTGAATGGAATTAAGTTTGGCTCCTGTGTTTTTTGTATGCAGACTTATCCTAAGAAAAGGAAGTTTTTGTGTTCTTTTGTTTTTCTAAAGATTTTATTGGGGAATTAGGGAAGGGAACAATGTTGGGGAATTGGGAAAGGAAAACATTGTGATTTTCCAGGACCCATCAGCTTCAAGTCAAGTAGTTGTCCTTCAGTCTTAATTGTGGAGGGTGCAGCTCAGCTCCAAGTCCGGTCGCCATTTTCAATCTGGTTGCAGGGGGCGCAGCCCACCATCCCATGCAGGAGTTGAACTGGCAATCTTGTTGTTAGGAGCACGCACTCTCACCAGCTGAGCCATCTGCCACCTGTTGGCAGCTCAGCAGCAGCTCAGCTCAGGTGCAGCTCATTGGCTCATGTGGGAATCAAACCGGCAACCCTGTTGCTCAGAACTCATGCTCTAACCAACTGAGCCACTGGGCCAGCACCGAGAAGGAAGTTTTAAGTCTGTGCATCTGGCCAAGCATGGAGACTGCCCACTACCCAGCTTAATACTAGGGCCATTTTGAATATAACATAGAGGAGGGGACACCATCATTAACCACCTCATGCTGGTCTTAGCAGCAACTTCCTGGAGAATGTACCCAAGGAAAGAGAAGTAAATAAATATTTGGGGACTATTGACTGATCCAGCCATTTTGGGTCAGTGGAAGGAGATCATTGTCTTCAGAGCTTAAAAGAAAGCCCCTGGCTACTAATGGAAATACGTTGATTTTTTTTTTTAATGTTGTTGTGTTGTTTTCTATGTTTTTGTTTCTGGGAAGAGATAGTAGCAGGAATAAGGGGTAACAAAATCACATGTATGAAAGGTGGTTTTGTAGAAACTCCTGCCCCACGTGTCTCCTCTCCATGCCAGAGAAAAAGCTTCTCTGCAGCACGGCATTATGAACCTTTGCTACGTGTCACCACGCATCCTTCATTACCTAGTTGCTAAGC
>NW_017731447.1:546533-554994 GCF_001890085.2 Hipposideros armiger
AGAGGGCAGTGTCACTGGCCCTCATATGTGGGATCCGAACCGGGGCCCTCTGGCATCCCAAGCCAGTTCTTAACCATCGCGCCACTCGGCCGGCCCCGTAAAAACCATTTAATCCAAACCAAGCTCTTTCTTTTATGGACGAGATGACCCAGAGGGTTTGAGGAACTTGACCGAGGCCACCTGGTTGGCTGGTGGAGGTCCTTTCTCTGAGCATGGGAAGCGTGCAGCTTCAGGATGTCACCTCCCAGAAGAGGGGTCTCCTGTTAGGAGAGCAGTGGGCGGCGCTGGGAGCTTCTGAGCTGTCCCCCTTGTGTTTGGGGCACTTGGAGCTGTTGAAATTGTCTGGCTCCGCATGTATTCTGAAGCCAAGAAAGGTGGAATACAAGTAAGCTGGACCGCGGGAGCGGATGGGGTGTTTATGGAAAAGCACGTAGAGGTAGGAGCAGGAGAGGTGGGTCCTTTGGAAATGAGGTAGGTAAAGGTAGTCAAGGTGCAGGCTGAGCTGAGGGGACGACAAGGAAAGAACACACATTTGTTGACTGTTTGCTCATTCTGTGCTGGACACTTTAAATATGGCCGTCAATGGACACCCCGCCCCACTACCAATACCCTATGGAGGAATAGTTTTTAATCCCCACTTATTGTTAAACCAAGCAATGATTAGAGGCCTTTCAAGACTCTGAAATTAGCAGGAGGAAGGTGGACTGCACTCGAAGTTACATGATTCCCCAAACTAGGTTCTTTCTAGTTAAGGAAACTCAAAGGTGAGGATGACGTCTGGATGACATGAACTCCCGGATCATGGCGGAAGTGTTCATAGCAGGGCTTCCGAGTCGTGGTGAAACATGCAGGTTTCTCAGAAATTTCCCAGGAGCATGAACTTAGAGGTGGTTTTGTACCTGGGATCTCAGCATGAGGCAGGTCAGGAGCTGGCGAGCTGGAGCGGGAGGAAGGGGCAGTGTGGTGGCCGTGGTCCCTTCATGCCTTGTTGCCTAAGACAAAATTGCCGTTTTACATTTCAATTAGGAGGGATACTGGGGTCAATCAGAAGTGCCACCTAGAGGAAAATGGGCCCAGCCCAGCCCTGGGCCTCTCCAACTATTTTTAATGAACTTACTCTCTGAGCTGCCAACCTTTTTATATGCAAACTAAGCCTTTATGGGGCCACTGGCAATCAGGACTCATTAGAGAACTCATAACAAGCCTCAGTGAGAATCTGACAGGGGAAGAGAGAGAGGATATGCTTCAGCCCATATCCTGGACTAGAATCAGTCCAGTCCCCAGGCGAGGTTCCAGCTCACCTTGGGAGGGTTTCCAAGCTCCCCAGCCCTGCTGATCTCAGGGTGATCTTTGTTGACCCACCACCCCATCCTGAGGTGGTCCCACCCATCTGTAGGAACTGCCTCTTTCATTAAGGGGAGGAAAGATAGTGGCTTGGCCCCTGACTTCCTTAGCTGCCGGCGCATCTGCTGACACTGAGCCACTATTTTGCCTGTTCCTGCCTCAGTTTCTCTTTTGCAAAGTAGAAGGGATCCATTGGGTTGGTTCAGAGGACTGTCAGATTCCACACACCATCCATGAGCAGCCACATTTTGCTTTAGGACCTGGAGGTGAGAGATCCCAGAACTGATGCTCTTACTCCAAATGCAGCCATGCACCCAGCTCCCCTCCATGCACAGGTAGATACAGCAGGAAGAAGGTCATACTCTGGGGGAGGGAGAGCTGCCCAGGGCCCAGGTGGAGCGAGGAGTGGAGTCAGGACTGGCCTTGACCCTCATCTGACAACTCCCCACTTTTCATAGATCTACTCTCCTAATTCTCCAGCATCACCCCCCCTCACCCCCCCAGCTTCAGTCCTGAGCATCATCCTTTTCACAGAATTGCTCTTGTCCTCTGTGTATCTGCATTCTCACTTTGCTGGAGTAGGGGTAGGGGGGATATCAGCTGAGACGGGCACAGGACGGACCTACTGAGACTCTCTCCCCATGTGGGCCTCGAAGTCTCCAGAGTCCCACTCACGCCAGAGCTTCAGGGCCACATGCTGGGTTCAGGTCTATCCTCACCCCTTCTCCCCTCCACTGCCTGCCTTCCTGCTGCTCCTCTTTAATTGTGGTAAAATACACATACCATAAAATGTACCCCCTTAGCCAATTTTAAATGTGCAGTTCAGCGTGCTGAGAAGTACGTCCACATTGTTGTGCAACCATCACCACCATCCATCTGCAGAACTTTTTCATCTTGCCCAACTGAAACTCTGTCCCCGTTAAAGATGAGTTCTTTATTTCCCCCTCCCCCAGAAACCGTTTCTGTCTCTATGAATCTGACTACTCTAGGTACCTCCTATGAGTGGAGTTATGTAATATTTATCCTATTGTGACTGGCTTATTTTGCTTAGCATAATGTTTTCAAGATTCATCCACGTTGTAGCATGTATTAAAAGTTCCTTCCTTTTTAAGATGGTATCCTATTCTATTGTTTGTATGTATCACACTTTGTCTATCCATTCAAGCATTGATGGTGACTTGGGTTGTTTCTACTCTTTGGCTATTGTGAATAATGCTGCTATGAGACTCCTATGAGTTTGAGTCCCTGCTTTCAGTTCTTTTGGGTACAAGCCCAGAAGTAGCATCGCTGGGTCTGCTGCTCTTCAGGATGAAGGTGTGGGGAGTCTGGAGGAAGGGGGGGGGCATTGGTTGAACAGCCCTGGGGCACTCGCTCCCCTGATGCAAAGCTCCAGGGTAATCAGGAAGGACAGATATGAAACCATCCCAAATCATGGCATCAGGACTGGTTAGAGCGAAATGGGTCCTTGGGCCCCATCCAATGGACAATTAAGGAAGTTGAGTTTCAAAGTGGGGATGTAATGAGCTCTATAGTTCATCATAATCTCAGCAGGCACTGGTGCTCAGAGGTCTTCTTACCCCAGCTTTCAAAGGTGGAGGGGCTCATGTTTGCTTCCAGACCCAGGAGGGACAGCTGCCAGTTGCCTGATTGCCTGGGACCCCTCCCATCTGCTGAACCCCACAGCCTCCTTTCTGCCTTACTCTGCTGAGCATGGGGGTCAGCAGCCTCTGCCGAGACTCAGCAGTGGGTCCCTGAGGCAGCATCCTCAGGAAGGATGTGTGTGCCATGCTTTCGATGGCCAACCTGGCCCGAATCCATGTCTTGGCATGCCCTACACAGTGCCATAGCGGGAGGAATCTGGGGGATGGTGGGCCTGCCTGACACGGGGTGCCCAGGCCCTGCTGGTGTTAACAGAAGGCTTCACTCTTGCCCATGCCAAGCAGCCCAGGATACTGACCCTCTTCTACCCTGCTCCCGAGAATCCAGCAACATGCCAGCTTCCACGTCTCAGCCGAGAAGAGCACCCCACTCCTTATTTGACCCCATTCTCCTCCCAGCCCTCCCTGGGCAGAGCTGACTGCCCCAGGGGAAAAGAGGCCCAGAGATTCGTTTGCTTCATCCCCAAAGGCCCACTGGACCCCACTTGGCTCCAGGATAAGCTTGGCCGTTGCTGGCATTTGGAAGGCGCTTGGGGTGTATCCGCTCTGAGGGGCATTTCCTTGGGGTCAGGCCATCCCCAGAGTTCAGCCAGAAGCTTCTGGATATAAAAGGTCTCTGGGCTCATTCCAGAACATTGCTAAATGCCAGTATCAGCCCATGTATGGAAGGCCCTGCTGGACCCTCGTGCTGTGATCCAGGCTCACCTTCCAGAACCTCAACCTGGGGCTCTGCCTCAATGCTGGCGGCTCATGGGGGCCCCTGTGTCCCAACTCTTGGCAGCCAGGAACTAAGGCAAAGGGGTCAGCAGCCTGAAGTAGGATGGGGCGCCCAGCCAGCAGTGTCTGTCTCTGCCAGGGTCGGAGGGGTGCTGAGAGGAGCCCACCAGGAGTGGCAGAGCCTGAAGTGCATTAAAATGCAACCTGAAGAGAGCAGGGGATGGCTTCAGGGAGAAGTGGCCTTGAGACAGTGACTCTGGGACTGGGGCTGTGTCAGTCCCATTCCCTCCCTCAGGTGGCTGGGGGTGAGCACCAGGGCCCAGGATGGCCCCTGGGTGTGTCCGTGGGAGGGCGGAGCTGGGGGAACATCTGGGTGAGGTCTGGGAAGGCTCCTATGGCCCTGGCCCCCTGCTCCCCAGCCTGAGCCATGCTCTCTGTCCCCAGGACTGCCCCCAGCTGCTGCGAGTGGACAAGATCCTGGTGCCAGTGGAGGTGATCAAGCCCATCACGCTGAAGGCCAAGAACCTGCCCCAGCCGCAGTCTGGGCAGCGTGGGTACGAATGTATTCTAAGCATCCAAGGCAGCGAGCAGCGGGTGCCGGCCCTGCGCTTCAACAGCTCCAGCGTGCAGTGCCAGAACACCTCCGTGAGTGCCCGCCCAGTGCCCCCCGGCACCCCCGCCCCTCCTCCGCCCCCATCGCTCTTCTTGTCCAGCGCCAGATCACCTCAACTCTGCAGGACTTCCCCAGCTCCCTGCCTAACTGCTCCCCACGCCCCGCTCTCCCAGCCCTGCCCCTTACACCCCCCTACGCTCCTCCCCCAGCAGAGGGTGGGCTGTGCTCTGAGGCCTCTTGGCCAAAGCGGGCTGTGGGGAGAGGGGCTTTGGGGCCATCCATGGGGCTGCTGCGTGGTGTTGGTGGGCAGGTGTATTTGCCAGGTGTGTCCATCCTCCTTCCTGAGAGAAACCCTGGAGGCCCTGGGCCCCGCCTTCCTACCAGAGCTGAGCTGAGTGCCTCATGTGAGCCCACAAGGTCCCCCCCCCATACCCCACACTGCCTTCACACCTACACAGAGGTCATTTCCCAGGACAGGAGGCTTCTGAGGCAGACCACGCACCTGCAAAGGGAGCTGGCGGCACGAGTGTCCTGCTCAGATCAGCACAAACCCTGCCCAGTGTTGAGAAAATTCATGTTAGGTCCATGCTCGGGCTGTCACCTGATTCCTAGGTACACAGTGAGCCCTCTCGGTGCATCACCTCCGGCCTGCCCTGTGGCCTTCCGTCACTTCTCTGTGCACCCTCACTCTCTTCCTGGGTTACGTCTATGCTCCCAGATGCTCAGAGGCAAACGTTATACTTAAAGCCTTGTAACATTTTAAAGCTCTAAGAATCTTTCATATTCTTCTTCAGTGTACAAAAAAAAAAAAAACTGGAGGCCAAGAAGCACGGGTACATCTAGGTTTGTAGGGCTGAGGGTTATACAATTTGGGGGGCCTCTCTAAGAGTTTAATAAATACAAAAGTAGATATGCAGGCAGCCCTTCGAAGGGGCTGCAGCTTCGTGTGCCTTGGGGTACTTGCACCTACTCAGAGGGTAAGTGACGTGCCTAAGGTCACACAGCTAGTGAGTGGCAGGGCCAGGCCTGGATCTGGGGTCTTCTCCTGTGTCACACTGCCTCTCATTCATCCTTCTCGTTGCTCCTGGGTACATATATGCGGTGACTATATTTGGGGATGTGATGTAAGACCAGGAGGGTCCCAAACAAAGCCCTTCCTGGGAGAAGTCCACTCTTCCACAGGAAATAGGTTAGGGCCAGTGGAGCTCAGAGAGGCCCACACGCTTGCCCAAGTTTGCTCAGCATCACGGGGACTGAACTGACAATCTCCCTACCTTTGAACCCCTGGATGTGTACACACAGCTCCCCTGGCACCCAGGCTCTTTCGCGGGTTTCTGCAGCGCTCTGGATTAAAGCTGCAAGCAAAAGGGAGAGTAAACACCTCCTGTTTCCTCTACATCCTGAGGCCAAGCAGACCATCCCCAAGTGGTTCTCCCCGAAATAAGCAAGTCCCTGTGGGAAGAGAGAACCTGAGCTTCACATTTGACCCAGCAGAAGGCAGCTGGGGGTTCAGACCACGGAGGGAACAGCCCCGGTTCCTCAGAGACGCTGCCCCGGGAATCCAGGGCCCTGAGGTGTC
This sequence comes from Hipposideros armiger, assembly GCF_001890085.2. Lineage (NCBI taxonomy): Eukaryota > Metazoa > Chordata > Mammalia > Chiroptera > Hipposideridae > Hipposideros > Hipposideros armiger. The sequence continues at coordinate 552,445 of NW_017731447.1, forward strand.
AGGCGGGAGGACAGAGAGCAGAGCCTGTGGCCTCCGATGATGAGACCTCAGTTCCCCAGATGCCACAAGCCTGGGCCTCGGGCTTCTGCTGCCTCCGTTAAATAGAAGACGGTACCCCAGATGGCGACCTGAGTGTGTCCTATAAACCCCTGGGTCTGTGCTTCCAAGAGGCTCGTTGGGACCGGTGCCTTTCTGTGTCCTTCAGACGTCCGCAGCGTTTCCTGAGCAGAAGCCTGACTCAATGAAGGAGCCCACTAGGGGTCCCAGGGAACTCCCTGAATCGGAGGTGGGGTGGTGGGCAAGATCAGAGCCTCCTGGAAACAAGGGGATAAACAGGAGCTCAGCAGCCCTGACAGGTGAGGTCTGGGCAGGCGAGGCCAGGGTACCTGGAGCTGGGCCCCTGGTCAGTACCAATGGGACAAGGAAAGGGAGTGCTGGGCTCATCACATCTTCTAATCAAAGCAAAAATTAGCAAGTGAGCACGTTATCCCACAGGCTTGGTGTAACCCGTGGGAGCAGAGCCTGATCCGCCTGAGACTGATTGTAGAAGAGTTACTGTTGCTTCACTGCCTAAGTGAGGTCTCTGGAATGGGGGCAGGACAGGAGAGGGACCTCACAGAGAAGCAGGTCACTTCCAGCCCACTTTTGGGGAACAGGCCCTGGGCCAATCCCTGCAGCCCTCAGGGGGCCTGTGGGAGAAGAACAGGGTAGCTCACAGGCAGCAGTTGGAGGGGGAACAACTGCGGGTATTCTTGGCCTCCTTTCGACCAAAGTTCTAGAGAAATGTCAAGTGCTATTAATAATAGTGCCCAGTACCCGCCTCTCCGTCGCTGGCAGGCACCAAGTAAGTGGGCCGCAGAGGACAGCCAGCTGGCTGTGGTGCCGGCCGAGGCCCCGGGGGCGCTGGCCCAGCTTGCACCGACCCACACTAGCCTCAAGTTTTCTCTTGGTGCCCCAATTTACCACGCTCAAAACAGGGATGGGGCCACCGATGGAGAAGTACCTTATCCCCCTTCCGGCTTTACTGGAACACAGCTGGGAAGGGGCCTGCTGAGCCCTCTGGAGTCCTGGAGGTGGACACACATAGGCGTCTTATGTTGTTCAGATGTGTTCGCCCAAACAGTAGAACTTACCAGCCAACTATCTCCGAGCTTGGGACAAGGGAATGGCTGGAGGAAAGGATGTCCAAATTATACAGAGGTCTTCTCTTTTGCTTCAGAAGGTAGAGAAACTGAGGTTCACACGTTCCCAATGTCATGGTCAACATCCCCCCACTAGCAGGGCCATGGTGTGGCAGACTTGATTGAGACAATTAACCTCCTGGCCCCTGGGAGCCTGAAACACTCTTCCTTCAGCTCTGGGCATCCTGCAGATTAACTGCTCACTGATTACAGAGAGCCATATAAATGCTAAGTGGCGCGGAGGGGGATGGGAGCGGTGGTCCAGGCTCTCCAGCTGTCTGCCCTCCCCCTCTCCCTTTGGGATCCAGGTCATGGGGGAGCCAGTGTGTCCAGGAAGGAGAGTGACTTCCCTGGAGATGGAGAGAGTGGGGGGGGAGGGGCAGCCGAGGTTAATGATTTCTATAATATTTCATAATCAAGTTCCCAGGAATGGGAAAGAGAGAGAGAAAGCAATACCCAGCACATTTGATCCTTAAAGTCTTTTTTTTAGTTTCAATTTTCTTCAAAAAGAAAATGTGTGCGCGCGCGCACACACACACACACACACACACACACACACACACACATACACAGACACACTCACACACATCTGAACACACAAGCGCTCTCATATGCATACACCTCCATATGTACCAAGTGTCTGGCACATAAAAACTCAATAGATGGCTGCTATTATTATTCCACATAAACATAAACACAATCAACACAAATATATTTTGCATAGCCTCCCTAAGTGTATATACACAGATTAAAATGCACAATAACATTTGAGCGCTTGTTCTAGGTGACAGGCATTGTACTTCTGCGCGTTGGATGGTTGTCTCAAAACCTCACAACGATGCTATGGGGAATGCACTGTTGATAATCCCCTTTACAAATGGGGACACTGGGACTTGGATCATTTGCTCACATCCACACAGCTGGTCACTGAACCATGCTGTGGCAGTATGTGTGTGTGCATACATGCGTGTATGAACTCAGAATACAGATGTGTGCACTGACCTCGAGTCAGCATGTGCGGACACATGTGTGCACACAGACACACCCGCACACATGCGGGATTTCTCGCCTTGCTCTCTGGGGGGTTTCAGGTCCTTCCTGAAAGGGCCCTGAGGTTCTATTGATCTTTGGTCCCCATGCCCCTGGTCACGACCTGCTACTTCCTCTTTGGGTTCTGGCCAGACCAGGGCTGAGCGGGCAGGAGGCCAGCGCTGCCTCACTGGGGCTGGAACAGCTAGCCCTGCCCGGAGCCTGGGACCGCACTCACCGCATGTCTCTGACTGGGGCCATGGAGGAGGAAAGCAGAGAGGATGCGAAGTGGAGCTCTCTGTCTCTCTGTCTCTCTGTCTCTCTCTCTCTCTCTCTCTCT
>NW_017731447.1:555609-568141 GCF_001890085.2 Hipposideros armiger
CTCCTCCTCCCCCTTCCTTTCTCCCTCCCCCACATACCTCTCCTCTGGGCAGTCTTGCCTCCCTGCTTCTAGCAGACTGCAGGGAGCAGCGATTTTGAACTTTGGCCAGCACCAAGAACAGGAAAGTGGTTTGGCTGGAATGCTCCCCACCTCCTTAGGCACCAGTACCGCAGGTCTGGGGGGCCCTGGAATCTGCATTTTGCAGGGTCCCTAGCTGATGCTGATGAAGGTGGTTCATGAGAACCAGCGGTCTAGAGTAGAAGAGGTTTTGTGAGAAAACTCAGGACAACTTGGAAGGACCCAGCCTGACCCAGACACAGAAACTTAATCTCTGGGGAACTGATGACTGCGCTGTGTGGCAAAGGGCTTACGAAGTCACCAGCTGAGTTATGCGCGGATCAGAAAAATTCTCCGTGGTTGCTTCCGCGGAGCTGGGGAGCTTTGCTGTGCTCAGTGGCTGGAGCCCAGACCCTGGCCCTGCCCATGTGTCACCCACCAGTCATAGGGAGATGCTGTGAGTGTGGATGGAGCGGGGCCAGCACCGCCATTGTGGAAAATGCACTGAACATGGCTTCCTGGCCTGAGTGCGCTGGCCAGGGAGCTGGTGAAAAATGTTGGAGCACCAGGGAAGAGCGTGAAGAACGCTAAACCCACATCCTACTTATGTTGCTGTATGAGGACAACTTCACAACATATTCCCATTGGGGCACATTCTGAAACTCAGGAATTTGGGGCGATTTCTCAGATTAGGATTATAACTTCCCCTTTAGAAGCCTCTCCAAATGGGATACAGAGACAGATACTGGTGACAGGCCCTGAGACCCTCCCCAGCCTGTGCATTCCAGAGGTTCTGTGGCTTCCTCCGCTCCGCTCCGTGGAGGTGCTGTGGCTAGCTGGCGGGGAGGAGAAGGGACCATCAGCTGCCTGCCGTAATGACCATCAACACCCCCATGGCCCAGCCCCTCCAAGCTTTAACTCTGGGTTAAAAGAGCCTGTGGGCTCTGCAAATACCACTTTAAACCACGTCCCCGGGGCTAGACCTTTCCAACACATTGCCAGCCCTCAGCCCCTCCTCTACAGAAAGCCTCTCTCAGCTCCATTCTTCCATCTCGCCCTCCCCCGTGGTGGCAGAGTCTGGTGGGATAATGAGAAAATCACCCGGTGAGGATCAGACAGGCTGCCCAGGGCAGGCTCAGAATTCCCACCACTACCCTCCTCTGGGCATTGAGAAGCGTCTGCTCTAGGAAGGCAGACGGGGGCTGGCATGCCTGGGGCCTGCCCCACCTCCCAGCAGCACCCTTTCCAGCACCCTGTCTCTGGCTCTTAGCACCAAAGCCCCAAGGCTGGGACTCAGTTAAACTTCCTGAGGAAAGCCCAGCTGATGGAAAGCCTCCCTGGAAGGAGGATGATTCCAAATGGGTGTCCCACTCAGCAGGCCCCCTGTTACCCGCCTTAGTTTCCTGAGCCCTGCTCTCTGTCCCCTGGTAAGTGCTTCCTCTCCCCCGAAACACACACACACACACACACACACACACACACACACACACACACACGTGCACAGCCACAGGCCAGTCTTTAGCCCCACGTACTCCCGAGAGCCCCAGGCTGAACATCAGGCCGTCCTGCAATCTCACTGAGCCAGCTTTCTCTTCCTCCCCCACCTGGCTGCAGTATTCCTACGAAGGGATGGAGATCAACAACTTGCCCGTGGAGCTGACAGTGGTGTGGAACGGCCATTTCAACATTGACAACCCAGCTCAGAATAAAGGTGGGGACGGTGGGGCTGGCGGGGGAGGCGGGGAGGAGGCAGAGAGCGGCTCTGCTCTCCTGGGCAGGTGTCATTCTGTCCCCAACCCTAGTGGCTGTCCCTCTCCCTCTGGCCCCAAACCCGCCCCCCACAGCCTCTCCACCATCCCACCTGCTCTGTGACTTGTTGGGCGTGGGCTCTGCGTGGGCAGGAGGCTTCTGGGGGCAGAGCAGAGTGAGCAGGGCTGGCTGACAGGAGCACCCACTGATTCTGGAGGGAGACTGCCCTTCCTAGTTCAGTCCCATCACCAGAGGCTGGCACTGCGCTCCTTGTCCACACTCCCCGGCCCCTCCCAGCCCCCCCGCGCGCCGGGGACGCACAGAAGCCGCATTCAGCGCGTCCGGGGCTGCGCTGCGCCCCCGCCGGCGGCCCAACAAGGCGNCTAAAGTACCTCTGGCCCTCTGCCCGCAGTTCACCTCTACAAGTGCGGAGCCATGCGCGAGAGCTGCGGCCTGTGCCTCAAGGCGGACCCAGACTTCGAGTGTGGCTGGTGTCAGAACCAGGGCCAGTGCACCCTGCGGCAGCACTGCCCCGTCCACGAGAGCCAGTGGCTGGAGCTGGCGGGTGCAAACAGCAAGTGCACCAACCCCCGCATCACAGAGGTAGGCCACAGCCCAGTGGGTCCTGCACAGTGTGAGTCCCCCCAGGGATCCCCGGGTGCTTTCAGTGCCCGGCTGGCTGGGGGCACCTCAGCTTCCGCAGGATCTGCAGCTCGGGTTCGGAGGCCCGTCCCATATCAAGGGAGGCTGAAAGCAGACAGTGGCTCGCCCCTCCTGTTGGAGTCTCCACATGAGCTGTTTCAGAAAGGACACTTAAGTCCTTTCTAAGACCCTTTGTCTCTAAGAGCCTCGGTGACAAAGCCGTGATGCTCCGAAAGTGGCAGCCTCACCAAGCAGTGGGCCCATGGCCGAGGCTGCGTGGGGGTCACGGGCGCAGAGCCCAGCCCTGGGGAGGTGGAGGAGGTCAAAGCAGAGAGGCCTCAGGACTCACCCAAAGCAAGAGCTAAGCTGTAAGGTGGCAGAAATGGATTTGGAGCACAGTTCAGGGTACCCAGGGGACATAGGCCGTGGATAAATACTGCTGAGGGGCAGGGTAGAGCTAACCATGCAGCTATGTGGGTGACAGAGAACAGGGTTTGAGTCCCGGCTCTGTCAGCTAATTGCTGGGCAGCCCAGGGCTAAGGCATCACTATCTTCATCCTCAGCTTGCTCACCTGTGCAATGGGTCCATGCATCACAGGGAAGTTGTAAGGATTATAGGGGAGAATCCACGTCCAGCCCGTGGGGATCTCTCATTCTTGTCCCCCTCCATCATCAACATTGTTAAAATCATTGCCGCACGTGTCTCAGCCAGGGGAATCACTGCCCCTGGGTTTATTTAGGTCACCTGTGTCTCCACCTCCCCACTTCACACTCTTGGCAGAAAGACCCCCTGAGGTCCCCCCTCCCACCACAGCTGGAGTCCCTTCTCCCCTGTAAAATAAGGAAGAGGTACCCATGTGTCAACAAAGGGACCACGTCTGCCTCACGTCTGTGCTTCTAGCACAGGGCTTAGCACATAGCAGGTGCTCAATGCCTCTTGGCCACAGTGGACACTGATTTAATGACAAAGCTGAAGAGGGTGGACAAAAGAGGAGGGAGAAGAAAGATAGGTCTCTGCCTCGTCCACAGTGAGGATGCACTGGGTGTCCAGCTCTGTGCAAAGTCCCACAAACGCATGTGTACCTGATAATCTAACTATGGCCATCTAATAATAGGCCGACTATCTGTGTGGTGCTTTATAGTTTGCAAGGTATCTCCATATCCCTTACTCTATCAGTCCTTACAGCATCCCTGCCTTACAGGTTCCTGGGGCTGCCACAGCAAAAGACCACCGACAGGGTGGCTTAAACCACAGAAATGTGTTATCTATCCATATAGGAGGCTGGAAATTCAAGATCAAGGTGTTGGCAGGGTTGGTTTCTTCTGCAGGCTGTGAGGGAAGGGTGTATTCCAGGCCCCTCTCCTTGGCTTGTAGGTGGCTGTCTTCTGCCTGTGTCTTCACCCAGCTTTCTTCTATGTGTGCCTCTGTCCAAATTTACCCTTTCTATGAGGACACCAGTCATGTTGGATTACGACTCAGTCTAACGACCTCATTTTAACTTGATTACTTCTGCAAAGACCCTTTCTCCAAATAAGGTCACATTCTGAGGTACTGAGGGTTAGGACTTCAACATATGGATTTTGGAGAGACGTAATTAAACCTACAATGCTTGCCAAAGCTAGGATTATTATCACTCATTCTTGGATAAAAAGACCAATGCTCAGAGATGTTTATTTCTTCTAAGCAAGTGTGAATCAAAGTGGCCCTGAATCCTGGGTTGCTTGATTCCTAGGTTTACATTCTCCCACTGCAAAGGCAAGACCCCTCCCCTCCCATGTGTTCCCTCTCCCTGCAGAGATGCATGGAACATAGATGGGTGTCTTGCCTTTGTGCTCACACACCAGGGACCCATAAAAGCAAGAAGTTTGGCTTTTGGGACTGAACAGCCTCCTTCGGCAAAGTGACCCTTCGTGGGTGGCCCTCTAGATGTTCCCCCTACTTAGGCTCCTTTGTCCCCCACATTCCTGGCTTACCAGATGCTGGCAGCTTCCCTCAGCCCCTATTTCAGTCTCCTGCTTGGGTAGGAATCTCAACAGTGATCCTCATATTGGAGGGAAATCCTTATGCATTTAACCTACAGGATTATCTGCAAAGAGAAGGCCAGTGGGCGCCCCTCTGTCCCCTGCCCCTGGTCCCACATCTGGCCGTGTCCCGCTCTCCCTCCTTTTCACCCAACTCTCCCCTCCTCCTCCCCTACCCCCCAGAGCCCTTAACAAGCAACCAGGCTGGCACGCATGACTGCTAACCATGCGCCTGGTGAAACGGTGGGACTTGCTTTCTTCTTGGCCTGAGACCAAGAAAATCGCAGGGAGGCGATGGCAAATTAAACAAATCTCCCTGCGACGGAGGCTATTTACTGGCTCCATACTGGCATCGGCCCCCCAGGGAACCCAGGGAATTGAGGACTGGGCCAGAGATAAAACTCCTTTTTCAGGACGACATGCCAGGGCTGGAATATTATATATCCCCTGGTGCCAGGTGCCAGTGGCATTTTGGGGACTGGTTGAGCAGACATTTGGGGAGAACATGGACTTTACCTTCCTGATCTCCCTATATCTGCCTACCTCCCTCACACAGCAATGGGTCTGTGCCTCCAAAGACCCTTTGTTTCCAATGCAGTGGGAACACACCTGTGCAAACCCTCACGCTCACGTGCACGCTCACTCACAAACGTTCACACCCACACGTGTAAGACACAGGAAGTATCTTGACTTTTGTAGGTGAACAGCCTCCCCCTGGCAAATCTGCCACTCGGGGGTACCCCAGCCTCATTTCTTTTCCTTCTTCATCTTTCACTGTCCCCCCAGGATGGAACCCCCAGTTGTGGCCTTTGGGGGGTGGAGAGAGTGGGCAATGTTAAGAGGTGGTCTATCTGGGCTCCTTCAATTGTAATCCCATTGACATTGGCCAAGATCCACATGCTGGTGTTCAGAGGCCCCAGGAGTGGGAAATGTGCATTTCTCTTGTCTATCAGATGCCAGGAGAGGCTGGCACAGCGTGCTTCTACCGCCAAGGTCACTACTGCGGAACGTCACAATTAGATCGTGTGAACTGGATGGAGCCCTTCCTTCAAAGCAGGCCCTTGGTTGTTGGACCTGAACATTCTAATCGTGGGTTTTAATACCACCAGTGCCATCTTTGGAGGGAAGGCCAGGCATGAGGGTCAAGTCTAACTAAATTAAACCCAAGAAACCAAGCCAAGCAGTGAAGGTCAAGGGGTTGTGACAAATGCTCTGCCAACTCCAGGAAGATGCTTGGATAGCTGGGGTTTGCAATACAATTTCAACTCAAGAAACAAATACGAGGCTGTCACTCAAAAGTCCACAAAGAGAAGTGAGACACTGTCCTTGCTCTCAGAGGCTCCGGGTCTGATGAGGAAGTGGGTGGGGGATGGAAGGATGGGGATCAGACACAAGCGTTACCATGAAAGGAGCCCAAAGAAGGTGCCCTGAGATTCCAGTTGCAGGGGAGCGGTGTTGGAGAGCGAGAGAGAGGAGGGGCGGGAGAGGAGAGAGACTATCTGGTGACGGTAAGTGACATTAGAGAAGAATCTTAAAAGATAGGTGGATCCCGATAGTGTGGAGGGCTGTGGTTCATAGAGGGGTTCTTCATTTTCCTTGAGAATAGAAGCCACACAAGCAAATGCCAGATGAATTTAATCATGATTTTTCTATGAATTGCCCAGTAACCTTGGGGATCACATTCCATTCCCTCGTCTACGAAACAGGAAGGTGAACGAGGGTCTTTGAACACTGCTCCTAAAATCACACACAAACTTGGACTGCTCTAACCGAGGCTCCTACCCACTGACAGTCCCAGACCTTGGTGCCCCCGTGAACTTGAACCCAACTCAGGGAATTGGGTAGAGAGGGAGAATGCCAGCAGGATTTCCTTGCACCATCGCCCCATCAGCAAATGGGTGACGGTTCCATCTTGGTGCCTGCCCAATCACAGTGCTTCCTCCTTCCAGATAATCCCCGTGACAGGCCCCCGCGAAGGGGGCACCAAGGTCACCATCCGAGGCGAGAACCTGGGCCTCGAGTTCCGGGACATCGCCTCCCACGTCAAGGTGGCCGGCGTGGAGTGCAGCCCGTTGGTGGATGGCTACATCCCTGCGGAACAGTAAGTAGAAGTGACCTGAGACAGAGAAGTACAGGAGGGGAGGGAAGACAAGCCATAATAAACAGTCTGAAAGCTTATGGAGGTGAAAAGAGAATACCCCTAATATTCTAGGGGGGTTGGGGAGGCTCCCACAATTCCCCAGTACCTAAACTAGACAGCTGCCATATTGGGGGAAGTGTAGAAAGGGGGAAAGGCTGGGAGAGAAGAGAAAAGTCACTGTTACCTCCTTGGGCTGTGAGGGCGAGTAGGAGTGAGACAAAGCAAAATTGAAATCTGCAAGAGAGATGTGCGTTCAGTTTGTTACCCCCAACTCCCTCTGCTGTCCCTAACTCCCCACATACGCCGTCCCCCAATTATAAAAAAAGCTGACCCTGAGCTACTCTCTGTGGAGGCTGAAAATGAAACTGCATTTGCCTGGATTGTTTTTCTCTTTGCAAAATCCGCTGGTCCACTGAGAGGGTCATTTGGCGAGTGACCCTGACCTCTAACCTACCTGGTGGAGGAGATCTGTGAGTCATGGATTGCCTTGTAAATAAGTAAACACAATTTTCCAGCCCAGCAAACACAACCATGAAGTGTTTACCAGCACAGTAGAATCTATAGTCTCTACCATCTTTGCTGCCCCTCCCGGAATGAAATCTTGCTACTTGTCCTGTGTGCAGAAGTTATTGAAAGGCCTCCCTTGGGTAGGTCGGTGCAAGTTTATATTTCCACCTGCTGGCTTTCTCCTGGGTTTAGTAATCTGGAACCATCAGTACAGCCATCTTCAATTCCTCCTGGTCTTCCCAAGGTGCTCAGAGCAGGTCAGTTGATTGAACTTTTCAGTCCTGGTAGGACTCACCTCCCTGGTCTATCACTGTTTATTTACCCAAAGATTTTTCTATGCCTCCTTCAACTTTCTGAGCCCTTCCTAGAACAAAACCAAAGCAGGCCGCTACCAATATATTGTGATCTGGGGGACTGTGAAATGCTGTCCTCGGGACCTGCATAGCCAGATATAAAAAATATTATTATAAAGCCACATGATTGAAATATGGTGGCACCATTCAGATCCATGGAATAAGAATCCTGATCTATAAACATTTAATATGTGATAAAAGTGACATTTCAAATCAGCGAGGGAAGGAAAGATCATGCAGTAAGTGGAGCTGGTTAACTCCCTCAAAAAATATATATATAGTATCAGATCCTTATTTCACATTATAAACCAAATAAATTCCAGACAGATGAAAAAGTTAACTGTAAAAAATGAAACCGTGAATGGATTAGAAGAAAATACAGGTGAGGATTTATCTGATTTCAGGAAAAGGCAGGTGTTCTGTAACCGCAAAAGAAAAAAAAATTATACAAGAAAAGATTAGAAGATTTGAGTAATAAAACTGAAAAACTTGTGTGTCAAAAATCATCATAAGTAGAATAAAAATATGAACGATAGACCAGGTATATGGTTATACACCCTCTTACAATTCAGAGATGCTTTTTCTTAACATACATAGATGTTTTATAAATAAAAAGCAAATACCAAAAAATGAGCAAAGAGCATGAATGAGCAATTCATAAGATACATCAAGAACTAAAAGTCATATAAAAATGGTTACCATCAGTAGTAATCAATGAAATGCAAATTAAAACAGTAGGGAACAATTTTAAAAAGTCAATGGCCAGTGTGGGTGAGCGGTATGAGAAATAGCGCATTCATACATGCACATTAGGAAGGTAAATTGGGATGATCTTTCTGGATTGCAGTTGGGAAATGTGGGTCGAAGGTCTTCAGCCTGGCCATCATATTTCTAGAACTTTCCTTAAATAACCAAAATGCACAAATATTTTATTTTGCAAGAATGCCTATTTCAGCTTTATTTATAATAGTAAAAATTTAGAGGCAATTTGTATGTTTGAAAATAGGGAATTAAATCAATTCAATAAATTATTTTATGTGCACAGGACAGTAAAGTACGTAGCCATTAAATCTGATATTATAGAGGAATCATGACCTGGAATATACTCAAGGTATATTAAGTGAGAACACAGGCTACCAAGCAGAATACAGAGTTTCTAATTAATTTTATGAATGAAAAGGCAAGTTGGAAACATGTACACAAAAATGTTGACAATGGATTTTCTGGGTGATGCAACTGGGGGGTAGGTATATGTACAGCAAGTTCTTCTATGTACTTCCTTTTTTTTTTTTTTTACACTAACATGGCAAGTGCTTTTATGTATTCTCTATTTTTTTTTACACTGAACATGTATTAATTATGTTATCTAGACAGAAAGCCAACATATATATTTTTGCTTTACTCTCACCTAGAAGTTCTAAGAGAAAGATAGAACCCGGAAACTATAAAATAAAAGAGTACTTTTTTTTTTTTTTTTTGCTGAGCCATCCTGCTACCTGTTGGCAGCTCAGCGGCTGCTCAGCTCAGGCTGGACTCGAACCGCTGTTGCTCANCTACCTGTTGGCAGCTCAGCGGCTGCTCAGCTCAGGCTGGACTCGAACCGCTGTTGCTCAGAGCTCAAACTCTTGAGCGAGCTCTTAACCAACTGAGCCACTCGGCCGGCCCAAAGAGCACTTTTAAAGTTTATGGTGGCAAAAGACATAAACAAAGTTGAAACACAGGTGACCAACTGGGAGAAAATAATGCAATATTTATTTCAGACAAAAGTTAATATTCCTAATTCAGCAGCTTCCACAAAAGGACAATCCAGTAACAAAATAGAGGGCTTCAGATAAGTCAAAGGAAAGCCTGTATAAGATTTAAAAACACACACACAGGGGGTGACCAGTTAGCTCAGCTGGTGAGAGCGTGGTGCTGATGACACCAAGGTTGCCAGTTCGATCCCCGCATGGCCACTGTGAGCTGCACCCTCCCCTAAAAGAATCAACTATGCCATTGTAGCATGAAGGCCATGTTTAACCAATGACAGTGACTGTTCCCCAATAAAATTAAAACACACACACACACACACACACACACACGAAATATGTGCACCCTCACAAGTAATCAGGAAAATAAAATTTTTAATTAAAATATTTTTTTTCCTATTATACTGGAAAAACGTTCAAACCCTTGGAAATATCTAGTGTTGGCAAAAGAGTGAAGTAATCTCTCTCAATTACCGTTGATAGAAGTGAAGACGGTCACAGCCCCTCTGGACCATTATTTTGCTTTACTTATTAAACATTAAACACACAAACAAGCGACCCAGCAAGTTCCCTCCTCAGACACGTATTCTGATAAATACACAGCCCTGAAGGGTGTGTGTATAAGTTGGTCTATTTTGCAGGATTATCTGGAGCAGGAGAAAAATTCCGATGAGTTCAACGCTCATCAGTAGGAGGTTGGTTAAATAAAAGATGGTGAAGTCATAGCATGCAATACGACGAATGAAGCTGTGAAAGAAAAAAGCAGAGTTTTGTGTGCAGTGACACGAAGGAAAGGGCGTGCTGCATTGATGAGTGCAAAGAGAGGGGTTCAGGGGACTGGGTAGTTCTGTTTCACTTTCATTTTAAACACCGGGTATATGTTTCTTTCTATACGTATGTTGGTATGTAATTGCGTGTGTGCATATATATATATATATATATATACACCATTTTTGTTTATGTGTGTGCATAATATCAAACAAATATATATACATGCCTGTGTGTATGTGCAACTACATATATTTGGGCAAGTTGCCTAATTTTTCTGTGCCTCAGTTTCTTCATTTGTATAATGCAGATTATATTTATATATTTTATAAATATATACTATATGTATATACATATTATATATATTTGCAAAGGTCTAGAGCAGGGGTCGGCAAACTTTTGAGATGGAAGAGCCAATCCCGTCCCTCACAACAATTTAAAAACTATTCAAGAGCCATAAAACAAATGAAATCACCATGATGTGAATAATATCCTTTAAAAATTTTATGAATGAAACTATGATAGTTTTATTTTCATTTTCAATTCTACTTGAGAGCCACATGTACGTACCCAGAGAGCCGCATGTGGCTCGCGAGCCGCAGTTTGCTGACCCCTGGTCTAGAAAAAGTCCTGCGAGGATATGTATACCAAATATTTAAGAGAGGTTAGGAGTGCAGAAAGGGGCACTTAACTTTTTCACTGTCACCCTTCTGTACTGTTTCATTTTCAAAGGATATGAGCAAAATTTGTAATTAAAATAATGAACATTTATAAAAAGGGGAAAATGTATAACTCTCCTCCACGCACCTCCTGACCCCTTCAGCAAGAATATGTCCTTGTCCCCAGGCCCCCAGCTGGGGCTGAGAGCAGAAAGCACAGGCAGGCTGTGCATTGGAAGCAGAGCTCCTTAGGTAGGACCTGGAAACCTTAGGTCTGCTCCAAGGCTCCCGCCTGACTTGCTGTGGGCCCCTGGGTAAGTCACTTTACCTCTCTGGGCCCTGTCAGCTCTATTCTCTAAGGGGTTTGGCTGAAGCACCCCCTGCACAGTAATTCACAGTGGCATGAATAATTCATGGTTAGGGACTAGGGGCCAGGTCAGAACGCAGGGACCCTCTCCCAGGCCTCCAAGGAGACCACTGTAGGTCGCCTTCCTCATTTCCTGAGAACCAAGGAGAGGCCCCTGCAGAAAACAATCTGGGGTGTCTCACCTCCTCCTTGCCTGTCCCTCCCTGAGGTCCTACTGCAGAGAATGGCGCCTGTGTAGGTATGGGGCACAGGGGTAACGGCTGAGAGTCCTGTGACCCTCCTGTGACCCGTGGGGTCTGCCCTCTCCTCCCTGCAGGATCGTGTGTGAGATGGGGGAGGCCAAGCCCAGTCAGCACGCCGGCTTCGTGGAGATCTGTGTGGCCGTGTGTCGGCCCGAGTTCATGGCCCGGTCCTCACAGCTCTATTACTTCATGGTGAGTCCCGGCCACCAGGGGCCTGGCCAGGCGCAGGCCACAGGCCTCATTACCAGGGCCGCTGGCCCCTCTAGACCCAGGGCAAGGTCATGGGAGTCCTGTCCTATGAGAACACAGCCTTGGAATGAAGACCTGGATTTAAATCCATGCTGTGCTGTGCCTGGGGTGTGGTTCCAGGGAAGTTGCTGTGGCTCCCAGGCGCCGGGGCCCCTTCTGCCTGAGTGGCAGTGTGGCACAGAGGTGAACGTGTGGGCTGTTGCATCAGGACTGTTGGAATTTGAGCCCTGGCTCTGCCACTTGCTGAGTGGACCTGGGCCAGCTGCTTAACCTTTCTGCGCTTCAGTGTCTTCATGTCCGAAACAGGGATGATGATAACAATAGCACCTACCTTGGTATGTTGTAAAATAGGTTTATTACTTCTAGAATCATTTCCTTTATGATTTCTGTGATTACCACCAGGGCTACGGTGCCGTGGCCTGCCGTTTCCCCTATATACTGGCGCCCCAGCGTTTCCGTCCCATCATTGTCCCCCCACCCACCTTCTCTGCTCACCATCCTCCCTGGCCCATGACCTCCTGAACCCACCTCGTTATCCCACATCTCGCCTGCACCCCACTCTGCCTTCCTCTACCTGCACCATTAACCCCTCCTGCCCTAACACCCCTTTCCCCGCATCGCCCTCCATCGCCCTCCATCGCCCTCCGCATCCCAGGCCTCTCAGCAGATCTCACCCACCTGCGACTCCCTCCAGCTTGCACTCTCCCTGATGCTGCAAAGGCTGGTCGGCCAGCTCCTGGCGGTCCAGGGTCAGGAGTTCCATGGGGCAGTGGCTTCTGGAACCTCTCAGCCTTGTGAGGGCAGGGATGCTGGAGATATGAGCACATCCCTGCCACGCGCCCGGCGTCATTTCCAAACTGTTTCACCATCCAGTTAACGTCTCAGGTAAACGACAGCTGTGATGGTATAATTTCCTCATGATGCTGAGCAGCTTTGGGAAGCTGGAAACCTGAGTGATGGATTTTATGCCTGAGCATCAAATGCCCTGAAATATGTCACGGGGAGCCCAGTTTTCATCCTTCCCCCTTC
>NW_017731447.1:569226-574051 GCF_001890085.2 Hipposideros armiger
TGCCGAAACCGGGCATGAAATCTGGCTCTGAAATGGCCTGGCGGCTGTGGCGAAAGGCAGGCCACTGCTGCATGGCCAAAGCAAGCCCTGGGCCTCCTTGGCCAGTCAGCTGCCTGGACAGCGTTTATCCTGTGTACACTTGGCAGCGACCAAGTGGGTGGTCCTAGAAACAGCCACAACCTCGTTAAGCAGATGTTTCCTTTGGGCCTTAGCTTTCTCTGCTGTGTCTCAGCCAGGCCTCTCACCTCTGCGACGCGCTCAAAGGCTACTGGCCCCTGGATGTCCTGCCGTCACCGCCCATGTCCCACCCAGGCTGTCAGCGCCCACGAACAGTGCGTCCCACTCGATTGCCCGTTTCTGTCAGTGGCCTGTCACCCAGCCCCACCATCTTGGTGGGCTGTGACTCGCCTTCCCCTAATTCCACTTGGTCACCGTGTCCTGGAGTCTTCCTTTCCACCTTAGCTTCCTTAAATCCCCCAGGAAGAGCCCAGGGCACCCCCTGCCTCTCTCTGTGCTCTAAGTTCCTTGGTCTATCCAGTCCTATTGCTTGAGCCTTCCTGTGGCCTAGCCCCTTCCCCTTCTCAATCTCCTTCCCCATTTGCCCTTAAGCCATATCCTCCCATTCTCCCAAGCCCTGCTCATGACCCATTCCTCAGCCTTCTCCTAGGGTGGCCCTGTTCCTGCTCTTTGGGGACCCGTGGCATCTGCCTGCACTGGCTGTTGGGGTTGCCTCCTGGTGGCCCTGCCCTCTGTCACTCACACCAGTCAGTCTTTGGAGATGACGCTCAGATTGCTGATCTCTTTGCCAGCCCCCTGTGGTGCTTCGGCAGTTCTAAACCTCCCTGCACGTTGGACTATCTTGAGGGGCTTTAAGCAAAGTGCTCTGGAGCCCCCCTGAGCTAAATCACACCCTACAGGTGAGGCACAAAGCTCCCCAGGAGATTCCAACTGCAGCCCGGGCTGAGGCCCACCGGCCTAGGAGTAGCAACGTTTATTGAATAGCTAGCATGTGCCTGCTGGTATCTGCTCTCGGGCTTAATTCTTACCTCTACGTGGCAGATAATCAAAAGACCCTTCTGCTCTCAGGGGGGGTCGATCTTGCCTGTATGATTGTTTCTACCAGGGCAGGATGGGGTTGGATGGAGGGCATTCAGGCGGGGCTTCATGCAAGGAGCCAATGGAAAGGCAGGATCTATACAAGGCAGGATACGTTTTCTGTGTGCATCTTGAGTAGTGGGAGGCTGTTCCTGGGATAAGGTATACCACGGAAAATGCACCAAAAGATGGGAGCAGAAGGGAGGGAGAGAGAAGGGTGTTGATCGGAGGAGGAGAGGTGGGAGCAGAAAGGCAGGTCAGGAAACTGGAGAGTTTTGCCACAAGGCAAAAATGCATCCGTCTAATGGGTCCCTGGGACTCCAAGACTAAAGTCGCGTTTCTATTAGAGGGGCATCTCCGAAGAACTGTCCTGGGGCTGCCTGTCCACCGGGGAAGACTTTCAGGGAGGAGGAATGGTGCTGGGGACCCCAGTCTCCTCTCCAGACCCCAATTTGCATTTAAAGGCCCAGTGGTTGAGGCTCTGCCCACAGAGTTCCTAGGGGTTCAGGGTGGAAATGAAGGGCGAGGGTCCCCGTGACTCACCCGGGAGGTTGGAAGAGACAGAATGGCCATCTGCTGTGCTCCCCAACACCTCGGGGCTCACTGGCCTCTGGCTTTGCTGGGCAGCTCACAGGTTCAACAGTGTGGGCCCCTCACAGAAGCCCCTATTTCCGCTGGACTCTGCGTTCAGCTGGGGAGCCCCTTCCTAAGACACTTCTGGGATTTGGAGCTTGTTGGGGAGCCCCTTTTCAGGGCTGAGGATGGAGGCAAGGTCCAGGCCTCCCTCAGTTTCCCCCCACAAATCAGGCCAGTCTCCGTGACACGTCCTGGCCTTGTCACCAGCTCTGACCCTAGAGGTCTCCTTGGAGGTAGCGCTTTTTTCCCTCCCCTCTACCTCCATCCAGGGAGCCAAGCCCAGAGGTGGCAAGTAAGGTAGGATTTGTTTTCCTGTGCAAACCCACTGTGAAATATTTATGAAGCACGTCTTGAATAATTAATAGTTTCTCACCATTTTAAAACATGTCTCCGTATTATCCTCTCTCAGCCCCCAGGACAACCCCCCCAGCCTGTGCTGACAGGAGTGTCAGGGCAAAGCCAGCAAGGGTTACTCCCTTCTAGGGCTTCTAAGACCCCCACCCACAGGCTGCCAGGGAGCCCGCTCTCCTTACATGTTGCCCCCCACCCTGTCTATCTTAACTTCCCTGGTTGTGACTGTCTCTCTAGGACCACCCCCCCCCACCCCCCCTTCCCTGCCTGGAAACCCTTCAGCTCAGACTCTTCTCTTCCCTTCTGTTCCCTCTTCTCCCCTTCTCTCTCTCTGTCTCTCTCTCTCTCTGACTCTCCTTTGCTTCCCTCTCAGGAAGTCAACAGGACCCAGGACTGAAAGCTCTCCCTTTACAGACAGTTGGGGCAAAGACACCACTTGTAGGAGGTGACACTAAGTTGCAGAACCAGAAAACAGGTGCCTTTGAGATAGCCACTTTTTGACCAGAAAGGTTAATAGCCACTTTTTGACCAGAAAGGTTAAGTGACTTGTCCCGAGTCACACAGCGTCTTGATCTAGACAGAGCTGAGAAAGGAGGGCCCGTTCCCCACCTCACCCCACCCTTGTTGAAGTCTCCAGTAGTGCCAGCAGCCTAGCCAGGATAAGGCATCCCTCAGCTTGGTGGGTGCCACGGGGATGCCAGGCCCGGGATCTGCACAGACCCGAGGGCGGTGCGCGTGGGCGGACACCGGTGCAGCAGTCAGCGAGTGTCCCTGCCTGGAATGGGGCGTATCCGTGTCAGGCCGCAGGCTTCAGGCTTCTCTTCTCTGTTACGGATCCAGGCCTCTCCGTGGGGAGGCTGCCTGCCTACTCCTGAGTGGGTTCAACTTTCGGTGCAGAATTCTTTGAGGAAGCGGGGTGTATGTGGGGAGGGGGTGGGCAGAGGGGGGTGGAGAGAAAGCTTCATTTAAATGCAGATACAGACTTCTCACCTGGGACTGAGGAAAGTTTTTTTCCATTAAAATGCTAATGAAAGAACACACAGCAACTCCAAATCCTCAGCTCCCAGCGCCCCCACCCTGTTCCCAGCCTGACTCCCCCACTCAGTCCCCCAACCCTTCTATGCATCTCCCCCTCGATTTCCCTGCGGCCGTCGCAGCCCATCGCTCTGGCCCCGGGGAGCTTAGGGCAGCTCTCTGAGAGGCCTGTGGAAGGGGCAGGTCACCTTCCGAAAGCAAATGAGACTGGAGACCGGAGCGCGCTGGAGTCAGGTCTGAGGTGTGCCGCTTTTCCGCTGTGTGACCTTAGAAACTTTGCCTAACATCTCTGAATCTCGTCTGTAAGATGGGTAATGATACCTACCTTGTAGAATTGACTGGGCAGTTCAACTACTTATATATATTTAGTATATATTGAATTATTTATATATATGAAGATATATCAAAGATATTAAAAAGTCAGTACATAGCAGCTTTTATGATTGTTACTCTTATTAATATAGAGATACAAACTCCCAGGGGCTAGAATGTTGCCTCGCCACACAAGCCTAAGAAAACTGGGCTGGCTCTCCGGGAGGCCACCATCAATAAGGATTCGAGAAGGTGGCACCGGGCCTGGGGTGCTGCCTCACCCCTGCCCAGTCGCCTCCTCGGCCCGGCCTGGTTGTGCCTCAGGCCAGATCCTTTCCTACACAGACGCTGACGCTCTCAGACCTGAAGCCCAGCCGAGGGCCCATGTCCGGAGGCACCCAGGTGACCATCACGGGCACCAACCTGAACGCGGGCAGCAATGTGGTGGTGACGTTCGGCAAGCAGCCCTGCCTCTTCCACAGGTAACTCACTGCAGGGCCGGCTTTGGGGTGCACAGCATGGAGTAGGGCTAACCTCGGCAGGTGCTTCCTCCTCCCTGGAAAGTGGCCGCTCTCTTTGGGAGAGGGTTTCCTGGGCACACCAGGCTGCGGAGGTTTGTCTCAGTTCCCTGGATGGGGCCCTTGTGCTGCTTGCTGCCACCGTTTCGCCTAGATGCCCCATGCCACCTACTGTGCAGAAGACCCTAGGGCTCCACGGGACACAGTTTGGAACCTAGAGCCCCTCCCCCCAGGGCGGCTCCTTGCTAGCTGCCATAGAGCCAGCTGGCAGGGGCAGCAGCCCAGCTAGCCATGACGATGGACTCTCTAAATGCAGCCAAACTCTCTCCCATCTGTCTCCACTGTCCAGCCCCAGAAGGGCCGGCCTTCCATGAGCCAGGAGCCTCGGGGACAGCAGGGAGGCGGGAGGTGCACCACCGGGAGGGCACTAGGACGTGTGGCAGGAGACTGAGGTTCTACAGAGAGGTTTTCCCAGGAGGGAGCTGTGCTGAGGGCCATGACAGATCTGAAGCCACACCAGGCCAGGCCTTGCATTAGTAATGTTAAAGACAAACTTATTGTGACACTTGTTAACGTGGCCAAGAAGAGTTTCTTCAGGGCTGTTGGCAGTGGGTGTCAAGCGTTCACAGTGGAGGACAGAGCTGGGACTCCACTCCAGATAGAGCAGAGCCAGCCGGGGATGTACACCCAACAAGCAGAGTGAGGGCTCCGCGGGTGGACCATTGCTAAGAGGAAATAGTAAGGGGTAGAATCCTTACGAAACCAATAACAGGGTTCTTGCAGGAGGCCGGCCAGGGTGCTCAGATATCATGGGTGGGGGGATTCTTGCTAAACTGACTTCACAGGGTTCTGGCTAGCAATGGGGCCGGGCAGGCTGA
>NW_017731447.1:574471-600375 GCF_001890085.2 Hipposideros armiger
GGATTGAGCCAGACTGGAGCATTGTCAGGTAGGAGCTGCCCAGCCTCACTTTCCTTCCTCAGTTCTCAAAAGCCCAGGCGAATTCTGGGGGCCAAGTCCTGCTTTGGGGACTCAGGAACTGGAGTTGGTTGAGAGCACACCCCCCCCAAATCAGAAGACTTTCTTGCCGTGGCTCCCTCCTTCCACTGAGAGCCCCCTCTGAGCAGGACCCGGCCCTGGAGGCCAAGCTCTGAGCAGAAAGAGCCTACGGCCTCTAATTTGAGGATTGATGGTGCACTTGGGCGCCATGTTGCCATCTCACAGTGACTGGCCAGGGGAGGTGTCAGTCCTACTCCCCGAAACCTCATGAATACGGGCAATAATTCGAGTCCTGCTGAGGAGCGTAGGAGGAAGTGAGATCACATCCAACTTCTCCTTGGCCTGCTCTGGAAGGAAAGCGTGTCCTGACCACCAGCATCCAGTTCCGATGTGCATCCTCTGTGCTCTGTGTCCTCCTGCCATCCTTTGTCTTAGCACCTCTGACCTCTGGTTGCCTTTGTCCTTCCCTCTACTGGAGACTGCTCAAGGGCAGGGACTGGGTCCTTCCCTGCCCTTTCCCCCGTGTCCAACAAGAGGACACAGACCACGTTTCCTAGATGGAGGGAACCAAGTATGATGCTGTTACAGAAAGACCCTGCAGGTCTGCTCTGGCTCAGCCATTCATGAGCTGTCTCGGGGTCATCTGCACAATCTTCCAGGGCCTCCACCTCTTGAGTGATTCATCTGGGGCTTTGGAAGCTCTGGAGTCCCGAGGGACCCTCTCAACCCCGGCTTGGTGGGGCCTGGAGTGGGGGCGTCGCACCTCAAGGAAGGAACTGTGGGCAGGCAGCGTGAGTCTGCTTTTCTAGGCCCTGGAGGGTGCATGGTAATGAGAAGGGGCTGCAGAGGGCATCCTGAGAGCAAGGCCACAGGTGATAATGGGGGAACCGCTGCATCAGAGGCTGAATGCAGAATAGGAAAAGGAGTCAGAAGGAGCGGGCTCAGCCCAGCTGCATTGCTTCTAGCCACGTGACTTTAAAGGCTGCTTAACCTCCGTGGGTCCAGGGTTTTCCGTCAGTGAACCCCCTCTCAGGGCGCCTGAGAGAATTAAGGGGGATGCAAATGAACAGTGTCGTGCCTGGCTCCGCTCCCTTTTTCCTCCCTGTCCCTGGGTCCCCATCTTTGCCACTATCTGCTTCAGCTTGGGTCTGGGGTCGAGGGGAGGGGAGAGCATGGAGATAGGGTCTCCACAAGCTGAGCCAGGGGTCAGGGACGAGCTCAGTCCAGGGAACCATCTTTTAAACCAGGAGTCCAACTCCAGCCTGGGTGCCAAATCTGGCTGTCTGCCTGCTCTTGTAAATAAAGTTTTATTGGAACACAGCCACGCTCATTCACATATGTTTTGTCTATAGCTGCTTTCTCACTACATCAGCAGAGCTGAGTAACTGTGGCAGACCACGTCACCTGAGAAGCCTGAACTATTTATTCTCCGGCCCTTTATAGAGTTTGCCACCCCCCGAGGCCTTACACCCAAGGAAAGGCAGCCTTCCCTGAAATGAGATTTGTTTGTCCTCAGCAATTACTCTCAAAGACCCAAACCTTATAAGCTTTAGCCATGATCTTAAAGCAGATGAAGAATATGAGGCACTGAGAGGGGAAATCGCCCGTAAAAAGCTATTCCAGGATTTGCCCCCAGGGCCTGGTGAGTCCAGGAAGTTGGCGTAGCCCCCTGTGCTGAAGACAAACTCTGTAACTCTCGGGGGAATTCACAGCCTGGTTTAATTCTGTTCTTCCTCACTCCGCCATCACAGAAATAGAAGTGCCGTCCTTCCTGGCACGCAGCAGCCCACCCCCAGTAGTGCTCACATCAAGAGGGCGGTTGGAGGCACGCTCTGAGTCTGCCAGCGACTCCAGCATTCAGCTGCAGTTAACAAACCCTGTGCAGAATGCCTGGGTCTACGTCACTCACAGCAGCCTGGGCTGCTAAGGAAGAGTGCTGGGGGGCATCTGATAAATGCGTGTTGAGCTGATGGTTGAGAAGGTCGGGAGATGGCTGGATTTCAGAAGCTCATTCTCAAACACAGCCATGGGCAGAAGAGCCTCTTGGTTTCATAGGAACCTTCCTGCGTGCATATATATGCATGTGTATGTGCATGGGTACGTGTGTGAGAGTGTGTGTGTGTGTGTGAATGTGAGTGTGTGTGTGAATGTGAGTGTGTGTGTGTGCCTGAGAAGGGGGCAGGTGGAGGTGAGAAAGGGAGGGAAGTAACGGAGTGTAAAGATGGGCAGATGGAGAGAGGGGTAGAAATGAACGTGGGTGTCTAGGATTCTTTACCCACCAAGCTTATAGCTACTTAACTGTTGTAGATAGCAGGATTCTTCTAGAAGATACTCCCTTGGCTGTGCATAAGGTGATTCCTTACTCTCCTTTGAGTGGTCCCCAAGGATGATAGCTGTCACCCCAAGTCAGCTTTTCCGCCACCCTAAAGTAAGACAATCACACCCGGGTTTTCTTTGAAAAGCTACATGAAGGAGAATCTCCTGACCCTTCCCTGTCAGCAGTCCTCTCGCTGACACCCCAGAGTACAGGAGACCTGAGTCCCAGCATTTCTATTTGCGCTCCTAGAAGAGGTTCCTGAGTGTCTGGGCCTCTGCCTTTCTCAGGTCTCAGCTGACTGAAGCCTCTAAGGTGGAAATTTGTAGTATGGTTGCCCCGGGGGGGTGGGGGTGAGGCTGTGTTCAGACCTTCAAGGGTCTGGCAGAGAATAGTCTGGCCCATTAGGCCAAGGCCACTGTGAGAATTCCCTGAAGGCAGCCGCTTACCTGGTTAGAGCGCAGGCTCATAACACCAAGGTTGCCAGTTCAGTTCCCACATGGGCCACTGAGCTGCGCCCCCCACAACTAGATTGAAGACAACTATTTGACTTGGAGCTGATGGGTCCTGGAAAAACACACTATTCTCCAATAAAATTTCTTAAAAAAAATAGAATTCCCGAGACTGGTGAGGGCTGGAGGAAGACACACCAGGGGGCTGTGGAGAAGCAGCTGGCTGGGTCAGGGCATGCTACAGACCCAGCCTCCACGGGGTGTCCACACCCCAAATCGGCTCAGCATGGGATGGCCGGGGCCATCTGGGCATCCCTGTCTTCGCCTTGACTGCTGAGAGCTCATCCTTATTATTATTCAGCCAGCTTGTCATCATCGTCCCCGCGAACGTTGTCACGCCTGCCGGCTAGCGCTGTCTTTAATGTCATGCTCAGCCTGATTGATTATCATCCTCACGGTCACCGGGTGCCATTGCTATTCCTGTCCCTGTGTTTACACGCCTCCTTCTTTCTTCCCGGTCAGTGGAAACACGCCCATCGCCGTGTGGGGGACTCACCTGGACCTCATACAGAACCCCCAGATCCGCGCCAAGCACGGAGGAAAGGAGCACATCAATGTGAGTCCAGGCTGTCAGGGGTCATGGGGGCTGCCCGCTCAGCATGTCACTTCCCTAAAGGGTGTGGGGCTCCCCATGTACTCAGGATGGCCCACGCTGGACGCTGATGACCTATCACATGCGACACCTGAGCACTGGGATGGGGGCATAGGGAGCAGACATGACGGCATTTGCATATCTTGGGGGACAGGCATGGAGGGGCAATCGCTTCTGGGTTTTTCTACCCTTATTCCTCCATCCTTCCGACCCCCCAGCTCTGCTCTTTAGCTTTGAGATGCCCCAGTCACTGCCACACCCACCATGGGCAAAGTGGAGCCAGGTGCCAGCTATAGAGCTTATTCCTTGAGTGCCCAGGCTGTATGGTCCTGGCTGCCACGGAGCTGTGACCCATGCATAACTGTGTGACAGCTCGGCGGTGACCCGGTGGGTGCGGTGAGGCCGTGTGTGTGCACAGATCGGCTGCATAGCCTCCCTGTCTACCTGTCCACAGCTCTGTGAGGTTCTGAACGCTACTGAAATGACCTGCCAGGCTCCAGCCCTCGCGCTGGGGCCCGACCACCAGTCCGACCTGACGGAGAGGCCCGAGGAGTTCGGCTTCATCCTAGACAATGTCCAGTCCCTGCTCATCCTCAACAAGACCAACTTCACCTACTATCCCAACCCCGTGTTTGAGGCTTTCGGTCCCTCGGGAATCCTGGAGCTCAAGCCCGGCACGCCCATCATCCTAAAGGTAAACGGAGGCAGGTGGGCAGGAGGTGGGAAGAAAGAAGGCCTCTGCGTAGAAGGAGGGGGCTTTTCCAGGCACAGAAAGAGGCCAGAAGCCATGGGCTCCTGCGAAATTTCGTGACTAGGGTCCCTAGCAGAGGTTGTGTTATAGCCCGGATCTGTACTGAGAGGGACACTGTCTTTACAGGCGGGTCCTGGAGACCTGATCAGGGCAGCCAGACCTTCCCTGGCCATCTGGTCCCCAGGCATTGATGTCCCTGAGTCCAGGACCTGAGAGGTCCAAGGCTCATACCGCTTCCTCCTATGCAGCTCTTTGCAAACCACAGGACGGGGTTCTTTTTTAGAGCCTGGATAGCAAGTTTTCAGTGTAACTGCTATGACGATTTCAGTTAACTGGGGGTGGCTGACTATGGCTCTGTGTTGAGGACTCTGAGGCTGCCTTTGGGATAAGCTCAGAAGGGTGCCTTGATTACTGGTTTCCCACTGAGGAAGGGGGAATGATGGTATATGTACTGTGACTTTTTTGGACTTATTATGGTGGCGTCTCCACCAGCTCACCCAGCAGGATGGGACCTCTGGGTGGGAGGACATAGCAGCCAACCAGTAGCTGTTACCCTGACTCTGGGGTGGAAACTGGGGCTTTTCTGTCCATCCAGGGCAAGAACCTGATCCCACCTGTGGCTGGGGGCAACGTGAAGCTGAATTACACCGTGCTGGTCGGGGAGAAGCCGTGCACCGTGACCGTGTCGGATGTGCAGCTGCTCTGCGAGTCCCCCAACCTCATCGGGAGGCACAAAGTGATGGTGAGGCTGGCAGGATCTCACCCTGGATGCCGCGGGCATAGGGGTGCTGGGTGTGAGTGGTCCACACCCTTCCTGGAGGGGATGCTGGCCGGCTCCCCACTTTCCTTCCAGCTACCCCACACTCTTAGTCCCTTCTTCCTGTCTTACTTCCAACTTCTATTTTCTGTACTGTAATTCCTTCTGTACCGGCTGATGCCACGATGAGAGCAACGCAAAACAGCACTGAATGATGTGCTACATCGCCCCTAAATTATATGCTAAATTATATGCACAAGGACCTTCCAGGAAAGGACCACACTGCTGACCTGTCACATTCCCATAATGTCACATTCTGTGCCTCCTGAAGGGTGACTCTTCGGGGAGTTAGTCATTGGTGTCAGACTTTTCAGATCCCAGCTGTGTGTGGTTTCCTTATGAGAATGGCTGTGTTAGCCCCTGAGTGAGAGAACGTGTGGATGTTCCTGGGGCAGGGGGGGGGGGCGGGCCATGCTGAGCCATCCAGACCCCCTCCCCGGCCCTCTCATCTGCGTTTACAACCAAGGATGGTGCTCCTCCCTAAAGCCATTTGCCTCAACAGACCCTGGTCACCAATCTAGGGGCTGTTCCCCAGGATGCTCTGTCCCCAACCCAGCTCCCTCTCGCCCGCTGTGTCCCCAGGCCCGTGTCGGTGGCATGGAGTTCTCCCCGGGGATGGTGTACATCGCCCCGGACAGCCCACTCAGCTTGCCTGCCATCGTCAGCATCGCCGTGGCAGGCGGCCTGCTCATCGTCTTCATCGTGGCCGTGCTCATCGCCTACAAACGCAAGTCCCGCGAAAGCGACCTGACGCTGAAGCGGCTGCAGATGCAAATGGACAACCTGGAGTCCCGCGTGGCCCTGGAGTGCAAGGAAGGTACTGAGAGGCCAGGTGGCCATGGCCCCACGCGGGAGGCTGGGTGTGCATGGGCGTGTGTGTCTCACACATAAGCAGCGGGCTGGGCAGCAGTGGGTGGTGCCGGGAGCTGGGTGCCCACCTGCAAAACCTCTAACTCTGGTCAATGAGCCTGTGCCCAGACCAAACCCGTATCCTGGCAGGCCCCTTCTGGACAAGGGCAGACAAGGCTAAGGCCTCTGTCCCTCTTCCTCGAGGTGTCCCCTGCCTTCTTTCCCCCAAGACAGACTGGGCTCCTTTCATATCCCACTAGAGCAGCTCCCAGCCCCAATTCCTGGCCAAAT
Source organism: Hipposideros armiger (assembly GCF_001890085.2). NCBI lineage: Eukaryota > Metazoa > Chordata > Mammalia > Chiroptera > Hipposideridae > Hipposideros > Hipposideros armiger. The sequence continues at coordinate 580,676 of NW_017731447.1, forward strand.
GGGTTTTGTGCTCCCCTCTCAGGGAGACCTTGGGGTGTCTTGACATGGCACCATCAAGCAACCTTCAGCTCTCTTCCTTTAGAAGGAGGTTAGGCTGTAGGGCTGATCTGAGATTCAGGAGAAAGAGTGTTTCACAGCTTGTATTTTTAAAAAATTACCAACGCCACCATAAAGTATTGTCACCCCCAGGATATCATTTCGTGAGTCACTCGGGAGGGTTGAGCTGGTTCCTTGCTGTAGATTTGCACACACGGAGTAAATCCAGCGTGTACCTGCGGCTCTCACATTCCCACCAGGAAAGCCTCTGCAACGGGGAGGTGGGCCCATTCCATCCCCTCGCTACATCCTGTAGCTGTCAGTGCAGCATCCGCCTTCTGGGACCATTAATTACCGCCTTTTATTATATTTACGCTGCTTTTTTTTTTCTTTCTCCGCAATGTAGTCTTTCCTCTAATTAGGTGTAGTGATTAGAATCTCTTTCATGTGTGGCAAGCACGAGGCTTTGAATGTTGGAGGCGCTGGGTGACTTGAAGGAAAGCTGCAGACTGATAAAAAGCCAGCTCCCTCCCTCTCCTCCCCACCAGCTGAGCACCCCAACTGCGAGGGACACTAAGAGGGAGGGTGAAGCCAGGCTCCTCTCAGAAGTTCCAGAGGAGGAAGAATTAGCAGTCAGACAGGGAGGCCAGCTGATTGTCAGCGGAGGCCCCAGGGGAGGGCCTTGGCTTCCGCTCTGGGGAGAGTCATCCCACGTGGGCAGAGACACGCAAAGCAAAGCTCACGTTGCATTAGCCACGGAAGTATTGTCCAGCAGTGCCCAGGGTTGGGGTGCAGGAAGAGAGCAGCACAGGAGAGGTTGCAGCAACCTCTCTGTGGTCCAGGTGGCTTCCCGTTGTTCTGTCAAACAAGCAGCATTGACATCCTCAAGCTCAGGAACATGAGAATCATTGGCCTGAAGTCAGCATGGCAGTGGGACCCTGTTGACAGGGCCTGGTGTGGCCGTGTTGTGTTCCTGGGACCACCAGAGCCCACTGGACACAGGGCTTGCTTTTTAAGGGTTTTTCTAGAGCCACACAGGCCTTGTGGGTCTCTTCTGAGTCCATAGAGTAGTTTGTCGCCATCCCTGTGTTTTTATATAAATAGAAAGATGTATTGTTTAGTCAGGGTCCATTGGCTGGTCTTCTTTGCCAACATGTGCTAATCCATTCTGATTATGTGTGCACATGTGTGCACGCATGCATGGGTGCTTGTGTTCATGCGTGCGTGCATGTGTGGATGTATGTGTGTGCATGTGCCGAGGAAAAAGGCGGAGGGGGGTACAGCTGGGTGCGTCACCTTTGACTGCCTCCCGCGGCAGAGTGTGGCCTGGGAGAAGGGCCGTGTCCATGACAGGGTGTGATCCCAGCTTTGGTGCCACAACCTCGGCCTGTGCACTGGACTTTCCCTGGGCTGGGGGAAGCTTACCACTCCGTGACCACCTGGAGGCCTGAGCTGCCTCCACAGACAGCGGTGCCCACACACAGCTCATAATTCACCATTGAGTAGCGTCACCTCGGGGAAGGACGAACAGAGGTCCACCCTGCGAATTTATACAGAGGGAACATATGAGTGTGGCGGAGCCTCCTTCTGGCCCCATTTGGTGGTTTGATGGCTCCAGTGAGTTACGTGGCCCAGGACTGGAACTTCGGAAGAAATTGTTCTTCACTCATATAAGGAAACTCACTATAAAACACAGAAATAGACCTTCCTCCCTGGAACCTCTCCCTGCCCATCCCTTGCTCCTCCATGTCCCTCCTACCCCGGTGCACATCTTGCAAACCACAGCCCTTCACCTTCAGATGGGGAGGCGCTCCTGGCCCGAGCAGCAGCCCAGACTTCTTCTTGGCCTGTTGCCAGCCATGTTTTGGAAAGGATTTGGCCCCAAACCACCTTCCTTGTGCTGCCCTTTTTTTCCCATGCCTGTGTCATTCACCCCAGTCACTTAAAACATGCCCCCTTCTTATGCCTGCACATCCGCAGCCATTGCTTATGTCCCCTAGGGGTCTGGGTGAGGGCTCTGAGGGCTCCGAGTCCAGGTCCCTGGTGGGCCTGCCCCATCCAGCAGTCTCATAGGTTTCTCCTGTGCCAGCCTTTGCCGAGCTGCAGACGGACATCCACGAGCTGACCAGTGACCTGGACGGAGCCGGGATTCCCTTCCTGGACTACAGAACCTATACCATGCGGGTGCTGTTTCCAGGGATTGAGGACCACCCTGTCCTCCGGGACCTCGAGGTGAGAAGCCGGGCCTCCGGCCCCGCCCTTCCCCATCAAGGTGTTCGCACAGAGACAGGCGCCCGTGACCTTCAAGCCCAGCCCCCTTATTCAGAGGTGAGAAAGCTGAGGTCAGGGAGGGGACACAACCTGCCTAAGGTCCCCCTGCTTTCCAGCACCAGCCAGTCATTCTGGAAAAGATGAGGCCACACCAGGAAACCTCGGAGCAGAGAAGGGGGTAGGGCTTCGGGTAGTAGGGGGTCATGGGTCCCTTGAGAATTGAATGGAAACTGAAGATCCTCTCCCCAGAAAAACTGTATGTTCACACAGACATAAGAACTCTGACAAACAAATGTTGGGAGGTCATGGACCCTTGTTTAAGACACCACGACATAAGGATCTCAGCACCTAGTTGGTGCTCAGTAAACCCATGTGGAAAAGGTAAGTGATGCGCTGGGAAGGGGTATGGAAACGAGAGTGATAAGAACCTAGCGGTCTTTTGTGCCAGCCCAGACCTTATCTGTCAACCATTTTCTCCTTCTTCCTGTCTAGCGTAGGGTCTGGCTGATGCATATATTCCTATTACGCTTTGTTCTGAAAGGGATTTAGAATGACTTGTAAAGATAAAAACTAGAAAAAAGTGAAAACTGTAAATGAGGGCAACATAACCATCCTAAAGAATATTCACGTAGCCTCTGACGAGTTCAATGTACCCGAACGTTCACGTAGCCTTCCGAGAGCCCTCGGAAGTAGCTATACTCTTTGTACAGGAGCCAAAACTAATGGCACAGAGAGCTCTGGGCCACACAGCTGGGAGGGAGCAGGCCAGGGTTTGAGTCCAGGCGGCTGGGCTTCAGAGGCCCCCTCCCAGCAGCGAGCCTGTGCACTTGACTTCTAAGGCGCCACGTCAGCGTCACGCCTGATGCTCTGGCTACTTCTTAGGATGGATGGAAGGCTGTGGCCCAAGTAGCAAGAGAAAATAGAACTAGTCCCAAGATTTATCTTGTCTGTAAAGAAAACCAGACCCATCGCTCAAGACTTGTGCAGTTTTGCAGGTACTGACCAGAGGAGAGGGAATGTCATCAATGGGTCCTGCAAAGGGAGGTAGAGGCGATGTACCTGTGTAGGAACTTCTGTACTTATGGCCCCCATTATAAATCACATCATGTTCTTCCATGGCCTCCGGCCTCGTCTGGCACCTTAAAATTTCCCCTCCAACCGGCATGCTGTCTATTTCCCTGGCCTTCATCACAAGGGGGCCCTTTCTGATCCAAGTCTCGGCTCACAAAGAGGTGACCAGGCAGCTTCACCATTTCTCCTGAGTGGAAGCCCACGAAATGGCTAATTGTCAGGCGTGGGCTCTGAATCAAGCAAGTCACCCAGCTTTGCTTTTGAATTGTGATAAAATAGACATCATATAAAATCTCAACCATTTCTAAGGGTGCAGCTCCGTGGCATGAAGTACATTCACATTGCTGTACAGCCATCACCCCCACCCAACTCCAGAACTTTTTCATCTTCTCCAACTGAAACTCTGTCCTCATGAAACAATCACTCCCCATTTCCTCCTCCCCATCTCCTGGCAACCACCATCTACCTTCTGTCTCTATGAATTTGACGAGAGTACCGCATAGAAGTGGAATCGTACAGTAGTTGTCCTGTTGTGACTGGTCTATTTCACTTAGCAAAATGTTTTCAAAATTCACCCATGTTGTCACATGGGACAGAACTCCTTCCCTGTATAAGGCTGGTCCATTGTATGTATGTACCACATTTTGTTTATCGCGTGTCGATGGGCACTTGGGTGGTTCCCCTTTGGGCTGTTGTAAATAACGCGCACAAGTAACTCTTTGAGACCCTGCTTTCAATCTTTGGGGATATACCCAGAACATACGACTGTTTCATTTCCATGAAACTCACGAATGAATTGCTTGCAGACAGAAATCCACTTTTACTGTCCCACGTGAGCCTGGGGGATGGGAGACCTAGCCTCCTACGCGAGATCCAAGATCTTGTGTAGATCATTGTTTTCTCGTTTCTTTCCAACCCCTCTTTGCTGCCAGAATAGTATCTCCTTGTTGGTTTTGTGAGCGCAGAAGCATTCCCAGGGAAGACACTGGCTAATCTAAAGCAGTGTTTGCCAACCTCTTCAGCCGCTTGGATGCCTGCCCACTGGGTGGGCATGAGGGGTGGAGCCGTGTGAAGAAGGCGGGGTCCTTTGGCCTCAGGCCGTCCTGGACAGGAGGCCACCAGGCACCTGTGGGGCCATTTGGGTGAAGTCTAGGCATTTGGGGAAGGGGCTACTCAGGCACTGGTCACACACCAATCCTTTAAAAACAGAAAGCACACAGCCACCACACACCCCATTTTCAACCCATCATTGCCTCCTAAACTCTACCCTATTGGGTTACAATTAAAATTTACTATACAGTTTTATACTCACAGACTTCAACTGAATTATCGAACCATCTGGTGAATAAAGAAAGTCTTGTTTCAGGGTAGCTTTTGTGTCGGGGGGCGGGGTGGCACGTTACAAAGAGGAATTGTTCTGGATCCTCTTTACCGAGATGCTACCCTTCCATCTCCCCCTTCATAAAACGGGGAGCAAGCCCTCCCTTCAGCACCCCAAGACACTGTGCCAATGCGTGAGGTATCCGGGAAGCCCTCAGGCAAAAGGGATCAGTGAAAAGCAGCCAGTGGAGCAGGAGAGTCAGGTAATAAAACCACTGTTTAAGTGCTCGCTGCGTGCACCAAGCACTTTACATACACTGTCTTATTTAATGTCCATAAAACATTATGACACAGGCACTCATATTCTCATTTTATAGACGAAGGAATAGAGCCCAGAGGTGACGGAGCTTTCCTCCACATATGAGTCAGTTCATCTCTCTAAGTCCAAACCCCAGGCTGCTGCACCCTTTCTCCCCAGGTGGCTCTGCAAACCCTTCATTCCCAGGGCCCTGGGGTCTTGCTGCCCAGATGTGAGTGCAGCCATGGAGGGAAGTTCAGAGCACGTCCTCACGCCAACTGTGCCATCTGGCCCGTCTGGGTCCCCTTCCTCGTCTCCAGGTGCCACAGTGCCAAATTTTTACACGGCTCCCCTGCCCTCCATGGCCAACCTGAGCTGCTGGGAGCCCTGCACGAGAGACTGCAGGGAGGACTCAGACCTGGCTTCCAGTCGCCTCCCAGGCCCAGGGTGGGACTAGACGTGGCCAAGGATGGAGAAGACGAAAGGGGGCTCGAGAGCCGAACCAGCTTGGGTTTAGAAATCCAGCACCGCCCTTCACCAGCTGGCTGGCCTTGGGACAACTGCAGTAGCTCCTCTGAGAGGCCATTAGGAGAAGCGGCTAACCCTTGCAAGGTCATGAGAAGGATTAGTTGGAACAATGATGTGATGCACCAACACTGCTCACTGTACATGGTGGACGCCCAAGAAATGACATTACCTGTTATCAGGATGAGTTGTGGAGATGCTGTTCTAAGGGGTTTGAAGGACAGAGGAAGTAACACATGTACACATGTGTGTGCGGGGGTGGTGACAGCTGGCGGGAGACGGACAGCTGGGCAGATAGAGAGGCCCAATGTCTCCCTTGTCCTTCCCTCCTCAGCCGCAGTGAAGTAGGGAAGGAGGGGATGGAGGGAGACGGGGAAGCCAGACAGGAGGCAGTCAGAGCCTGGGCCCCACTTTGGGGACGGTGGGGTTTCCCAAGATGAGCTGCAGGGGGCCCCTGGCCAGTGGCCCTCCTGGTTCTGGCAGGTTCTCGTCTCTCCTGAGAACTGCCTTCTGCTAGGGCTTTCCAAGCACCACACGCAGAGCAGGAAATTGAAATGCACTTGACTAGGAAACACCTTTGTATCCTCCTAGCTTCCTGACCTGTGGGAGGTGCTGACCCCAGGCAACTGGGGTTCAATGAGAGCACTTCTGACAGAGTTCAGGGGTGGGTCCACAGGGCTCCTGCCGGCTGACTGACCATCTGCGGGCAAGGCCTGACCATCCGCGGGCAAGGCCTGGGTCTGACTGGTTTCTGCCTCCAGCCAGCACCTTGCCCGAGCCTAGAACACAGGGTCTCCCTAATTGAATGGCGTGAATGGTCCAGCTTCGCAGCTGCCACCGTTTTGGACCTTGGGCACACATGGCTTTCTCTGTCTGTCTCCATCTTCCCCCATTTAAAACCTCTTGTGTAAAGCAGAATGAAATTGCTGCCGTTGAGTCGCTCGACAGTGTGTCAGGCTGTGCTTCACAGGCACCCCACGTCGGCTCCTTCTGTGCTCCCAGGAGCCCCAGGAGATGGCCGGATGTGGCACCGATAGCCCGGCCGGTTCACAGCTTGGCTCTGACACTTGTCTGTCTTGGGGTCTCAGGGAAGCTCCTTATCCTCATGGGGCCCTGGGGCAATAATGGTACTTACCTCATTGGGTGTCTGTCGTGGGCTAAATGGGTCAGTATTTCTAACGCATGCAGAAGCGTGCTCAGCATTGACTGAAATCTATACACATATTAGCTATGACCCCTTCACTTGGTTGATGAAGAAACTGCGTCTACGGAGGGTCCCACAACTAATAGGTGACTGTGACAGGGTTAACCCAAGCTCGACTGACTCTGAAACCATGTTCTTTACTATGACATNTGCACTTGACTAGGAAACACTTGTGTATCCTCCTAGCTTCCTGACCTGTGGGAGGTGCTGACCCCAGGCAACTGGGGTTCAATGAGAGCACTTCTGACAGAGTTCAGGGGTGGGTCCACAGGGCTCCTGCCGGCTGACTGACCATCTGCGGGCAAGGCCTGACCATCCGCGGGCAAGGCCTGGGTCTGACTGGTTTCTGCCTCCAGCCAGCACCTTGCCCGAGCCTAGAACACAGGGTCTCCCTAATTGAATGGCGTGAATGGTCCAGCTTCGCAGCTGCCACCGTTTTGGACCTTGGGCACACATGGCTTTCTCTGTCTGTCTCCATCTTCCCCCATTTAAAACCTCTTGTGTAAAGCAGAATGAAATTGCTGCCGTTGAGTCGCTCGACAGTGTGTCAGGCTGTGCTTCACAGGCACCCCACGTCGGCTCCTTCTGTGCTCCCAGGAGCCCCAGGAGATGGCCGGATGTGGCACCGATAGCCCGGCCGGTTCACAGCTTGGCTCTGACACTTGTCTGTCTTGGGGTCTCAGGGAAGCTCCTTATCCTCATGGGGCCCTGGGGCAATAATGGTACTTACCTCATTGGGTGTCTGTCGTGGGCTAAATGGGTCAGTATTTCTAACGCATGCAGAAGCGTGCTCAGCATTGACTGAAATCTATACACATATTAGCTATGACCCCTTCACTTGGTTGATGAAGAAACTGCGTCTACGGAGGGTCCCACAACTAATAGGTGACTGTGACAGGGTTAACCCAAGCTCGACTGACTCTGAAACCATGTTCTTTACTATGACATACGTGACGCTTCCTCCCTAAAACCTGACGCATCTAACCCGTGGGGGAGACACAGCCCTCAAGATGTGGCCTCGATGGCATCTCCTTGGATGTCCCTGCCCCCCCTCCAGCACCCCACCCACAAGAGATGCCCTGCTCTGTGTCCTCAGAGGGCAGAGGCTGTGCTTTAGTTTTTAAGTAAATTTGTTTTAATGGAGAAACAATGCACACAGTGCAACACATGTTCCCCAAGTGAACACAACCATCCAGCCACACACAGATCAAGAAGCAGATATTATGAGCCCCCCAAAAGTCCCTGCATGCCCCCTCCCATCGCAACCACTCCCTGAAAAATCAGTTTTCTACCACCATTGATTAATTTTGGTTTTTTTTTAATCTTTATTGAGATAGGGAACTGTACAGTCCGCCCTCTTTCATGTCTGACTTTCTTCATTCAGTGTCTGCAAGGTGCATCCCTGTTATGATGAGTGGCAGTGGGTCCTTCATTCCCACTGCTGTGTGGGATTCCACTGGGTGACCGCAGGTCCTCAAGCTGTACCGCTGCTGCTGGACACCTGGCTGTGTGTCCAGTTTGGGGCCCTTACAGTGTCACTGTGCCCATCCGTGTGCATCTTAGCGATGCGTCCTCCCTGCCTGGCTGAGTCACTGGCTTGTGTTTGCCGAGCGGGTGGTGCCCCGTGCACCCTTGCATGGACGGATCTCCCAGTGACCAGGAGATGCAGGCAGGAAGATAAAAGTTTCTTCCCCCTGATGGAGGAAGTCTCCCAGGTCTCAGAAAGTGTCTGAGAAAGCATCCGATGCTGGAGTTAGGGAGTGCATGAGAGACTGTTGGGCTCCATCTTCCCATTTATTTAGGTGAATGAACTTGGGTCCCCAGAGCAGTAAAGGGACTTTTCCAAGTTCACAGGGCAGGGGTGTCAGAGCCCATGTGGAGCCCACAGTCCGGGCTGTGAGGCCACTGGTCTGTCAAGAGGACCCACAGGACTGGAGACAGGTCAGCATTAGCCAGAAGCTCAGGCCTGGTGATCCCTACAGCAGCCTGGCCTCATGGGGTTCCCACCACAGCTGGGATGGTGATCAGCGTGGCATGGGAGCCTCTCATCAACTCTGCGTTACCCCCAGGGAAGAGCTTAGGACGTGGAGCTGGCAGAAGTGTCGTCAGATCCCAGCGTCACCATTACTAGCAGTGATGCCTCACTTGATTCATCTCTAAAACTAGAGACAGGGACCCACTCATGGGCTGTGAGGAGGCTAAGTAGACACCTGGCACTAGATAAGGACTTGATGGCGTTAGCCCATTGGGCTGTGGCTGCAGTAGGCGACTGGTGCAGCGGGATGGTCAGCGGTGCACACAGCCCACCCCGTGGGGGCGTCACTGGGGCCCGGCCGGCCTCGCTTTCACAGGTGGCAGTCAGAACCCCCACCCCCCGGGTCTCCTCTGCAGGTTCCGGGCTACCGGCAGGAGCGCGTGGAGAAAGGCCTGAAGCTCTTTGCCCAGCTCATCAACAACAAGGTGTTCCTGCTCTCTTTCATCCGCACGCTCGAGTCCCAGCGCAGCTTCTCCATGCGTGACCGCGGCAACGTGGCGTCGCTCATCATGACGGTGCTGCAGAGCAAGCTGGAATACGCCACCGACGTGCTGAAGCAGCTGCTGGCCGACCTCATCGACAAGAACCTGGAGAGCAAGAACCACCCCAAGTTGCTGCTCAGGAGGTGAGAGGCGGGCAGAGGGGTGGCGGAGGGGGGTGGGCGCAGGTCAGACATCCCCTATCCTGCCCACTCGGCCTCCCAGGGAGGCGGGCAGAGCTCCCAGAAGGAGCACCCAGGTTCCCCGAGGTTAGGCACCCAACAGCCCAGAGCCCGGGTGCTGCCCACGCATCCCGGGAAGAACCTATCACGTTGGTACCTGTGAACTGACCATGGGCCATCTGCTCACTGCTGTTTTCCTTCTGCCTCTGTATCTGCTCTTCATTATTCTCTCTCTACCCGTATACTCCCCTGATTTGCACCCTTTCTACTGGGATTCTTCTCTTGTGGAGTCTTCAGAGGTCACTTTTCCATACCCTGGCTTTATCTAAATCAGACCGTGAATTAGGAGAGCTGCCTCAGGGCCCCTCTGGGAACTCACCATCTCAAGATGGGAAACTCGAACCTCTTGCAGCGCTCACTGCAGTCCGGGACCAGCCGTGGAAGCGTCACCTGGGAGCTTGTTGGAAATGCGGCCCCTCAGGTCCCCCCTCCCACACCCACCGGGTCAGAATGCACATTTTAACTAGAAGTGTAAGTGACCTGAATGAGTATTAAAGTCTGAGAAGCACCGGCCCAGCCTGTGTTTGATTCGAAGCTCTTTGGTGGCAACTTGTCCTAAGCACCACAAGCAAGAGCTTCCGGCACAGGCTCCAGCCTCCACGTGGTCCAGGGTCGCGGCTCCACACAGTTGGGTGTCTCATCCTGGACACTGTTGAAACCCAAGTGGTCACCTATGAAGACATAACCAGATCCCGTGGCTTTGGCCTCATAGGAAAAAGAGACTCTGACTCTGTCCACACTGCCACTGGCACTTTCCATGTCTTGAAGGCCATTTCTCCTCTCAGCTGTTCTTCCAGTGTTTCTAGCCTTCCCGTAGATGAACATGGAAAGCTCCCAGGTCAGGCCCTCTTCCTGGACCACCATTTATCGCCTGCCTCCCGTCCTTGGTCTCTGGGTCTGACACAGGACCTCCTGCTTGGTCCAGTGCCTAGATTGGCCGTTCAGAGTGTGGACGCCAGGCTCTCTCCTGGCGCCGGGGGCATTTGCCTGCACAGCTGCAAAAGGTTGCTTCATATGAGAGCAATCATACAGCTTAGGAAGCAGCAAGGTAGAGCGTTTTGATTTTTGTTTTACTTCCACCACGCAGCCACCCACCGGCATAATTCTAAGGTTGCCACCGCCGCGCCAGAGTTCCCACCGACAATTTCCCGGCATGGTCTTGCTCTGTATCTCGGTGTCTTCTCTTCTTGTTTTCCATTTGCTCTCTCCCTTCTGCCCTCCTCCATCGCGTTTTTTGTGGGGTTTTTTTTTTTTCTTTTGCCCTTGGCTGCCCCACTCCTATCCATAGTTTTCCTTCTTTTCTCCTCTCAGCTTCACTTTGTGCTGGCAGCTGCCCAGCTGCCTTGGGAATGTAGTTATTAGTATCCTCAGGCAACCGCAACTTTCAACTCTATCTAAACATGCCTACATGGGCTGGTTTCTCTCTGGAGCTGGCCACACACTTAGTACAAGTTTCCATATAGTTTGTTTTCGCTACATGGATGCAACCAAAGTGGCCCTTGGCCAGTAGCGCTGCTGCAGTGTCTTCACTTCCAGAGTGAAAGAATAAATGGACTTCGGTAGCAGCATGAAAGATGTAAGTTAGACTTAAGAAGGAACTTCCTGTCATTTGAAACACTAGAATGGTTCGCAGGGGAAGTTCCAAAGGATGTGGAAGCCTTTGAACTAGGACAATTTGGGCATCTCTTGGGATGAACTAGGAGTAAATCTCCATGTTGCTGACAGCTCCGGGAGTTTTCAGCTTAGGTGATGGGGTCAGTCTAATCCATCCGGGCTACCATGGTTCACTTCTCCTGCTACCTTCCTTCCTATCCTCTGCCAAATTAGTATCTCCTTAGGTTTTTTTTGTTTTTCTTTGCTCACCCAAAAGAACCATGAATTTCTCTAAGGCTGTACTGCCCAATGTGATAGCTATGAGCCACGTGTGACTTTTTAAATCTAAATTATTTAATGGTAAAGCAAATGAAATTTCAGCTCCTCAGATACACTAGCCGCACTTCAAGTGCTCAGTAGGCACATGCGGCTGGTGGCTACCCTATCAGACAGCACAGAGCAAAAGCATTTTCAACATCACAGAAAGTGCTATTGGACAGAGCTACTGTAACCCATTCCCACCAACACCCACCCAGGAGCCTGACGCCCAGAATGTCATCTCCCAGCTTTGTAGGCAAAGCTTGTCTTATCACTACGCAGTGTCTAGGAGTCCATAGACTCAAGTATTCGTTAAGATTTGGCCTGAAAGTCTTAAGCAGCAAGATCCAGGCAGACTGCTTCCCCTGCCTTCCCACTGGGGTCTGACCAGCTGTTTCTGTCTTTGTCTTGCTTTGCTGGTTCCCTCGGTGACGGGTGACAGGACTGAGTCGGTGGCCGAGAAGATGTTGACCAACTGGTTCACCTTCCTGCTCTATAAGTTCCTCAAGGTAGGATTGGCCGTGCGGTTATCGCTGGCCTTGCCTCAGTTCCTCCCCACACACCTCACCCCCACCCCAGCCTGCGTCCTCCCCGGCCTGCCCCATTTCCCTCCATGGCCCCCAAGTCCACACTCCCCAGGGCCAGGCTCTCAGAACCCCACCGAGAACTGCGTTAAGGGAACAGGCCCCTGACCATCTCAGAAGACAGAGCCTCACACTCAGCCCTAACTTGAGAGACAGATGCATGCAGGCTGCTTTCTCCCCAGTGCGGGGACGTGAGCCTCCAAGCGGACCCTGCGTGAGCTCTTAAGCTAAAAACAATTCTTCCCTTACTTCCCTGCTTTCCTTCTTCCTCTCCCTCCTGCCTCTCCCAGCCCCAGGCTTACTGAGGCCAACAAGAGTCTCTAGTACAGAAGCTGCCTGTGTTGGCAGATAAACCGACAATGTGCCTGGGAGCTGCCCGGTGTCCAGTTATTAACTCATTTGCTGCGGAGTTTACACCACCGAGGCCTGACCTTAATCTCAGGATGGGGCTGCAGAGAAAGCAGGGCGGGGTGAGGTGGGGAGAAGGAACAGAGAGGGGGATGAGAGGCAGGGAAGAGAAGAGAACTGTGGGACAATGAGGGGCCCAGGTCAGGATGGGAGAAGGCACTGCGGGCCCAAGAGCCAGGAGAGGCACCTCTCTGAAGGAGGGAGTTGAAAACCCAAGAGTGAAGCAGGTGAGAGCAGCGGGAGAGAACCGAAACAGGAGCGGACAGGAGCCCTTCAGAGAAGCCTGGGAGGCTGGGTTGTGCGCACCTGCGGCCCAGCGCCCACCCAGCATGGTTTTTCTCCACGTCCAGGAGTGTGCCGGGGAGCCCCTCTTCTCGTTGTTCTGTGCCATCAAGCAGCAGATGGAGAAGGGGCCCATCGATGCCATCACGGGTGAGGCCCGCTACTCCCTGAGCGAGGACAAACTCATCCGCCAGCAGATCGACTACAAAACCCTGGTAAGCCAGCCTTCACAGCTTTTCGCCCTGGCTCTGGTCGGCGGGCTTGGGTCCTGCACAGCCGCGGACCAACAGAGGGGACGGTGGAAATGCTGAAAAGCCACCTCTCCAGATGTGCCCTCGGCAAGGGGTCATCCAGGTGTTCCACCTGTGCCTGTCACCCCAGTCTTCCTCTTTACCACCACACCAGAGCATCGGGATTTGGGGACCCATAGCTCAGACACATCTGAGCAATACTTCGGCAAACCTGAACCAGGGGGTCCTAAGCCCCTGCCAGCAGCCGAGTGGCTGCCTTCTCATCAGCTCGCCCAGTGTGGACAGGGAACAGTTCCATGCAGATAGCAAGTGGGGGACACAGGAGAGGAAGCCAGAAAGAGTGCCTTGTGACTCTGAAGCCCACCTCTGCCCACGGATCTAGGTTCCAATATGCTCCTGACTCGAGCCATAGATGGGAGGCCAGGAAGGCCTAGTGGTGAAGGCGTTTGTCCAGGGAACGTGGGGATCCCCTCGGTCAAGGTTAGACCTCCTTCTCCTGATGGAAACTGTCAACCTAGGAGGCAGCAGAGCTCAGCGTATAGGAACAGGGCGCTTGGAGACAGGCAGGTAGATTGGAGCCCTGGCTGTGCTCCTAACCAGCTGGGTGGTTTGGATGAATCTTAATCTCTCTTGAGTTTAGGTTTCTTTTTTTTTTTTTTTAAGGAAGTTTATTTTTAGAAATTGTGTTGGGGAACAGTGTGTTTTTCCAGGACCCATCAGCTCCAAGTCAAGCAGTTGTTTCAATCTAGTTGTGGAGGGCGCAGCTCAGCTCCAAGTCCAGTTGTTGTTTTCAACCTAGTTGCCGGGGGCTCAGCCCACCATCCCATGCGGGGATTGAACCGGCAACCTTGTTGGTAAGAGCACGCACTCTAACCAACTGAGCCATCCAGTCACCCACTGGCAGCTCAGCTCAAGTCATCTTCAATCTAGTTGCAGAGGGTGCAGCTCACTGGCTCATGTGGGAATCAAACCAGCAACCTTGTTGTTTCAGAGCACGTGCTCTAACCAACTGAGCCACCCAGCGGCCCAGAGTTTGGGTTTCTGTATATGAAAAAGTGGGGATGGTATGAACTACGAAGAAGGAGTGACAGTAGTACATTGCTCTGGAGTGGTGCAGGGGAGGGGCTGAGTCCAGTGTAAGCGCTCACTCCTGCTGGCTCGCAGGGGCCCTGCCACTTCATTCCCGCCATGCTGTCTACTGGCTGCCCCATCTCTCCAGGTCAGGGAGCTCACTCTTGGACATTTTTAGAGAGAGTTGTGATCTCCCGCCAGGCCTTCTCTAAGAAAGGGGAGAGAAAGGGGAAGGAGGGATAGAAAAATAAGATAAAAGATGAGTACTGGGAGTGATGCTTGAGTGGCACCCAAGAAGGGAGGTCAGAGAACAGATGGGATTTTAAATGCACAAGGGGGAGGTGAGGCCCTCAGCAGGCCAGGCTGGGGCATGGCAGAGCCGGGCAGAGGCAGTGAACCAGGCTGAGTCCCAGACCCCGTGGCCACCTGGGGTGACAGTCCTTGCTGCTCTGAACAAACCTGTCCTTGCTGTCTGGGAATGAGGTAACCGTGACGCACCTATGTCACTCCATCTTCCGAGGCCCCGGAAGCCTACCAGGCATCTTAACAGAGTTGCTGGGCTTGTCTCAGTGGATGAGGCGTCAAAGGACCAGCGTGGGACCGGAGCCGCTGCTTCCTCGCAGGCACGGGCTGCTCCTGAGAAGAGAATTAGAGGCTCCGATTAAAATGCAAAAGGGGGGAAAAAATCCTTCCAAAAATAGAGACCCCTAAATAGACTTCTTAATGAGCTAGAACTCCTGTTGAAATGTCTCCTGCCTGAACGCTCCCCTTCACTCCCCTTCTCATCAGCGGCTCCCCAGTATCGAATCCAACACCATGAGTGGCAATAATGCTCTGTCCCCAAATTGCAGGGTCCTTTTATTCCAGAGGCCACACTATTGTTAGCACAGTGCGCGCGACTTAAAGAGACCGTGGGGAGATGGGAGTGGGTCTGGAAAGCTCATCCATTAAGATGGAAACACGTGGGAAAGAGGCACCGTGAGGAAAGGGGAGAGAAACTGCAATCATTTTGCCCAGAGAAGAAATGGCTGCTGAGAGATGGAGGCAGCCAGTGAAAAGAAACTCCCACGTGCAGAAGGGGGAGTAGCCCTGTGGCTGGTGAGGAGGGGAAAGGGAGAAAATGTGTTAGATAGCAGCAGACAGGACCAACCGGAGACTCCTAGAGGAAGGGATCCCATATAAAAACACTGCTGTGGAATTCTGCGGTGACTGGAGGGCGCTTTGGGCCGACTGATGGTAACCTTGACCTTGGCAGGAAGGACAAGGTTACAAAGAGTGAGACAGGTGCTAAGAGGCTCCGGGACGCATCACTTCATAGCAGGTGCGCCTCTTCAGTGTTGAGTGATAGTTACTCGGCCTAGGGCATCACCGGGGAGCCTGCCAGAGCACTAGAGCAGGGGTCGGCAAACTTTTGAGATGGAAGAGCCGCCAGGGGTCAGCAAACTGTGGCTCACGAACTGTGGCTCTGAAGTAAAATTGAAAATGAAAATAAAACTATCATAGTTTCATGTATAAAATTTTTAAAGGATATTATTCACATAATGGTGATTATGTAAAAATATATTTATGGCTCTCGAATAACTTTTAAATTGTTGCGAGGGACAAGATTGGCTCTTCCAGGGGTCAGCAAACTTTTGAGACAGAATGTATATCCAAAGAGCCACATGTGGCTCGCGAGCCGCGATTTGCCAACCCCTGCACTAGATGCTCACCTAGGAACCTGCCACAATGCAGAATGTCAAGCCCCATCTTCGACCTCCTGAGTCAGAATCTGCATTTTAAAGAAACCACTCAGTCATTCTACTCACATTGAAGTTTGATAAACACTGACCTAGCAGAGAAAAACACCAGGAAGTTTGCTCAGAACCTCTCCAAGGGCCCTGGGACTAGGGGTGGGAAGGGAACTCCCGGCTGCAGCTATGGCCTGGCCAGTGTGGCAGGGAAATCCTGTTTTTCAGTGGGGCCGCTGCTTCATCTCAGGATGCCATGAGCATCCCATGGAGTTCTCATAGGACCAGCAGGAGCCCCTGGGGCAGGTAGAACTGTCAGGAGAGCATGCTTAGGTGACAGCCTCTGCCTTGTGGTCTCTCGTGGTCTCTTGCGGGAGGAAGCCCAGAACCAGCTGCATTGCTGCCTAGGGGAGCCTGAGCTACCCCACCGCTCGCCCAGAGCACAGGACAGCAGGGCTGTCCAGGGCAGCACAAAGCTGTGCTTGGTCACTGAGTGGGGGGCAGGGAGGGTCCAGGAAGGAGTGACCGAGAGAGAGAGAGAGAGAGAGAGAGAGAGAGAGAGAGAGTTCCAGAGTTCCTTCCTCCATTGTTTTCAGATTAGAACACTTTGAGAATGAGCATTTGGTTTTATAGATTTAGGAGACTTTTTCTTCTTCTTCTCCTTAATGGGATAAGCATGTCCCCATCTGAGCTCACAGCAGTCTGGTTGGTAATGAAAGGCAGGTGTCCAGGGGCCATAGTTCTGATTGTCACCACATGGAGCAGGAAGGGGTGGCGGTGGGAGGAAGGCTGTAGTCTGAGCCTGCAAACCAGACGTGCAGTTGGGAAATGATTGGGGGGCGGGGGGCACAGCAAGACTCTAGCAGAGAGGCACAGAAGGCTCAGGCAGCAGCGCTGGCAGGAGGGCGCAGGAGCCCAGCATGGCGTGGCTGCTTGGCAGCACCTGTGCCCCACGGCACCCACCCCCATCCACCACGGCTCGTCCAAAGCCCACAGAGTCTTGTCCATGTAGACAGAGCCCACTCTGAGAACAGCAAGAGAAGGAAAGCCTTTGGACGCGGCTCGGCACGTTTTAAAGGTGCTTTAAGCCGAGTCTTAACTGTTCGGAAGCGTTCCAAAAAGAGACGTTGAGGCTCTGAGCCAGGGTGGCCTCTTCCCCTAACAGAAGGTTTCAGGTTCAGAGCCAGGAAGGTCCCTCCGGGGGCCTGAACCTGCAATTTTTAAAGGGCGCCTTTTTATTTTTAAAGAACACATTGTGCTTCTTATAGCCTCTGCAACCACTCATCAGCCCGAAACCCTCACAGAAAACCCGAAGTTTATGAAATCTTTTGAGAAAGGAGCCAGATTCCCATTAGTGGGAGTGTGTGTGTGTGTGAGAGCGAGCGAGTGACAAGAGAGACAGACTGACACACACGGGTGGAGGCAGGGGTTTTCAGAGGTGAGCAAGGGTCTGGATGAGCACCTGAGAAGGCGCCTTGTACATGCATGTGCGTGCGTGTGTACAAGCTTATGTGTATATGCCGTAGGGTCAATTGCCGCACAGATTCCCCACACTGCCTCCTTGTACTTCGTCCTCTTGGAAAAAAATCAGGATTTTAATGATGTTTGTTAAGTGTGCAGCTCCTACTCCTGGAATGAGTCTGAAGCCACGAAACCTTCCTGCTGCTTGTAGGATGGCAGGAGGGCTTGGTGGGAACGCAGCTGGGTTTGGGCTCTCCCCACCCCCCTCTCCAGTCCAACCTGCAGAGGCAGAACTGGCCAGGACAGGAGCCCAGAATGCCGCTGGGAATCTCAAAGCAATTCCTGCACGTGCCCTCCCCCACGTGCCTTCTCTCTCCCCTTCCCCCAGGTCCTGAGCTGTGTCAACCCTGACAATGTCAACAGCCCCGAGGTGCCAGTGAAGAGCCTCAACTGTGACACCATTACTCAGGTCAAAGAGAAGATTCTAGACGCCATCTTTAAGAATGTACCCTGCTCCCACCGGCCCAAGGCTGCAGATATGGACCTGGGTGAGTCGGCTGCCCACCCAGGGGCTGTCCTGAGAGTTGGAAGCTGCTCTTAGCAGCCAGTGGAGCTGGGGAGCAGGCAGCATGCATGCGCAGCCAGAGGGTGTGTCTTTATGGCCACTGAGTGAGCAAAAGGCTCAGGGGGAATGCAGTCTGCTGGCCATCTGATGGCCTCTAGGGTCTTTTGGGCAGCTGGGGGGGTGGACCAGCTGGGGGGGGGTGGTCGTGGAGGTGTCATCTCTGCAGTGAGGAGGATTTAGTCTGATCTGTGTGATCCAAGGTCTCGCCACCGCCTTGGCTGTGCCCCAGGCTCTGCCCTGCCCCTCTGTTCTGTCCTGTAATTTTTGCTGACGACCTAAGGCATAAGGGATCTGGGTCAGGGATGGAGGATGGAGGAAGGAACAGAGAAAAATGAGCTCTGACAGCCTACTGGGGAGCAGGATGACATTTCATTTGAATGTTCCATGAATAGATCGCATAGCCTATCTAAACAAGGGCATGCCACTTAGGGCCAGCTGTATTGAGACCCAGTTACGGTTTGCCTGAGTGTTTAATCAGATATCGTCCTGGGGAAATCCTAGCGGGGAGTCCCAGGGCTGAAGAGAGGCACTTTGGCATCATGGGATGGTGTCAAATGCACCTGGTTGCGAGTCCTGGAGCTGCCAAGTCCTAGCTGTGTGACCTTGGTCAAGTTACTTCACCTTTCTGTGCCTTAGTTTCCTTGCCTGTAAAATGGAGGTAATAGTGCCTGCCTCGTTGTAAGAATGAAATGAGATGATGCATGTAACACCTTTAAATGCTGTGCCTGGCCCATAGTACCCCCGAGAGAAGGCAGCAACCAGCACCTGCCTGAGGGCGGCACTGCCCCAAGCGAGGGGCCGCTCAGGCCAGATATTGGCCACCTGCTTCCGAGGAGGGCCTGGGTCTCCTGGGACACCATGCTCACCATAACTATTCAGGTTCAAAGAGGACATAGGGGCCACCTCTCCTATCACAGGTGCTGCTCAGGAGCACCCAGAGGGCAGCCTGAGGGGACATGGCCTCCGTGGAAGGTGAAGGGTGAAGGGGGAGAAGCCAGAGAAGGGGTGGTGGGAAGTTTGAGCCTCAGGGCCCATCCCCCTGGGGAAGGGACATCCTGCTAAACTCCTCACAAAGCCCTCCCATCCTGGGTGCTTTTCTGAGGAATATCCTTTTAGTTTTTTTCTATTAAATCCTGAGTTTGGCGCTGCCCCCAATGCTCTGGTCTTCTTTCTACCAAAGCCAGATTGCATAACAAGGAAAGCGGGGCCTCCTCAGAGACCCAGATGCATCTTCCACACAATTAGACTCCTCCTCAAGACCCTCAAAAGGAGTGGGGAGCAAGGCGAGTTTTTCCCATCATCTGGGTGAAAGTGCTTTGAAAGCCTGAAAGCAATTTACAAATGTAAGGTGTGATTGTTATCCAGAATTAATCTATGCTGAAGGGACACACAGCACACAGGCTTGGAGAGCTCCCCTCCGTTGGACAGAGGCAAAACAGCCGGTCCTGCCCCATCTTCATTCTCACCCCCATGCCTCCTCCTCGCATAGCTGAGGGTATTGGCAGAGGCTGCCTCCCATCCTGCCTGACAAGGCAAGGATACCTATCCCAGGCCAGCTCACAAGGAAGCAAAGACATCGTCCCAAGTAATTGTCCCAAGTACATCCAGCCCCTCCCCCTGCCCCCTGCCTTTCACCATCTCTGTGGCCCCTGGCCTGGCCCTGATTCCACATCCTCAGACTGAAGCTCTCCCACCCCTCTCCCTCCACCCCTTCACCGGACTTTTCTAGGCATTAAGGAACCAAGATGGGGAACTGGATTAGTCAGGGTTCTCCAGAGAAACAGACAGAATGTATAGATAGGATGTGTATATGCGTATGTGAAGATAAATAGAGAGATAAAGTAGTATATATCGAGAGAGAGAGAGAGAGAGAGAGAGAGAGAGAGAGAGAGAGAG
>NW_017731447.1:603010-607211 GCF_001890085.2 Hipposideros armiger
CCCACTCTTTCTGCAGACACCTCTCACAAACTTGGGGACGTGCCATGGTGCTCCCACCTTCTCGCCCATAGCATATTGAAGCACTCTGGGCTATTTCCTGACATCCCTTACACCTACAGCCCCCACCACCTTAGCCCTTTGGTGGGGCTCCCTCACCCCTCCTCATTAACCGCCACCCCCACCCCCCGGTTCTGTGGCCCTCAGCTCAACCCCCAACACCTTAGTGGGACATGCCAGATCCTTCCCAACTCACGTTCCTGACCTGGGTGTGCTTCTCCAGCCTGTCCTTTCCACTGTCGCCCACAAGAATGCATACTCATGGATTCCAGCCGTGTCACATAGATGGCGCCTCTGGACCTGAATGCCCAGCCCCCCCTGAAAGTGAGGCAAAGGCCTGTGCCTGTTTGCCCTTCATCATTCAGCCCAGGCAGCCTGCCCCCTCCCCGGGCCCACAGACCCCCCTGGCGGCTCACCTCCCTCCAGCTCTCAGCTCCTGGGCCGCTGATTCTTTGTTCTCCCACACAGCTCTACAAGGGCAGCCCTTCAAGGGCTAGGGCTTTTGTTTTACTAAGTTTCCTTGTCTAACCCTGTAGCGCATCCCGCTGGCCCAGAGCCTGGCTGGCATACCATGGGCACTCAGGAAATGCTGTTTGAATGAGTGAGTGAGAATGCCGCTCCAAGAATTTCTGGATCTGGACGTCCAACATGGCGGCTGGGGGAGATGCCCCTGACCAGATGGGGCAGCAGATGTCTGGGTCCAGAGCAGGCGGTGTGAGGAGTCCCCGTGTCTCAGGATTCCTTGGGGCTGTCACATCGTTTGGTGCCTTGGCGTATTGTCCAGGCCCTCACTGTGCCTAAGGCAGGAAGGCCGTCCGGGAGGCTGGGCATTCACCTGCAGGACACTGACTCTTGGCCAAGCTGTCCCATGTTCCCGGGGCTGTTCTCACGGGGGTCACCTCGTGCATAAAGGTGCGGACACAATAGAAAGCTATTTTTAGTACTGTTTGTATAGGTGAGACTGCAGGAGCCTATCTGGTAAAGAGCATGCTTGGGAAGAGAATTTAGGATTAGGAGACCAGGGTTCTCCTGAGCTTCATGACTGTTGTTAAAACTAAGCATATGTGAATATGCAACAATACACAGAGCACAGTATTAGCTAAGCCCTCACAGGCGCCTCCTGAGGCTGACCTGCCAGCAGCTCACACTGCTGAGGGCACCGGGCTGCCGTCCTTGACCTAAAGCTGGACCTGGCTGGATAGGGTTGAGCACCTAGCCTTGCAATTGGGGGATGGGCTGCTCCCAGGGCAGGGAGAAGCCAGCTGCTTTGGCCTTTGACCTCAGCCTTGCCTGGTACGGGCTTGACTCGTGGAACTCCACGGCTCATACTTCTGCAAGACAAGGTCATGCAGCAGTGCCAGGCACTCCGGAAAGCCAAGCCCACTCCGCCACTTTCATTTTCCTGAGACATTCCATGATGAGTCTCGGGAAATAGAAGCTGTGGCTGGCCAGGAAAGTGG
The DNA here is from genome assembly GCF_001890085.2 of Hipposideros armiger. Taxonomy (NCBI): domain Eukaryota; kingdom Metazoa; phylum Chordata; class Mammalia; order Chiroptera; family Hipposideridae; genus Hipposideros; species Hipposideros armiger. The sequence goes on from NW_017731447.1 coordinate 604,528, forward strand.
GGGGAAAACATGGACGTGAAGTGTGTTCCGGCCAGGCCAACCGGTAAAACTAAGGACCCTGGGCAGAGAAGAATGCATTTTAGGGACAAGTTTCCACGGGAGTCCACTTTTCGGCGCCAGGGGATTGCTGTCCTCCTGTTACACTCCACGCTGTCACCTCCACCCCAGGTCAGCTGGCTGGGCCACCCCTGGCCTTGCTTCTGTCCTGTAGGCCCCGGAGGCGTAGCTCCCGTCCCTCTGGACTCATCCATCAGAACCAGTGTGGGGATGGGACAGAGAAAATGACATTTTTACATTTCTGATGTTTCAGGAAAAAAAAAGCACATAGCAATTTTTCTGTAGAAAGGGTTACAAAAATAGCAGGCTCAAGAGAGCTAAAAGCAAGTCTGTGTAGCCTCCTCCTTGATTCCAGCTCACTGTCCCCATGTTGGTATTGGGGGGAACATTTCTAACTTTTGAAATAATTGCCAAAAAGACAACAGTGGCTACCTCCCTGCTGCCTGCTCGTACCCNTCCGTTTGGAGTGCTCTAACGTATTGCAGACTCAGTGGCTTATAGACAGCAGCTGGCAGATTTGGTGTCTGGTGAGGAGCACGCCCTAGCTGCCGCCTTCTCCCCGTGTCCTCACGTGGTGGAAGGGGCAAGGGATCTTCTGGGGGCCCCTTTTTGAGGGCGCTAAACACATGCATGAGGACTCTGCCCTCGTGACCCTGATCACCTCCTAAACACCCCACCTCCAAATACCATCACGTTGGGGGTTAGGATTTTAACATTTTGAGTTTTGATGGGACGACACGCGTTCAGTCTATAGCATGGAGGCAGGCAAGTCCCCACATCTGCCAGTTAGACCAGCAGGCTGGAAACGCAGAGAGGGGCTGGTGCTGCAGTTCAAGTTCAAAGGCCGTCTGCTGGCAGAACTCCCTTTTGCCCAGGGGGAGGTCAGTCTTTTGTGCTCTTGAGGCCTTCACCTGATTGGATGAGGTCCACCCACATTATGGAGGGCGCCTCACGTCACTGGGAGTCCACCAAGGTAAATGTTCATCGCATCCAAAAACACCCTCACAGAAGCATTCAGAGTCATGTCTGACCACGTTATCTGGGTGCCTTGGCCCAGCCAAGTTGATGTACAAAATTACCCCTCATGGGAGCTAAAGCAAAGAGCACAGGGCCCGCCTGCATTTCAGTCTGCTGGACTGTAGGGAATGAAGGGTATCCCAGGGTGGGGGGCAGGGACGGTGCTGGGGCAGATGGCCCCTGGGAGCTCTCCCAGCAGTGCTGAGGGCACCCCACTCTGCTATACATGAGGCCGTCTTCACCAGGTTTACATCCCTTTCACCCACAGGTACTGGGTATGGGTACCCCTGGCATCACTAGACTCTTCCACAAGCATATCATGAGAGGCTACTTTGGGGCAAGCTCTGTGCCAGGCCTGGGGGTACCAACGTGACTAGGAGGAATTCCTCATTTTTCACAGGGTAGCAAAAGACAGGACCACCCTCTTCCTGAGCCATGGGTATCTTTTTGTCTCCTCCCTACATTCCCAGAGGAAACAACTGGTGCCGTTCTGTTCCACGGCAAGGAAGAATCTGCAGCTCAGAGAAGCACAGGGCCTGGGGCCTGGTCACACAGCAGGGAGGGGACGAGAACGCCCATTTCCTCCCAGGCAGGCCGTGACCTCCAGAGATTCCTCTGGTTTAATGCAAATGCTCTATCAATAGCCCCCGGAACTCCGCCACCTCCTCTGTCTTGCCATTCAAGTCGGTGCTGAAAGGATATATTTTTTCAAATAAGTAATTCCTGTATGCAATAAAAAGATACACTATCTTCTGAGTGAAATATAAAGAGTTCACAGCAGCTGTCTCCCCAGTTTGCATTTTCCGCTGCACCTGATGGGAAGGACAGATAAAGATAATGGGATTTTTTTTCTCTCTCCCTTTTTTCTTTCACCTCCCTCTCTCCCTGGAAGGTGGAAGTGTAACAAATTGGATTGTGAGTGTGTCTGTCCTTTGTGCTCGGAGGCTGGAGCAGGCCATGGGGCTGCCGGGCAGAGAGGTCAGAGCTAGCAATTTTCTCCTGGTGCCACGCATCTGAATGCCAGGGTCACCTTTCCTTCTTCCACCACCCACCACCTGCTTTTTTTTTTAACTCTTCTTTGACCCAGCACACTGCCTAAGTGACACTAGGGCCTCTGCTCTCCATATTCAAGAATATCCATTAAGCGCTAGCTCATCTCTCTTAAATCAAGTGGCCGAGCACAGCTTTCTTTTCCCTTTAGCTCCCAGATGTCCCCAAATAACAACTAGCCCGTGCAAGGAGTTTTACAGTTTGTAAAGACCCAGAGCCTAAAATGCAGATGGCACAGTTCTATTTAGGAATGTCTTCTTTAAAGCACCATATTTCATAGTTTAATTATTTTATATTTTAGAACTGGCTCTCAATAAAATTATCGGGGGTTTTTTTTTGTTGGGTTTTTTCTCCATAGAACATATTTAGATGGTCCCCACTCCCACTCCCAGATCAGTTTTCTGATCTTGTTTGCAGTGACACTGGTCCTGACCCTGAGCCCCTCGCAGCTATACTGTGATGAACAGTTTTGGAGTGGCTGGGAGTTGAGGGTCTCAGGGCTCTCTGCCAGGTGTTTTCTTGGGCTCATCTGCTGACAGGTGTGCAGCCGAGTCATGTCT